>NW_023503509.1:600000-1200000 GCF_014529535.1 Bradysia coprophila | reverse complement strand
GGGCATTCGAGTCATACCGCCGACCAACAAAACTTCACCGATGTCAGATTTGGAAACCTCGGCGTCTGATAATGCTTTCTGGCATGGTGCAATTGTTCGTTTGATCAAATCACCGACCAGACTTTCTAGCTTGGAGCGGGAGAATTTCAGGTTCATATGCTTCGGGCCAGAGGCGTCCATTGTTAGGTAGGGTAAATTGATGTCAGTTTGCACAGATGATGAGAGTTCGATTTTCGCTTTTTCAGCTGCTTCCTTTAACCGTTGCATAGCCATCGGATCCTTAGTTATATCGATTCCCTGCTCCTTCTTGAATTCGGCTACCAAATGATTGACCAGTATGTGGTCGAAATCTTCGCCGCCCAACAAAGTGTCTCCGTTTGTTGATTTCACTTCGAAGACACCCTTCTGGATTTCCAAAATGGAGACGTCAAACGTTCCTCCTCCGAGATCGTAAACTGCGATGCTACAATCAAAAATGATTTTGAATGAAACGCAATAGATGCGGACGGGGAAGTGATGGACACTTACATTTTATCTTCGGTCTTATCCATGCCATAGGCCAACGCAGCAGCCGTCGGTTCGTTTATCACACGCAAAACATTCAAACCCGATATCTGACCCGCATCTTTCGTGGCTTGACGCTGTGAATCGTTGAAGTAAGCTGGAACCGTGACAACAGCATTCTTAACATTGACGTTCAAGTAGGAATCGGCCGTTTCTTTCATCTTCATCAAAATAAATGCACCAATCTGACTGGGCGAGTAGACTTTACCGTCGCTACCCTGCACCCATGCATCACCATTCGAAGCCCGGCTAATTTTGTACGACAAATTTTTCATATCCTTCTTCACCTCGGGATCTTCGAACCGTCGACCAATCAAACGTTTCGTTGCGTAAAATGTGTTCGCTGAATTGGTGACGGCCTGCCGTTTGGCTGGCATACCGACCAAACGCTCTCCATCTTTGGTGAATGCAACGTGCGACGGTGTGGTGCGAGCGCCTTCAGCATTTTCTATCACTCTGGCTGTCTTTCCTTCCATTACAGCGACACAAGAATTTGTGGTGCCCAAGTCAATGCCGATAACCGCGCCCTTGACACCTTCGGACCTAAAATTGAGAAAGTAAATTTGAAGAATCGGTTGACACAAACGAAAAGAATGGAGAAGCTTCGTCTCATCCTACTTCCACTGTAACTTAACTTTGGTTCAGGGACTAACTTGATTTTGAAGTAGATTCAAAATTCTTCAAATTCTTCAGATGCTTCAACAGCAACGACAAAAATACGCTGTAACCCGAGGGGAAAACAACAAGAGAAATATGAGCAAATGAGTAGAACGAACAATGGCAAAATTTGAGCGAATGAAGTGAAAGTGTGAGTGAATGATAGGAAAATAAAAGGAAATGGATGGGGCGAGTGACAGGAATATATGAGCGAATGACTGGATAATGTAAGCGAATGGTGGGACAGGATTTTCTGTTGGTATTTTCCACTCGCTGTGACCACTGGCTGCAGAGGTCTTTACATAGTAAATTGTATGTCAAAACGAATGAGATGAATAGTTTGTAATCGAACCATCGAACCTTTCGAAGAAGAATAAAAGAATCGGAAGAGAGGAAGAAACAGATTTAACGATTTCATCATGGTTTGCTTGCTTGCCGTTCTTAATAGCCCAATTGTTTTGACCATATTCCAAGTGACTTGACATTCCTAGTCAGATCCGAAACACTTCTTTTCTCACAAACTATAGAAAACTCAGTAACGAGCACATAGAGAGCATGCATAACGCTTCTAGTTCGACCCTCTGGTGTTCACATCAAAGTACTGACTAAATGATCAACCGGAATATCGTCTGTCGTACGTCATTGACGAATAAACGGAAGTCCTAAGTAAGGCATTAGACGTGGTACGGACAGTCAGTTGTATGAAACCCTCAGGACTCTTAATTCCATTCTGTTTTGAAATCAATAATTAATGATGAGCTGCAAGCCCGTTTGTAATATGCAACACAATTTAACATAGATTCGATGACATCCCATCATCGTTGCACCTTATCACTTTTCAACAACACTTTGCATTGAACCCTTTGAACGTTAACATACCAGTGCGCACTTAATACTATGATAACAGAGTCACATAACCTCAGAATATTGTCACCAAATAATTTTCAAGGTCGGAACGAATTCATTGGCTTTCATAAGGGAAATATTTCTTCTTCCGATGAAATCAATCGAAAACGAAGCGAGTTACAACTCTTAATAGTCAAATTACCATGCCGGCATATCCGTACATTGTAAATGATTATGTAATCGAACATGGACGTTACGAAAAGTGAAAGACTGACGAAATCGGAACCGCTTAAATTCACCATTAAGGGATTGCGATCAGGCCTTGAATTGCATTCGGTAAACAAGGACCCGGATAAATTGAACTTAGAAATTGATTTGCATAGTCCGCTTGTCTCGGTCCGATCAATAAACGGATGATGCAATACGAATGTAATAAAACTGAATTTCAACTTACTTGAATCGAACCTGATTGGCATGCTGGTTGTATGCCGTAAATACTGGTGCTGATTGCTGAAAGGAAGAAAACGAATTAGTTGGGTGTCACTGTCAAGCAGGACTCAGGGACTTTGTCAAAGACTGCGGTGTCTATGTACCGGGTGGGACTCAATTGGTCGCAAATGTTATTTTGCTGGATTTAAAACAACTTCAACACTTTTCCTGGTTAGAAATGGTTCTGACACACTGTTTTCATCGTATTATTTCAATTGATTCACTAGTTCAACGGATCAAACAAGACAAATAGGAAAAGTCCATCAATGCTATCACTGCAGTGAAATACTTACATTTTGCAATAGAGACGAAAATGTACGTTTTGTGATATCACTGCGGCTTTCAATCAACCGAGATGCGTACCGAGCGGCTGTTAACATTTTTAGTTATTTATTCAATGAGTTTTCACAATTTTCTTTATCAAATTTCTTATTAGTTTTCTCAACTAATTTCACGATTTCACGTGTGTGATGCAAATGCGAAGTTTCTAGGTGACAGAGGGCAGGTTGATCGTCTTTTTTATGCTTCTCTGACATTTCTTATCGATCGATACGGTAGGCAGCTGCAGTGGACGTACTATGCTTCTAGAATTAGTTTTGCGGGATATTTGAAATTGTCGTATAGAGTGTACAGGTTTTTCCATGTTTGTGAAGTATCTAAAAAAATGTCTTGACTTGAGTAACATTTTGCAACAGGAAAAATGATTTTCACGTCTCCTCGTATTCACATTTACACGAAAGCATAATTTTCCTTATACAAAATGTATGGAAAAGGCATCTTTAAGTGCAAGGAAAATTTGTTCGCAGTTTTGAAATTCGGAGGTTTTTTTCGCAGATGATTTACAGCAACGCACTTCCAGCAAAAGTGATCATAGTCACATAGAGTACTCTATGTATGAAATAGGTTTGTTCCAAGGTCATTCTAACTGTCAAATTTCATCCACAGGCAACTTAACTTCAACTTTCCGGTTTACGAAAAATTTACAAAGAAATTTGTTGACGTTTAGGTTATGTTCATCTCTGTGAATGAAATCTTTGTCGTTCGCGTTGTCAAAGTTCGGGTTTACAGTCAATTGGAACAAGTCTATGGCTTTGTACGGCGTTTTACAGTTATGTGACAATTTTTGTTCCAAATATGTGTAAGCCCGAACTTTGACACACGAACGTCGACAATACATAGTAACATGGCGATTTTTCATACAAATATTAACAACGACGACATAATTAAATGATGATCTCACCTTTACCGTATGGTAAATTGTGTGCCCAAAATAAAGGAAATAAAAGATTTTGGCTTGAATAGCTGAAAATAATTAGTTGAACGGAAGTAACAGATTACATATGATCACACTGCTAATGTTCATGACGACCACACTTAGGAGAGAATCTTAGGAATGTGTGAACGTCATTATTGCAGGATTGAATATTCGTACAGTGTTCGCACTGCCTACTCTCCCAGAATTCATTTCCAAAAATCTGCTAATGATATTGTTCTTGACGACTAACGATCCCTTCATGGGCTCTAGCTCATCATGCAGGGATTCGATCTCTTGAAAGGTTTTCTTAACTGAATGGCATCCTATCATTTCATGTTTTTCACAGACGTTCACACCGACTTTTACTAGTGCACATCGATTTCTGTTTGGGGCACTCAAATTCTCAATTTCGGAGCACATAATTCTCAGTTTAAGACCTGAAACGGTCGACCTAAAAAGATTCAGGTCACATTCAGGTTTCTCATTAATTTTGTACCTGAATGACCTGGATCTAACCTGAATTGACTTGCCTTTTCTTCACTGCAAGCACCTATTAGCTGCATTTCAAGCACTTTTTCCTGCATTTCACAAGAGCGCCCTTCAGTAGCTAATCCAGCCCTGTTGCTAGGTCAGGTCAGGTTATTATTTTCCAGGCCGAGTCAGATTTCAAGGTTATTCAAGTCAGTGTAAAACGCAACCAGGTTCAGGCTTCAGATTGATAACGAGTCTTACTCTGTAGTGTAAAAGGTCCCAGACATTCTAATTCCAAGAGTGACAAAGACCTGGTGGCGACACTGCCGTAGAATTTATAGTAATCTGGAATTTTTTGCGATATATCTCGTATGACCGATTTTCCTCATCTTTGTAATTGAATTTCGCAATTCTCGTAATTCATATTAATTGTCAGAGAAAAAGGTTTGGATCGATAAAAAACCAGTTGCACGGTCTATTCGTCCCCTGGATGAAGTCAAAGTTACATAGTCATTTCCTCTTGTTTCAGAAACAATTCGCTAAAAGATTTAGTGGACGATTGATTGTGTTACAGAGAGGGAATTGAGAGAATTATGGTCACAGAGAGGAGAGAATAACATATCTTTAGATTAGAGAGCTTACCTGCCATAAGCATAACAGCTCTTCCTTTCCAAAAAGAATTTCGAGATTACCGCTCAATCAGCGCGTAGAACTGCCTTTAAATACCGGTGTTTATGCACCAACATTGCCAAAGGTGAGGCTAGAGCCCATCTCAACCCTTACTGCACTTCCCCCCGGGAGCAGTACCCCAGCGCATAAAGCGCAATTGAACCAACAGCCACCACGTTTCAGCCAAGGATAGGCTCCTCAACCGAGAGAGGAGAGAGAGAGAATAATTTTCATATTTTGATTCAATTGTAATTTTGTCCAAGCCCATCGTAACTCAAGGATACACCGCTGATATAATGAGTTAAATAGAAGTTTAATTCAAAATTACAATAACATTAAACAAATAAAAACTTTTTTTTGCCTTTGCTTAACCGAATAACTTTCTCAATTTTTTGCTTCCTTTTCTTTGCAGTGAATGTGTGTTGGTTTTGTGTGTCTGTAAATTATTTACAGTTTATAGACTAAACGACCGAGCCTGAGTATCTGCCAAGTTATCTTCAACATTGTCCTCTTGTTCGATTTCAATACTGCGAGAACTTTCACCACTGTACTGTTGCGGACTCGACGAGTTATCACATGCCGTTGCGTAAACATGTCCTTTCGGTGAACAATAATCGGCATCCGGTTCCCGACAGCTGCGACTCTCTGGCGTTGCTGCCGAATACACGTGACTCGTCTGCGGCGATTGACTGCAATCGTCGATGCTACGGCTACTATCACGGCCATCATAGTTACCGGTCGGTATATATACATGCGGTCGAAGATTTTCGTCTCCGTCGTCCACTTTTCGAATGCTGCCAAACAGTGGCGTTTGCGATGCCGACTTTCTGCCACTTGGTGGAGACCATACCGTCGAATACAGTGGACTTACGAAGCAGTAATGCCGAGTCTGGATCTCATTGTCGTAGCTGGGCAGGTAGCTGTCCGTTTCCAGAGGATTGTAGTATTGGGACGTGGATGATAGACCGTGCGGTGTGAATCGCGAACTCATGTGCGCTAGTGTGTCACTCTGCCAGACAGAGCGAACCGTTCGCGGTCGTCTCATTTGAGCATAATAGGCGCGGTATATGTGGGAGGAGGGTTCTTCGTATGGCGTTTGAGGAATATGGCTGTCTGACCAGCAAATTTGTGACGGAGTAAAGTCGCCTTTCACGTAGAGCTGTGAATGTATGGAAGAGGTTTAGTTTCGCTGTTTTCATTTGATAAAAAAAAAAAATTTGAAATTACCTGCAATGATCGTTTGAATCCCTTTGCGTGCCGTAACACTGCCAACAGGGATGTATGACTAAATCCGACCTCGGTACTCAGTAGAAATTCTTGGAATTTATTTGGAAAGAACTCGATGCTTTTGTAGTTGCTGTACATGGTTTGCTGTAAACGAAAATGGATGGAATGAATTTTTGGAAGCTTCCACTAATCATACGACTAACTTACCGTCAAGTTTTTGCTTTTCTCATAGCTCGCCCAATTTTGTGCTTCCAGTATCAGTTTACCGCCGGGTCGTAGTTGATTGAACATTTTCTTAAATGCACTTTTCAATCCAGCATCGCCAAAATTCAGATGAATGTACTTCGTCACCGACAGGCAAACAATGAGATCGTACTGTGGCGTATCGTTCGTCACATTTACATCGTCCATATCGACATAATTCATTGTCTTGAAATTCACGTTGTTCGGGAACACATCCGCCGACACAGTCGAACTTTGATCATCGCTTTGCTTGCTCTGCAGACCTGGAATCCGTGGAATGCCTTTGTAGGTGATGCCAAACGAAATCGGATAGAAACCCGACACCTTTGCTCGGTCCCGTTTGTGGTGCTTCTTTTTCTTGCACGTTGTGGTTGCATTCGTTTCGCTAGTTTTCGACGCTGCGGAACTAGTCGATTTTTCCGTTGGAATTCGGACAAACAGCGACAAGTTGCGATGAGCCATGGAAATCAAATTCGAAGCGATGTCAACACCGAGCACACTTTTGGGATTGAGCATTCGGCCTATCGCTATAGCCACGTGACCGGCATGACAACCGATATCTAAAATGTCTTTGTTCTGGAACAGATACGGATACTGTTTGAAGACCCGAAGCCGTACATCGTTATTATCGGTGAGAGCTGCGAAGCCCTGATACGAACAGTGATTCCCGTACTGGTACTTTGATTTCTCTGGTCTTCGTTTCGGTGGCGGTTTATTTTCCGCCTGTAAAACGTCTTCGGTAGGCGAGTGAGCCAGAGTTGATGGCGTTGAGGCTGTAGCGGCCGCGTCTTCGTTGATTGTCGCCAAAGAATTGACCGTCAAAACATCGTCACTCGTTGATGTTGAAGATACGCGATTTCGATTCCGCGGAGCTCCCATCGGTGGAGCTATCGGACCACGTTTCCATGCACCCGGCTGCGGAATCACTGGACTCACAATTTTATCCATGGAGTCCATTCTTCTTACTTTCTTGTGACTGTTGGGACATTCGAAATTCTTCCGTTTGCGACTTGAGTTTCCGTCATTGTCCACTCCTAAATCTAAGCGTAAATCCTTTGGACATCGTTCCCGTTCTGTACTCTGTTGAGCGGATGCTTGGTTGGTAGGCCTATCATCCTGAAATTCCTTTTCAGCATCGGAAATACGCTCATCGTCAGTGAATATCACCAATTCTGAAGTATCTGACGACATATTGATCGCTGTGCTATTTGCTGATGATACCACTGTTGACGAGGACGAATCGTGCCGCTTTCGTGGTTTCTTTTTGCGATTGCGATGTTTCACCTTCCGCTTCATGGGGGCAGTAAGCAGCTTCTCATATTCAGCTGAATCGACTGGTTGCAACAGGTGCAAAGGATCGAAAATGTTTGGCGGTATGATGACTTCGATTTTTGGCGGTGTCGTGATCGGTGACGATTTTGGTGTGGCAGCATTTTCCGATGTGTCCAATGCTTCGTCCTGCAAGCTGTTCAAATTCAACGGATCGGAGATATTTCCACCGAGCAGAAATTTCGTTGGCGGAATGATCAACTCTTTCCGTAGCCGTTTATCCGGCAACGATATGCAGCGATAGTTACGGTGCGAAATGTTCTTGAATATCGATTGATTCATCGATTTCAGATGCTTCTGACCGCCGTACACCATGCCACCGTACTTTCGATTGTTGTTCGAATTTTTCACATTTTGTAAATTCTCCAAATCGGATTTGTTGTTGTGCATCAGCTGCTGCTGAGATGGTTGCCGCTTGAATTTCTTGCACCATTTTTTGTTGTTGTTTTTGTTGTTGTTGTGATGTCGTTTCCGCTTCCGATTCTTATTCCGACCATTCACCGAATTTCCACTCTTATTCAATTCGTCCGAAGTGTGGACATTTTTCCGCATCGACAGATCGATGGCCTGAGGTTGTTCCAGATTTCCATCTACCCTTTCCGCTATGTCGATACTATCCGAGGGTGTAGTTATGCTCATTGTGCCTGTAAAAGAATTGGAAAAATTCGTTAGCTATGGCCATGATTCATGGAATGATGAGAGATTTTAATCGAGAAGAGACACTCCATATGAGTACTGAACCTAGCTCGAAACATATGGGAAGTAATCTGATAACTGTTGCTACGTCAGTTAACGCACATATTTATACAAATAATGTCATGAATTCATTTAGTTCTTGTTTGTTTTAAATGTGCATAGTGTTGTGTCTAAGACGGTAATCTCAAATAACCACCGCCGTCAATGTCTGTTTCTAGTCAATATACCTCCACGTACTGTTTAATCAGATATGGCACAAAAGTTGACTTTGAATAACCAAATCATTTGAGCTAATAGTTTCTCCAGAGATACACTGTGAGGAGGAAACTCTTCACACTGTTCTTATTCTTACATTGCAGTCATGAACGTATTTATATGACGCACAGAAAAACAAACTCGCATCGACCGGAATGACTCTTAAGCCAGTTCTGCCATAAAAAGTTTCGAAACAAAACCGATTTACAGATGTAAGTTGGTGATGTAAATCCTTGCTACCAGTAGCTTGAAAATCGAAATGCGAAGCAAAGAGTAAAGTTTGTTGGAAAAGTTGAAAGAAATATTTTACGAAAATTTTCGAGTTAAACTTCTAGAAAACTTTGTCATTCGCAATAATATCCCAGTATTGTCGATTACCATTTTTCCGATAGTTTTCCGATGAGGATTTTCCACCAAAATTGGTGTTGGGGTTATTCTACTTTTAAGAACAGCGAGGCGATTTCAATACGACTAATATCAACTTACTCCCCTGATATATCTATCATAGTGTCTGAGTCAATGTCAAATAATAATAATCTCAATCACTTGAATGTCTAACGTTGTCATTTTCACAATCCAGGATGCCTATTTTCAATTATGGGAGATGAATCGCAATGGAAAATGACGTCACTTTTGTACGAAAAATGACGTCATTTTCTAGTGGGATTCATCTCCTATGATTGGAAATAGTGACATAGTCATCTCCCCTTCGAAAAACGTTGTGTTTAACTCGGAAAGACAAGATGGAAATTCCATTTCTTCCCTCGTTGAACGAATAACTATTTCTTGCAGCCTAACGTTGAAGCCCATTTTGCTTTGTCACCGATGAAAAAAGAGGGGTTTCTAGGAAATTATTTTTTTTTGATACCAACATTGAAAAATGATACTTTCGCCCCGCATATGAGGGGCGAAATACTTTGATCAAAATTGTAAAACACTGTGCGCCAGTGTTCTTATTGAAATTAGCATACAAAGTTGATACTTTTTGTTACTGAATGATTTGTTAGTTATATCTTAATTTTTGTGTGTGTTTATTGTTGTGATGGCTAAATTATTAAATTTTTCATATAACAGGGGGCTGCCGCCCCCTGGACCCCCGCATTTTCTGGCTAAATGCCTTTTCATTTCAACATTTTGTTGCGATGTTTGCGATACGTATCAATTTTCAATGTTGAAATAAAAAGGCATTTAGCCAGAAAATGCGGGGGTCCAGGGGGCGGCAGCCCCCTGGTATATGAAAAATTTAATAATTTAGCCATCACAACAATAACACACACAAAAATTAAGATATAACTAACAAATCATTCAGTAACAAAAAGTATCAACTTTGTATGCTAATTTCAATAAGAACACTGGCGCACAGTGTTTTACAATTTTGATCAAAGTATTCTGCATAATATGAGCGGATTTTGTTGACAACTCGACTCATTTCTCTCATTTTCTGTGACGTCAGTCACTTTCGCTGTTCGTTCAGTTGCGTTCGCTCTTCGTTAAGTACTTTCTCCCCGTGGGATGCATTTTTTTACTTTCGCCCCTCATATGCGGGGCGAAAGTATCATTTTTCAATGTTGGTATCAAAAAATAGTCATTTGTGTACCTGTTTTGGACGATTGATTTTAGGCAATTTCGCGGATTGTAGGCCGAACGAAGTGAGGCTTACAAGCGAAAGTGCCTTAAATCAACCGTCCCAAACAGGTGCACATGTGAGTTTTCATGCAGAGGGCCGGAAACCCGAGAAAATTCGAAAAATTGCCCTCATTTTCGGCCCCGAAGCATGAAAAATAGTATGAACGACTCGGGGCAAAAGTAAAAAAATTCAACCTGTGCGATTAGAGCCCTTGCCTTCGGCGCGGGCTCCAACTCTCGCACACGGTTGAATTTTTTTACTTTCGCCCCTTGTCATTCAATGTACTATTACACTGCAGTCCTGGTGATAAAGGAAAATGGGCTCCAACGTTAGGGCTGCAAGTGAATCAAATTGTATTGTTGACATTGCTACCCCCCACTGTGAATTCAATAACTACTTGAAAATGGCCAGTCATCTGTTATGTACAACGATGACAAACAATGGACAATGAGCTCTGGATAGTCTAATTCAAGCAGACGAGGCAAAAGCCTTAAATGATTGTTTCACAGTTTTCTCAAAGGATGAAAATGAAAACGGGAATGCATGAACTGAAACATTTTTATCGTCATCAAACCAACAACGTCTGTAGGCTGAATAAACACATCGAGAAGAATAACTGACACCCTTCTTTAAATTGAAAGCTTTACAGGGTCGTTTATGAATTATAGTGCACAGCACCATTACTGTAACAATTAACTGAAATGTGTACACGAAAAACGGATTCCCATTCTAACGTGAAAACGGTATACATTGTCGGATGTTAAGCTAAAACTGAATACAGTAAAGTTAAAATATAATCTAAACGCCGATGACGATCGCATAGTATAGTATATGTATACCTTCTGTGTGAGGTGTGTTGTTGTTCGACGACTCTATCATATATGCATAATCAACTTTAAAATATACACACGAAACGTTTTGACACCTTTTAATTAGAAAAGAACGCGAACGAAAATAGTATATCTTCCAAGTTCTGCTCTCTATCTCTCTTAAAGAAATCATCTAGCTACTAATTTGAACAGAAAATTCGTTTCGTATACGAATAATATATACCAAAACACTGTTAGGTGGGGGGCATAAACAAATAATCGAAAAGAATCGAAAAATTTTTCTTCGTCACATCACTACATATAGTATACGTTTAACATTGTCGTTACTTCATCGATGAATTTAATTAATTTTTAGTACATTTCTAATCCCGATTCCAATATATTATGTACTTATTGTCACCCTGCATAAAACACTGATAAAAACAATTTTTTTTGTCGTTCTCTCACACTCATCGCTATTATGCTCTGCTCGATATATTTATCGTATGCATACACAATATACACAATACAAAAACAGAATCGAAAGCTCGCACTTTATAGCATGAAGAAGTGCCAAAACGAGCCCCAAGAGGTAAAAAAAAATTGAACCACCATGCATCGACACAAAATATAATCGGATGACGATACCGAAGCATTTCTTTCCCACTTACTTGTGTGCTTATTCGAATTTCATAATTAAATTTTATAAATAACACAATCACGGAAAAATTTTTTAAATTTCAACAAAATTTTTTAATTTTTTTTTATTTGATTTTTCGAAAAATAAACAAAGGGAGATCCTTTCAGTACAGATGTTACCAACGAACTGAAGAATTGTCAATCTCTTTTGTAACTGAAAAGTGACTGAGGCGAGCAGATGACACTTCAACCGCTGAAAATGGTATACGAATAGTTCCGAAATTTGAAAAAATTTCGCTTTGTTAAGTTGGATTTTCTTGTACAAACTGTTTATCCACCAGCGATTGAAGCGCATTCCAAAAGTGATTGGTATTGATAGATTGGTATACCGAATGTTAACATGCTATTGGCGGTACATTTAAAAAAAATATTAAATTTCAATTGATTTTGATTACACTATGAGTATGACTGATGCGGGCAAGACAAGGTTAGCGGTAAGACCCATTTGAAATTTTCTGACCAACCATCACAAAACTTCAATAGAGTTTTATATATTTTACACTCGCCAAACCATGAAAACACTGTCACGCGTCAAAAGATATCGGAAACCACACTTTTTTAGTTCTCTCTCAGCAGACCTTGCAAACAGTCCTAGGGATCCAGGCGATGTTTTCCTTAATGGTGGAGTTTGTTTATGTTATTCGTCAAAGAGAAAAATTTGATACGAAGGCGGAGCTTACTCCTCGTATAAACGAGTAGTGTGATGCACATCGAACGATCAACTCGGCTTTATATCGCGTATTTTCGGTTTCGTTTTTCTGTATTCTCATTCTTCTTATATACATTCAAGTTCAACCTTGAACGGTGTGTATTATATTTGGTTTTGTTGTTTGTGTATTTCATGGTGTGACGAGTGTAAAATTGTGTGCATCACAGGATTGAAACCACTCAATCACTCGACTTCGTCTCGACGAAACATACATACTTACGCAAAAATTATTCTCTCGGTATACGAATTCACACGTATACTGTAATTTCGTGGTTTCAATCCACGGATTGGTCTTGCATGGGCAGCGTTCGGAAAGCTCAGACTAATTTTCAAAAGCAATATGAATAATAGTCTGAAACGCAAAGTTTTCGACACTTGTGTCCTTCCAGTGCTCACTTATGGAGCGGAAACGTTAACTTTAACGAAAGCATCCGAAGATAAATTGAGAGTGACACAAAGAGCCATGGAACGGAGTATGCTTGGAATAACACTCAGAGACAGAATGACGAATCAATGGATTCGACAACAAACCAGGGTCGTTGATGTCATGGAAAGAATAGCATCTCTGAAATGGAGCTGGGCGGGACATATTGCAAGAAGGACAGACGAACGTTGGACCAAAAAGATGAACTGGCGACCATATAAAAGACGAGCTATAGGTAGACCACCAGAGAGATGGACAAACGGAATTAAGAATATTGCAGGTACAAACTGGCAGCAAATGGCAATGGATCGTACGAAATGGAAAGAAGTTGGAGAGGCCTACATCCAGCAGTGGATAGAAACAGGCTGAAAAAGAAGAAGAAGAAGAAGAATCCAAGTGATATAAATAACTATTGTATAACAAAATCTTCTGACCTATCAATGGCTCCTTCGCCTTACATAATTTAAGGATCACGCCTTAGCTCATGCATTTTATTTAATATGTCTTATTCGTGAGATACATCTTCCCAAGAAAAAAATCCAAGAAAGCTAATACTGTTATGTCTTGTCCAATTATACATTCCAATTAGTTAGAAAACTTGTATTCGAAAACTTAATGATGTCACAAGAACGATTTAAAAATGATTGATTGATCGTATGGTTTTATTAGTCCAAGTTTTTTAACATTTAGGTCATCAGTTAAATCAATTCTCGCACTTAGTACCGTTTACCATCACCTGAACCCTTCAAATTTTGATGGCTTTCGAGAGTATCTTAACCTTTTCTTTCAGAACTTACTTGCTAAAAACGAAGATCGACTTATTTTAGTATATTACTATACTAGGGAAGCAATTTGATATTTCGTATCCAGATGAGTAAAAGTGTCCGAGGGCTTTAGCCGGAGGTACTTTTACTCATCGTGATACGAAATATCAAATTATTTCCCAAGTGTAGTATGACGTTTTCCTTTAGGAATGAGGGGAGACTTTTCCCTAGGGACGGAAAGTCCATTTTCTATTACTTCCCTGGTTTAAACTAATTTTATGTTTACAAGACGTACAAGGAGATTACATTGGTTGCGAAAGTAATAGATTGTGAATTTGAGCATTACTGAGTGACTGAGTGAGAACAATTTTCACAATATATTCATTGCATGAGGTAATCTTTTTCAATGAAAGTACAAAACTGGTATGTTCTGTCCATGTAAACCGGAGGAAATAGCGATTTCGGTTGGCCTGTAGAGGCGCAACATTTTATTATAGTACTTCATTCTCGCTGGACTATTTTTTGTGTAACAACTTCACATTGGTTCATTCCCATGAAATGGCACAGGAGTGAAGTTTGTTCATAAAAAAATAAGGCGTGGGGTAATTTGGCACACTGCGTTAAAACAACGTATTTTTCAACTTGCACACGATTTTTCGATACCAAAATTTTGTAAAAGGAGTCATGAAGTCGATGACATGGCTAAAAAGCATTTGCAGCAATAAACTTCCGTGTACGTTTTCACCTATGACTTAGTTTAAAAGTGTGTTCTTTTGGCACCGTGTGCCAGATTCCCCGATACCAAAAATAATTCAGTGACACATATTTGTTTCACAAGGAACAAACAGGGAGCAACGGAGAGGAAACGAAATCTCGTAATGACGCTATCAATAGTTATTTGCGTATATGAACCTCGGTTCGCCTGTAGAGACGCCACAATTATTTACTTATATACGCTCAATTTTCCGTTTAAATCAATGAACGTCAACACAAGGTATGGTCGAATGTCATACTTTGGATGGAGCGGAGGACATAGCGATTTCATATAAAGAAACTCACCTCCCATGAGAGGTGAGTTTGTTTATATGAAATCGCTATGTCCTCCGGTTTGTATGAATTGACCATACCTGGTTTATAGTTTCATTGGTTTAAATAACTTCACTCCATGTAGTGTATTTTTGGCAGTGAAGTTGGTTCACAAATAAGTAGTGCCAGAAAATGTAACACAAAAATCTTTTTGATCTTTAGTTTCCAAACAGCATTTACATATCTCTTTTTTACAATTGATTTTAGTCAATTTAGCGTGTTGTAGCGTCGATAATTAAAACCAGATTTTTATCCATATCGCATCGTTTTTAAAAATGGTATGAGGTTTACTGAATAGATGGAGCGCATTTCTTCGTTATGTCGGTTATGTCGGTTATGTCCGATATGTGCCTGTACGTCGGCGCACACACATTTTTTTTGACATCCTCCGTACGACATTCCGACATACTCTTTCCATTTGAAGTTTCGCCAGCCGAAAGCACGTTGTAGACAAAATTTTTTGAGAACTATGGCAGATACAGGTAAATTATAAACAGAAAATCGATACTTTTTCAACGAAAATGGATCAATTACATCTTAATAATTCCGATAAGAATAGTTCCGATCGTAGTCATTTGAAATAAATCAATAAATTCGGTGTCGACGTGAGTTGAACACACGCGTTCTGGCTTGATTGCAACACATAACCTTACATTCGTCGATTTTTTTCCGATGTTAAATTTTTTTTTGTGTTTTCCGTGTTTGTAGAAATGATTGTCGAGAAAAAAAAGAAGAAAAAATCGAAATCGCTCGATAGCTCAGTTGTGGAAATTAAGTCGGAACCAATGGATCTGGGCGAAATCCAAAAATCCGGCGATTTCAAAATCAAACCTTCCGATAAGGTTGCTAAACTAGACACGTCCCAATGGCCACTGTTGTTGAAAAATTTCGATAAATTGAACATCCGCACCAATCATTACACGCCGCTGCCGAACGGTGCATCACCGTTGAATCGCGACATAACAGAATACATCAAATCCGGTTACATCAATCTGGACAAACCGGCAAATCCAAGTAATTTACCACTAAACGAACTGATAAACGACCGGGCCCGGCAATACTGACATTTGAATCTTCTATAGGTTCGCATGAAATAGTGGCTTGGCTGAAACGTATTTTAAAAGTGGAAAAGACTGGCCATTCCGGCACATTGGATCCGAAAACAACAGGTATACAATCGGAGCGTCCTTCATCGGGTCGAACTCGGGGTGTTAAAGTCATGTTTGCTTTGCAGGTTGTCTTATCGTTTGCATTGATCGTGCAACGCGTCTCGTCAAATCGCAACAGAGCGCCGGCAAAGAGTACGTGGCCGTATTCAAATTACACGGTCCCGTCGAATCTCGGGCGAAAGTCGAACAAGGATTGGAGAAATTACGCGGTGCCCTATTCCAGAGACCTCCGTTGATATCAGCCGTCAAGCGACAGCTTCGCGTCCGCAGTGTGTACGACAGTAAACTGTGCGATTACGATATGGAACGAAATATGGGTGTTTTTTGGGTGAGCTGTGAGGCTGGATCATACATTCGAACGATGTGCGTGCATTTGGGGCTTGTGCTGGGTGTCGGTGGCCAGATGTTGGAATTGCGTCGTGTACGATCTGGTATCCAACACGAAAAGGACGGTTTGGTGACGATGCACGATGTTATGGATGCCATGTACTTGTATGATAATCACAAAGACGAAAGTCTGTTGCGACGAGTCATTCGGCCGTTGGAGGGGCTGCTCATTAACCATAAACGAATCATTATGAAAGACAGTTCGGTGAATGCTGTGTGCTACGGTGCCAAGATTATGTTGCCCGGTGTGTTGCGCTATGAAGACGGTATCGAAATGGACGAGGAAATCGTTCTGGTCACCACCAAAGGAGAAGCGATTGCTCTAGGTGAGTTTTCCGATGCATTTAAAATTTCCGTAAATTTCTGCGCGAATTTTTTGTTATGATGAACTTAACCTATTATCACCAAGATATGATCGAGGCTGATTAGACTTATCGAACTGATGACAAAAATTCAAAATTCTTTGAGCGAACGACCGTGTTGTTTAACGTACTGCCTGAGGAATTAATTCTACATGCACATCACAACAGAGAAAGACAATCTGCATAGAATTGAGCGAACGAGTAGTTTTGTTCACTCGTTCAATCAATTCTCCGCAGGCGACTCGTTTCGATTTTGTGATCACTGTGAATCGGGTGTGCGTGCAACACCAACCGGTCTCATTAGCTCAAAGCAAACATTTTTTCGTTCGAATTGAACGTTTACCGAAACGAGACCCGATTGCTAACATTCTGCTTCATTTCGTACAGCCATTGCTCAAATGACCACTGCCACTATGGCGAGTTGCGATCATGGAGTCTGTGCTAAAATTAAACGAGTCATTATGGAACGTGATACATATCCGCGAAAATGGGGTCTCGGACCGAAGGCATCGCAAAAGAAATCGCTGATAACGGCCGGCAAATTGGATAAATTCGGCAGACCGAATGAAAATACGCCCAAAGAATGGTTGACCAGTTTCGTCGATTACCGTACAAATGGCACAAAAACTGAACCGACAACACCCGCATCGGATGAGACCACAAGCAAGGTAATTTTTCTGTTGTAAATTTTCCAAATTTTTTGTTGTTGTTTGATCTGACGGTCCTTTGTGATGAATAATCTTTTTCGAATGACAATCAATGATTCGTTTATCGATTGGTCTTACTGAATGGAATCGAAGATCCCCATTTTGAATAGACGGCATTTCTGTCGGTACTTTATTAACGGTCGATTATGTTTGTATTGTTACAGCGAAAACTCAGTGTCGGTGACGATTCACTGAACGATTCGGCGATAGCACCGGAAGAAAAATCAGAGAAGAAGAAAAAGAAGAAAAAGAAAGCCAATCCGGAAGAAGAGGAGCAACCACAAGCGGATGTCACGTTGACCGAACCGTTGGCAGTTACGTGCGAGGGTGAAAATGGCGAAAAGAAGGAGAAAAAGAAAAAGAAGAAAAAGGACAAGGACAAAGACAAGTCTCAGGAAGAAGAATAGAGTTTTAAGTTTTATTAAAGTTGGAATATTCTTCGGAAATCAATTTAATTTAAGCCGTAAGATTCGTATGCAAGAAGCTCCGGTACAAATTCGATAATGCTGTGACTATAACACCATGTTCAGATGAAGCACGCACGCGTGCTACTATACTTAAAACGCTGTCGCGGCATTACCTTTGATGGCTTCTGAATTAGATTTTTTTTTTTTTAATGAACATTTTAAAGTGATGAACGATTTTATTGTTAAGTTGATTCAAACATTTACACATTTGTCCTGTTTGATGGCAAACAGACCGCAATTTTAATTATTTTTTTTAAAAAAAGAAAATTTCTCTAGAAATAAAAGATGGAAATTTATCGAATTAAAAAACTTGAGTTTCTTTTGTTGTTTGTTAAAATGCAGTTGAAGGAGTTTGGGCTCTCTGACTTAGCCGAGATTTACATACAGATCCTGGCCTCCCTCACCTCCTAAAATCTACCAAAATTTTGATATTGCTACTAAAATCTCCCAAAACTCCTAAAATTACGCTGCGTTAACGCATTCACTTAGAAGGGCTGACATTTGGGGCTTAGCAAATTCAGGATTTCGCCCATTTCAAGGGAATGCGTCATCTTCAAATACAATTGTTAAAAGTTTCCTATGTGCAGAATAAGCACCAGCTAAATATCACCAGCTAAATATCACCACCTGGTGTACAAACAAAAACTGTTCGAAATTTTAGAAGTCGGTCGGCTCAGCTACACTAATAACAGAAATGTAGCCACTGAAAGGGATATTCTCCCCGCACATCACAGTGCGAGAAAGCTAAATTCTTTCTACTGAGAATGAAACACTTATTTCGGGCGTGTTGCCCTTTCAACGTTCATGTTTATTCTGACTTTTTTATTCTCGGTCGCCAAATTCGAAATTTTAGAATCGGTTGGCCCAGACAGGATCGGTTCAGTTACACTGGAATGATGAAAGAGTTTGGACTAATCCTGTGAAGAGTTTGGTCATTCCTAAAAATTGATGCAATCCGTGACGATTGACTACGAAAGAAGATTCGGGTCAACGAATAAAATGTTTGCACAATCGACAGAGGGTCTGGTCATTCCGTGAAGAATTGGTTCAATCTCATAGTCAATGTATAACGGGGGATTTGAATCCGGCATTGGCAAGACGAAAAATTGAAATGATGGGAGAAAAGTCAATTGATAATCAGGGGTCTGCATCTGGCATTGACAATTCTTACATCAAGAAAATCGATAATTTATGAACGTGGACTTGATATGTGTGGTGTCCTCTCTTCGTCCGAAAACCACAGATGGGAGTGTGCGGAATGACCACCTTTGACCAGTTTCATTTTAAGAGGTTACTTGATTGAAGTCATTTCATTCAGTGGAATCACTCGTGGAATTCCGCACAAAAACACTTTGTATTGTATACAATTCAAAGACAACCTACACACAGTGCATTTCTATGTTAACGTCATCTATGCGCGCACATAACACGTATGATTGAAGTAAACACATTGTTCAGAATGTGTTTTGATTGTTTATCATACGGTAAGTGTGTGTTAGTAGATCAGCTGGTGCTTATTCTGCATGTAGGAAACTTTTAACAATTGTAACATGAAAAATTTCGACTTCGTAGAATGAAGATTTTATTACAAAAATAGTGGTCTTCCCCATCAAACTATTTGTACAAGGAAACATGAAAGGTTGTTAATAGTGGTAAAACATTGTGCAAATTAAGATAAAATTGACTTTATGATTTTATTGTGATCTGTATGGAATGCTGATTCCAAAATCATCGGGGGTAACGCTGGCAGCTCACTTGTTCCGCCGGGGTCACTTCACTGAATTTTAATGCCTAAATGTCCAAAGTTTTTTTTTAGAATAATTTTTTTGTTGACAAAAAATCCAAAATGACCGAAAAAAATGGCGGAAGTTGAAGGTTTTTTTTTCAGCTTAAAACCTCGAAATTCGATCGAAATACTAAAAAATCTCGAAAGATTTCTTCGGTAAGTTGGTAATATAAATCAGTCAAAAACTTGAAGATATATCCCGCCAGTTCAGTGCCTAATCTAGAGTACCATTCATGCTTGAAGTGCGTTGGATTGAGTTTTGATTTTTTCCTCAATTTGTTAAAGACTGAATTTGAGCACCTACTTCATTAAAGTCCGTTTGTTTCAAATTTTCAATTTTATTCTTCACTGTGTACACTTTAGAGAAAAAGATGTGATCTCGCGTCTAAGAGCATTAAGTTACATTTTACACAAAACCATATGTGAAAAAATTTAAAACGCATGAGTCTCAAGCACAATTGGTATTACAACTTACATGAACGCACTTCAAGCATAAGTGGTACTCTAAATAGGGTACTGAAACAGGACAATGTATCGAACCAATCTTGGCACTGTAAAAACATTCGGACACTTTTTTCATACAAAGCAGTACTCTATTTGGCAGCTGTCATTAATAGCACTTTTGCTTGAAGTGCGTTGATTTCATGCAAAATAGTACTCTATTTGTAAGCTGTCGACTGCTTACATTCAATAAAAATTCACCGGTAATTAAAAAAAAACGATATTGAAGGTAATTGCAATACCTCAATATACAACAAGATGAAATAGAGTACGACCACTGTTAAATACTTTGCCCTTACACTTAAAAACTCTTTGTCAATTTCCCCTAGAAAAGCATTTAATTACGATAAGAAAAAAATTAAAAAATTACAATAATCCAATTCCTTCAAAAACAAAAAAAAAATACGATGGCTGGGCTCTATTTTAGCCAGCTTTTTTAGCAGCAAACAAATTGATTGCCAATTGACCAAGCTCAAAAATACGATCCTTGGTTAGGCCAACTTTGGAAACGCGATAAGGTGGTTCTCCAAAAATCCAGCAATATACCATTGATGAATAGAAGCAATCAGTTAGCTGATTTGGATTGGTGGCTGGATTTGAATCACTTTCACCAGGTGTACCATTCGCGGCAGAATGAGTCACACCAACCAAAACGGCCATCAGGCACAAGACTATCAACTGAGTGATTTTCATTTTGTTCGTTTGGCTTTAGAAGGTCCTTTAACGGATGAATTTCGTTCACGATTTTTTTTTTAAATGTTGCGTTTAAATGACTGACTGCGACTGCTGTTAATTGAATATCATTGCTGAAGAGCACTCCTTAATATACTAGCGAACATGAATTTATTCTCATAATATTAGTCAAAGGTCAAGAATCATGTGATTGCAAAAAGAAACAAAAAGAAGCAATTTTGATAGGACATAATTAGGAATTTCCAATTTTAAGAGATATGAAAGTGGTCATACGGAAATAACATATCTCATGCATGATATTAAATCTGCAGCGTAGACAACTTCGATCTACTACACTAATCTTCGTTAGGGTCCTTCTAGGCAATGAAAATATACTCTAGATATGGTCTAATGCGTCTAATGTCAAAATTTATATGGAGAGGAGGAAATAGTGACTTCATATAAACAAACTCACCTCTCAATGAATTTCATTGAAAGGTGAGTTTGTTTATATAAAATCGCTATTTCCACCGGTTTATATGGACAGACCATATCTGGTTTGTAGTTTCATTGTATCTAGGGCCTAACAACGAATTTCGTAGAACAAATGATTTTTTTCGAATCTGGTAATATTAATCAAATCGTTGGCTCATTAGGGACTCAAAGTTGCGTGTAGTCTATTAACTTTTACTTTACTGGTGAAGTAATGAGGCTCTTCCATCACTAATGAAAATTCTTTAAATCCTTGCTCGTAAAGTAAAATAGCATAATGAAGTAACGATGAATAAAAGGACCTCGGGCCGACGAGAAATTGAAACGATTTTGGTTTTTTATTGAACGTTGAAATAGAATTACTTGGAAGCATTTTATTCATAATTTTTTTCATTCTCTTTTTCAAATATAATTGATATGATTAACATGCATAAATTTATAAATGTAACACAAAATAGGTAATTATTCTTCATCTTCTTGTGAATCATTTTCCCTCATCTCCACCTTCTTTTTAGTTTGTAATAAAATTTCATAAAATCACATCAATTTTTTGGTTGTTGGCATATTACTTAAAATCAAATCGAACGGACTCATTTATTAGGTTTCAGTTGAGTTAAATTTCACATTTTGGTTTTTTCTTCTTCTTATCCAAAATTCTTCCATTTCTACAAATTTAAAGTTTTATTTTTAATTAATTCAATTTACAAAATCGATTTAGCTACACTTTTCATTCGACAACGAGACAATGGAAATCACAACGTTATTTCATTACCATTCAATCATTACATGTATATGTACAGTGCGTGTGCACATAAAATCGTTAATAGTTCGGTCTCTGTAGTGTATGAAAAAGAAACTGTTATCAAAAGCCATTAAATTAATAAAATTCGAATCATAAAACTCTTGAGCACGACATAAACAATTAAACATAATTAGAAAAACAGGCAGTTTTCGCAAACCTTTCGCAAATAGTTAGTTATCTGTTTATTAACTATACGAGACGATGAGTGCTGGCTTGCGTTTCTTTTTTTATTGCAAATAAGTGTATATGGTTAAACAAAGGAAGTAAAAGATTTAGTACCAAACCATACCCAAAAATAATTCAATATTCAATTGACCATAGCACTGAACCAAGCACTAGAACAGATTTATTTAACGGAAAATCCGCCTCTACTCATTAGAAATTTCGACTACTGCGTCGAGGAGGTCAACTAGAAAATTTTGTTGTAGTGCTTGGTTCCAATGAAAGTCTAGAACAGGTATGGTCGATCAGCGAATTCGTCTTAAACGCACTCACATTTTATGTCAAAATAATATGAAAATGAGTGCGTTTACCTGTTTTACACTTTCATTTCTTGCTTCAGTGCTGTAGAAAAGTTGAGTTGTGTGTAAAATATGCTGATCCCCAACGCCAACGAGATCTTTTTCTTAATTATGTCGGCATTAATTTGTTGCTGCTTCTCCTGTGTCGATTCGGTATGCGTGTAGCCGAGCCCGAGATGAATAGTCATAAAACTATACATTGTGTGAAACCTATGCCATATTTACTATTTCAATCTATAAGAAAATATATTTTTCCCTGGCACTTTGTGTGCCCCAACGAAAGTAGGCCTTGTGTGCAGTTCAGACGGCTTACATCGTAGTGAAATCAAATCGGAGTCGAAACGATGCCAAAAATGGTTGAAGAATTCTATTGAAAGGTCTGTCGTGTCTTACAAATTTTACGATTCAGAAACTAGACCTGTCAGTTACTAGACATTCTTACATCTCTTCGGTCTCACTCTCCGCCTAAGGTCACTATAGGACTTTTGAGTAAAAAAAGGCAAAGCCTGCATTGAGGAAAACTGTTCGAAGACGTAAAACCATATTGGTTTATATACCATGAGTGGATCAGCTGAAAAACAGCTGACACAAAATACGTCACTTATTTCAAAGTCGCCGACTGTATTCGTCTATGTTTAACAAACGCACAAGTGGAATTAATTTCCATCTGAATACACAGGCTCAAAATATCGAAGAATAGATGAAACAATGCTCTCTCTAGCGCCGAAGTATTGATGAAACAAATATATTGAACTTTGGGTGATTGTTCATTAGGGATACAGCACTTTGACCTTTAAAAAAAATCGTTCACTTGGCCAAACATTTCTATTTTTCTGATTTCCGTTTGGTGATAACCATTTTCTCAATGTTGCATTGTTCATCTTTTAGAAAAAAAAGCATAGCACTCTCTAGCAGCGGCAACGCACAAATTAAGCTAAACAGTGAGCCGTACAAAAGGTCGTTTGGGTTTCGACATTTTTTAGACTGTGCTTCATAACAATCACCTCACACTTTCACTTTCAGGAAACTCATTCTTTGGCATTGCCGGAAAGTGCTATGAAAAAAATGCAATAATTTACTTGATTTGCTGCAACTAAGACACATCTTCATCAGCCACAACCTCATCCAATGTATGAAGCCAATTGAATATCATCATATTTCTATCGTATTTACTCAGCGGTTTACCACGTTCCTTTTCTATGTCTTGAATCGTTAGATTCTTGGTCATATTCAACGAGATCTTTTTCTTAATTATGTCGGCATTAATTTGCTGCTGCTTCTTCGACACCTGTGCCGGTTCTGTATGCGTGTCGTTCGGTACATTGGGATTGGCTGTTGAGGTATTATTATTATTGTTCGTTGTTTTTGCAATAGTAGACGGAACAATCAGTTCGGTTGGACCGGGACCTTTGTAGTAACTGGCCGCTACCGCCTCCAAACGATCCAAATTGAATTCACTTTGCGATAAACGATCCAATGCTCTGTATGTGGTCAACAATCGCCGTCGAATGTAATTTTGGCGAACTTTTTTATTCACCGATCGAATCAGGTCAGCAGCTGAAAAAGATGGGATGTGGTCGTTATACCATGGTAGGTTGTTGCAGCACAACGCATAAAAAAGGTAGTGCAAAAGAGAAAAGCACGACTTAGTGAGAGAATTTCATACGTTTACTCTCTCAAAATTTGCTCTCTTTTGCACTAAGTTTTTTATGCAGATTGGGCAGATTGGCTTCAAATGAAGAAGGAAACATGTGGCATCAAGCATGAAATCCCTTTCTACATTTTTCTTTAGAATCGTAAGGGTCATTAAGGCGACACATATATAAGCATATACTAACCAGTAAAAGCTGGTGGTGGTGTACTGGTCGTCAATTGTGATGTAGACGCCGGCCCACCGTGTGGAGAAGGAAGTTGCGATGTTGAAGCTAGTTCACCAACAGCGACCCTGTACAAATTATTGTTAAAATATTGTTGTGTCCTTCACATACCCTGCTTCATAATTACCATGTCGAACAAGACCGTGACGCATGTTCCAATCTTGATGGATTGTCTAACATATATCCACATCGTTGCAGTGAGTTTAGTGCTAATTCGGATACTGTATGCCGCAACTGATTCGTGCCTTCTGTTTCTGGACCCGGTAATTGTGTTATATCGCTAGTGCTAAAACTTTTCTGTATTCCTAAGGCCTTGGACAGTGCCGCACAGCTTCGAATCAAATCGTTTCCCTCTTCGAACCACATGATCTCGGACCTACTAAATTCGTTTCCGAAAATGTTCGTTCAAACTTTAAATCAACACCAAAAATTTGGCAAGGAAAAGAAATTTATCTACCGATTGGCCTTTTGGTCGGGATTCGGGCTGGGACCTCGATATTCCTTAAATGTGACCAGTCGATGTTTGCCAAACGAGTCGGCAGCTGATGATACCGAGAATAGTGATAAATCTGTAGTAACACTTTCAGTATCGGATTTTGTTAACATACGACATGATACGGATAAAGCATGCGGCATTGGTTTTTGGGTGGTCATTTTTATTTGGCTATATAGTGTCTCGCGCCTCTTTCTTTAATTTCAGTATAACGAACGATGATTTTGATGATTCTATACAAGGAGCTAACGTGCTTTGCAATGGTGTAAAAGTGTGACACGCACTATAAGCTAATTACTGTGACTGGATGTGTGGCGAGCTGAATTTAGAAAGAAAAATCAATTATTTAGACCATCAGGTGTGTATGTTGTGTGGCACAAAGGCATGAATGATAGAGTTAATAGTTTTTGTTTTTGGAAAGTAAAAGCATAATTCCCTTAACTACCCTTTGTCATATTTAATACACTTTATTGTGTGATTGTCTATTTCCACAACCGAATAATGAGAATGACAATAAAAACTAGCGTTTGCGCAGTGCTAAACTTATGCACGAACCCCTGACTGTTCGTTAGATTTCATTCATAAAATTCACTAAACTGAGGATGTGATAATTTTATCGATTTTCGAATGAAAATAAATTTTTATTTTCTCTAAACATATAAATACGCATCATCATCATCGGTGCGGCCGGACATGATGAACGATAAAATGTCTATGCTTGTTGTTGAGACTAGACTTTTATCAAACCAAACTGAATGTATTTGTCTAGACGAGAAATTATGAAGCAAAAATCCTTTCTAAATTAGGTCAAAAGTAAGATGAAATGAAAGACAGAAAAAACAACAAGAAGGAAGCTCTTCGCAACTTAAACCAAAAATGAAGCGAAAAACCTGTTCACAATATATCGATATTAACCTTCACCAGTTGGACGATCGTTTTCACTGTTTAGTGATTTTGATTCCGTGACTTTGTTAGGGAAATTCCGTTTAATTTTCACTGGAATGCCGACACATTTTCAAAGATTGTTTTTACTGCGACCGAAAATGTTACGCCTTCTCGTGACAGCGAGAAAACGAATGAAGCGCAATGGTGAAAATCGAAGAATGGAGTGTGAAAAGGGAAAGAATTAACCCTAAAATGGATGTGCGGATGTGGGTGACTGTTTTATTGGAGAAAATTTTATGGTCAGACTACATAGGAGTCATCAAACTCTCTCAGCCCAAGCCGTTTTCATTCTTCTAAATTTTTTTTGGCTGTTTAAATTTCACAATCAGTAAAGAATTAGATTCATAGACGGTAGCATTTCCAATGTAATTATCGAGTCAACTTCTACCAAAGCATTTTAATGATACAAAATCTAATACTTCATTACCTTTGACATGCATTTTACCAAGGTTCTGTCAGAACCTTGCATTTTGCTATGTATAAAACCAAAGCACCTAGCAGGGTAATAAAGTTTTTTACACGTCAAATAAAGTAGTATTTTGATACCATTAATACCATTAGCAGCCTTAATGGTAATTTTGCAATGACAATAAGAAAAAAAAGGTATGGAAATATTCGCATACTTCGATTAAAGTACTACTTTATTTTTTTCTATTACCATGCTAGGTGCTTTGATAAAACATTAGCCAAATCGTATTTCGAATTTGTTGGATATCACTTGATAGTAATTCATGTCGAGTGAATCATCATAAAGGTCAGAAAGAATTGTAAGATGTCTTGAAAATTGTCGAAGGTCACTCACAAATAAACACCAGAAAAGGATACTCTATGTTTTTTATTTGTAGTCCGAACATCGTTTAATATCAGTAAGAGGAGCCAATTATCACAATCTGCTAACAGGTTATGGGCTAGGGTGGTTTTAAGGTTAAAGAACACTGTTCATTGCAATTTATGATAGGTTACAATCATACCTATCAGGAAAAAAAGAGTTTTTGAAAATCTGATTTACTCATTTATTGTGAGAGTTAAATGGAACCTAAAATACATTTATAGATAATAAATTTTATTCCAATTTTTCGACGGTGGTAATGTTCTCAAAATAGAGGCTACATTACCGCGTTGTATCGCCAAACTTATTCTTTGAATGAAATAGCTGGTCGCTCGCTTTTCATGTGTTTTTTCAGATATCTTAGATTGAAAATTGGTTCAGATTAGCCGGAGAATGGGCAGAAAAATACGTAAATTCGCAGATTTTTTCAAGGCGTGAATAGAAATCGAAATTGTGAGTAAAAGTTCAAATATGAGAAACCTTGGTCGAGTGGACGTCAAGTTTGACTATTTTTGGGAGGTCTGCCGACGGTTCTTCGTGCATATCTTGTGAAATATAAAGTGAAAGGTATTGACTCTACAAGTAGGCTACACATGATTTGTAACAATCGGTTCATGGGATCGTTAGTTATATGTCTCGCAGTGAGTGATATTTGGGCTACTCAGCAGAATGATGGGCTATACATTTCGCAAATAAATCCAGCTAAATACCAAAATATCAGCATTTTGTTTTCTAAGCCTAATTAAGTCTAGCCAACAGACATAGGCACAGTAGTCGAAATAATTGACCAATTGGTTTTTTATGCTATACTTATATCAAGTTACATGATCACTTTTCAAATAACAGTTATTTCGACTGTTGTATGCCTATGAGTCTGCTGAAATTGAATTCCCTAAATTCTTCAAAATTCTTAAATTTAGTAATATTGAGAATTGAAGAATTTCTTAAAATTCTTCAAATTTTCTAAAATCTCTTAAATTTAGGAGATTTCAACTATCAAAATTCCTGCAAATTTTTTAAATTTCTTGGAAATTCTTAATAATTCTCAGAATTTCTGACGAACATTCCCTACGATAGGCTATGTCTGCTAGTGATTGTCTTTGAGGTAAATTTTCTTTGATATCATTACAGTTTAAACAGTCCATTGAAAAGCGCAACGAGGTACACAATATTGATACAGCCTTGAGCATATATCGCCAATATCTTGCTTTGATCCAAACATTTTTAACATCCACAATAATATTGTGGATGTTGAAAATGTAAAAAGGCAGTTAGGACAACGCTAATCCAGACACCTAAATCTTATTCAATTTTACGTTTAGGAGATAAGATAAAAACAATGTGCCAATGAAAACATTCTAAAATTTAAGATGAAAAATATCTGAAATAGTATTTTACATGACTAGGGATAAAAAGATGAAAAGTAGAGTTTTCATGTGAATTTTGTTGATCCAAGGTGAAGCCGAGGTCAATAAACACACGAAAACGAGCCTTTTCATTTTTATCCCGAGTTATGTAATGGTTTTTACGTGTTACGGTGCGGCATGTTTCATTTTCATTTACATTGCCTAATCACGTAAAGCATTGTACCTACGAGGTTCCAAGTTGTTATTTGACAAGTGGGGAATACAGCCCTCCCCTTCGGGTCGGGCTGTAACACCCCACTTATCAAATAAAAAACTTGGAACCTCGGAAGTAATATACTATTACATGCTAAGGACGTCGAAAGAAGTGCTTAAAACATGAAAAGTACGGTTTTCGACGCATGTAGCATGTAAAATATTTGAAAATTCTACACATTTCAAAATGATTGAACAATTGAATTTCAACAATCAATAAATGTCAAAAAACAGCAATTTTCAGTCGCACATTTAAAACTTCGCGCCGCAATCTTTCAATAGTTTTGCAAAGTGTCGTACCTTGGATTTTTCAGCTATTTTTCCTTTATGGTAGCCTCACAACAATACCCTCTCTAGCAACCAAACTACTTTTATTAAGGTGATGAAAGAATCAAGTAAGCTTTTAAATTTACATGTACATTACAGCGTAGTCAGTCAAAATGTAGAATAGTGTTTGTAGAATACATAGAAATAAGGTGTGAATTTGACACAGAGAGCTGGGAGTTTGTTTGCTAGAGAGAGTATTGCTCACAGTCATCCGTTTTCATTTCGTTTAGCTTCCGTGTATGTGACAGTTGTCCTTTCAAACAATGTGCGATATAATGCCATCTGTCATGTACACGGAGGCAAAACTGAATTAAAACGGATGACTATGAATTCAGACTTAGTAAACTATTCGTTACCACATTGAGATTGAATGGTGTGGACAAGAAGCTGTGACTGATTTTCGCGATTTTCGCCAAAGCGGTAACGGACAGTACCAAACTTTAGAAATTTTTGTTTTGTTAGGTTGAACTTTCTTGTACACACTGTTTTTTTACCAGCATTTGAAGCGCAATTTACAAAACAGTTGGTATTCATATCGGTTAAAGATGTTGCATTTTTCATCGAGATTACATTGATTGTCACCTTCTGTTAGGGAAATAAACAAAAAACATTCACTTCAATTGATATGGAAAAAGATTTTGGTCTGAACATCACCATCAATCGGTAAAAGTAAATAAATATTTTGATGTTGAAATGAACACTCAAAACCAAATAAATTTGTAGCATACGAAGTGTCAAAATGAACAATGTGCAGCACTCCAAGTGTCAAAATCGAGCTTGTGACTGAGTTTTTTTTTTGGTGATTTTCAGTGGTTTTGCGAGGTTTCTCCGATACATTTTCGATACATAAGCTGATGTCTTTATGCTATAAAAATGGTGAAAACAGTGTCATTAAGACGATTCGAAATTAGGATATTTGATTTTTCAAATCATGACAGAGCGAATGACTGAAGAGTAAGTACTTTTTTTTCCTTGTTAGACTCTCATGTGTGAAATGTACCATTCATCGGCTGTGATGGTTTTTTTTTCTTCGTCAATGGTCTCATTCAGACAATATTTAAAATCCATCACAGACACGATCAATGCAACGAGTATTTTCTGCTCCCCCCACAAATCGATCATAATCCTTTAATTGTTCATTGAAAACATTTATTGGTAACACACAAAAAAAATTGTATCAATAAACTTGAAATGAAAAGAAAATTTTCATTGGCAAAAGGAGGGGTGTGCTTGATGCGCCACCAATACTTGATTCGTTCAACTAACGTGTTGGTTGATTTAATCAATGAACATCATCCATTCATTTCTTCGTTTCATATTATCCCACATCGACCTCGAAATTCAAGTCAAACAAGCGAATTCCCATTCAGAAAATTTTTAGTTTCAATGTTAAATAGTTTTATTCATGAAATGTACACTTTTTTTGCGCTTTTGTAAACGAAAATATGGCTTTGCAGATTATGTAGAATTGTAGTCCCAATTTTTTTTAAATTGTTGAATGAATTGTTTGATTGAAAACAAATTCTTCGTTTTTTTTGTTAATTATTATTGTTTGACACAAGAGAATTGGTATTTTGTGTATTTTATTTCTTTGATGATTTTTCTCTTCAGTTCGATGTGTGGTCGATAAACATTTTTCATTGAATGAGACCAAAATTTTTCTGTGTATGGGTTTAAAGCCTAATTGAACAAAATTAGTAAAACAAACATGAGATATGTATGTCGTCGATCTGTCTCAGTACGTTATTATACTCTCTTTATTGATAAAATAGATCTCTCCTTCCAGACAAAAAAAAACGAATTTTCGTGTTTTTTGTCTTCCTTTTTTATTTTGCGATTTGCAAAGCGATTGTTTGACTAAATTTATCGTAAATAAATTCGGACTTTTGAGTGCTCGTTTGAGTGTTTAATATTGCACTTTACTTGCTACAATTGGCTAAATTTAATCATTTTGCAGAGCATGTTTATTGCTTTTTTCAGAAACGAAATCAATAAGATGATCAATTGATTTCCTAAAAAGTCTTTTTGAAATTGCGAATTACGAACAAGGAAAAACAATAATAGTAATCACATTTTATCGAGTAATATAGTCGATTGATATTGATCGCTCCAGACAGTGCATCCAAGTAAAATAACTTGACAAAACAAACTCTTTAAATTCGGAAAATATTTGAGCGTTTAAGTTAAGTGGAATTATTTAGACCATTTCGATTTTATTTGATCGACTCATATTCATTTTACTGTGCAGCGAAATTACCGTTCTATGATATTTATACCACGTTGAGTGGGGTCCTTCCACTCGTCACATTTGCGAATTTTGCACGAGTCTGCGAATCACGAAATTTTGTTTTGTTTATAACAAATGTGTGTGTGAGCGTGTGGGATGAGTAAAAAGACTAGATAAGAGCAATATATAGGATTTTGTGTGAATCAAAAGGTTTTTTAATCGTCCATATATAATTCAATTAATTGTAATTAACGTTTCACAGACAGCCATGTGAAAATTGGAATTTTGTTTATAACACCCCAGACAATTAATTCCGTGTAGGTTAGCAAGGACATGGGGGATTGTTATTTTGTCGTTGGTTCATTGAATACATTTTCTGTTTATTATTTCTATCAATTGCGACCACTACCACTTCCGTTACGTTCATTGCGGGAGCTGGAGTGATGTGAACTTAAAAACTGTTGATTAGTTTAGAATTTTAGATGCCAAATTTTAGGAAAGAATGAGACATTTTAGCTTTAACCTGTCACAGACGGCAAGCATATTAAAAGTTTTACTATTCAAACTTTTACTTCATTTGATCGAAGATTTTAAGGGATTGATTTCAGAAATCTTTTACTTCATTTGTTTTGATCATGATTTTTGCTATATAAGGCCTCATTAGTCCGAGCTTGTCGTTTATTATTACTGTCGTTGTCGATAACAGATGACAACAGTCTGTAACAGGTCAATTTAACTTTGTGAGTTTTATTCTACCATCCTAACTTTTGCCATTTCTTTTCTATTTCTTTTTTATTGCCAACATCGATACCATAACTTAACAGATTTCTAGCCGCAACTTCTTTAGCTCCTGAAACGTTTGAGAAAGTGCATGTAAAATGATACAGCCAATTTGCTATTCGATAGTTTCCAGTCGATCATAAGGCTTGATTTCCACTTACCAAAAAAAATACTCCGTCTGAGAGACAAAATTGATTTTTTGTTCAATTTTTGCTTTGTTTACTTGACAGTTTGCTCTCTCACGACTCTCACACGGAGTGCTTTTTGTTGAGTGGAAACCAAACTTAAAGATTGACTATAAAATTGTGAAAAGATCCGATTTTCGATCGTAATAGAAAACGACAGCATCAACATCCCACAGTCCACAACTGGGCTGTTGGCAAATGAATAGTTATTTGATTCACTCGCTAGAAATCATCAAAACATTCTCATAACTGAATTTTTATAGCTGCAAACGAGCACTTAGGATTAGCCCACATTATTAACATGACATCGCTTTGTTTTCCATTTTTCAGTGACTACCTAGTTAAAGTAAGAGCGCAGGTAATGACACGGGACGAGAGTACTGAAGGCTGGTTGCCTTTGGCTGGGGGTGGTCTAGCAAATGTTTCCATTCGGAAAAGGGCTAGACTACCCCCAGATGTCGGCGGACATGAATATATTATTTATGGACAAAGAATCTCTGACCAAACAGTAAGCGAACTGAAATTTTCGTGTAAATTTTCAGCAAAATTCTTTACTCAATCTTCACCAATATCCGCAGGTTATACTTAGTTGTGTCATTAACCGAGATTTACAGTACTTCAAAGTCATGCCAACGTTTCATCACTGGCGAGCTGGCAAGCAACGAAACGGATTAACATTTCAAACAGCTGCCGACGCCAGAGCCTTCGATAAAGGGATAATTCGAGCTTATGACGATCTTATTGACGGTAAGTTATTTGTTATGCAGACGTTTTGTGTGCAGGAAAGTATTTCTTTTGAAAGCATGATTCCATATTTCCGAAATGATATTAATTAAGTAGACGAATACTTCTGTCGATTCGAGTCTTGATAACCATTCGCAGTCGGCTGTCAAACCTGTAAGCAACAGAAATGACGAAAGTAAGAGATTTAAGGCAGGCTAATTGTGCATGTTGAAACTATTGAAGCAAAAGATATTTTATTGCCTATCCCATGCGAAAGTTGCCAATTACATGGCAGTTTACCCCCTGCGAAAGTGATCCATTACAAGAAAAAATATTTTAATTTGACGAGAGTTCCTTTGTGATGATCAACTTTTGAATGGGGGTAAACAATAAACCAGGATACACTGGATGCTGCTGCGTAATTCATTAAATCGGAAACAAACTTGTGACACATTCACAAGAGTGTTTGTGAGCAACTTGCTTCGGTAACTCCGACTGGCCTAGGAGTGAAAAGAGTGTGCAGTCGTGATACTGCTCTTTCTGCCCTGTCTGTCCAAGACAACATCAAGTAGACTTACTGCCCACATAAATATCGATTTCCGGTGATCTTTATGTTCCTCATTTTCTGTTGTCATTGCATTTACCATGTGTGTTGTACGTTACGTACGCATTTATGACTGAATCCTGGATGTCCCAATGTTGTATTTATGTTGTTTATAATATTGCTTGAATAGAGAGCCTTTTTTAAACATATTGTTTGTTTCCTTTGTTTTTGCCTTTCATAATTGGAACTATATTGTTTCCTGGTAAGTCATACTTTTCAACACTATAAACACGTTACCGATAAATATATTTTTTTTTGTTAATTTTTAAATTCTTTCTTTTGATTCCGTTGTGCGTAGTTGATCTTAGTGAATTTGATTTGGACGCGCCAATGGCGCTGACACATCGCGTTCGAAAAATATAAATTTTGTTTTCTGATTATTCAAGGCTTAAATCCAAATTGGTCATCACCATACAAATATGGAAATCAAGTTGGTGAAGATGACGTTTTCATGGTAAGTAATTCAGTTAACAATTTCAAAATTTCAATTCTGTTCCGGGTGTAAGGATTCAGTGTGTTGGGAAACGAAGATTGTCTTTGCGACAAATATTCAATGAAGTTTCTGTCAAACCTGATTGAGTCTGAGGCCTGTGATGGTCGAAGTTTTTTGATATTCGGAATGATGAGAAGCTGGCCCGAATTTTCCTGGTTTGAAATGGCCCGATGAATTTGAAGTCCATCCGAATAGGATCGGAGAAAAACTCAAAATATCCAAAAAATTTGAGCGGCGTGAAAGTAGCTCCAAACAAAAAAGCGCGGGAAAATCAAATATTCATGTCAAAAATTAGTCCAGTCGAAGCAGGATCGAAGAATTTGAAATCCGCCCTCACATCTTTAGTCTGAAAGTCTTAATCATAATGGCGAGTTATAAGATTTCTTAATCTGGGACAACAGTTCGGACGTTAAAGACTCTGTCTGGGTCCAAAATTATTTTTATCAATTCGTTGCGATTTCTGAAGACTTACGTTGTTTTAACGGTATTCCACACTTCGCGTTTTGCTGCATTTGATTGAACACTTAGGTCTTCTAATGGTTGACCCTTTCTCAATTTAGGGCGATGCCATCTTTTGGCATATAAGCCGTATGAGACGGAAAGAACTTCGATATCCTTACTCCAGAACTTTCTCTATGACTCTCCACGATTATTGCACATATTTTGATCAATCTGAAGGCGCTGCAATAAATTCAATTCCATTTCAGACTTTAGATCTACCAATCGAACCATCAGAATCTCGTTCCAGTTCTGAAGCTAGTGGAAGTCAAAGTAAGTGTTTCGCAGCTGAGTTCCATTTCTGAGCGGAAGGCATTAATGGTGTTTTATGATCTCCATCTAGAAAATAGCGACAAGCAACAAATAATTCATATCATATCGAGTGAAAAAACACCCCAACCGACACCATCATTATCGAATACAAACAACACCGAACAACCAAATGCAACCATTGTTCCGGGTGATAACTATTCTTATGTTCAATTGACTGCTGTGCATGAATACAATTATCCGGTTGTGGACGAACCCGTCGGAGCCGTAATGAATGCTCGACGAGGATCAACATGCAGCTTAAAGAAACGTAGCGCTTTAGATATGGCTGAACAACATATTATCAAGGAGCCGACGATACATAAAAGTAGAGTGCGATGCAGGTAAAAACGAACGGAATTGAAATATTGGTTTGGTCAGGTGGACTTAACACCGTCACATTTTGCCAACAGATATTGTCAAGAGTTTTACACGGAAGAATGGAACGGAAAAGCCGCTTACTGTGAATTCGCTCCAGATTGTTTTAAAAATGGTTTAGAACAAATTAGTGGAATGATGTGCGCCAGATGTATGCTGTATCACTGTATGAGCGATGCCGAAGGAGATACCACGCAACATCCATGCGAATGTGTTTGCGAAAATGGTTGCACAAGACGGTAAGTTTGGTTCTGTTTTCGGATTTAATTTTCGCTTTTCGATGATGGTGCCTGGGTTGTAAGAGTGATTTTCCCGCAGTCACAATTCAGTAGCAATTGTAGGTCTGGGCTCCGAGGGAATAAGGACGATGACTAACTTAGAATGTCCCTCGGAATGTCCTTAAACTCTAATCGAATTGGTCAGGCTTCTATTTTGTTCAATTTCTCACAATCACTTATGTGACTCAAGTGGCTCATTCTTTGCAATGAGAGTACATTTATATGCAAGCTTGATTCCGTATAAGAGAGATGAGAGAGCAGTTTTGGTAAACGATTAGATAAAATCAAGTTTTCACTTGGAGCTGAAATGTCCACGGAAGACCAATGGTAAATAGCAATTACGAAAACACAAAATTACAAAATCTAATTTGCACGTTATGTAGCGCAATGCGTTCAAACTAATTAACTAATGAAGTAAAAGATTTATCGTCTGCAGTTTTCATCCATAATAAGTACAAGATTCTCGTTCAATCAGTTAAAATTTGTTAGACTAAAAGAACTAAAAGATTCGATAAATATACGGGGTGATGAAGACAGATGGCAAGTGAACGGTTAAAGCTAATGAAGTACCAATTTTGTACCTTGAAAAACACTAAAATTCTAGCATATATTGCCGGTTCTGAAGCCAGTGGTGAATTGTCATACTTCATACAGTTTGAACGAATGTTATCTAAACAAATAGCGAGGGATGATCATACATTTCAGCGGCAAATGATCTTCAAAAAATTGCAAATCTTCAGACGATTCCCAGATGATTTCTTTCGAATGTCAGGTGGTTTTTCCTTTCAAGTGCTTTCTTGCCTGTACATTTCTGGCGTTTTCAGAAGAGGATTTTAGTTAGTTTTCTTCAAAATATTGCCCACTTCAACAGTCATTTACTTTACATGCTTTTGTTTTCCCTAGGGTCGAAAGTGGCTTATTACACACCAAGGGATAACAAGAAATTTGGTTTAGGTTTCAAGATCATGTAATAGTATTTTATCTGTCTAGAACGATAATCTCGAGCTTATCACTCTAGGGAGTTTTTGTTTATCTCGATATATCTGTTCTCGACAGATAAAATATGATATGCACCTATTGCTAGAATGTTATTTTGACGTGTAGGCATTATGGCCCACGCCTTCGGCTAGGGCAATAATGTCCTACACGTCAAAATATCAATCTTGGCAACAGGTGCATAATATTTATTACACGACTAGGGATAAAAAGATGAAAAGTAGAGTTTTCATGTGAATTTTGTTGATCCGAGGCGAAGCCGAGGTCAATAAACACACGAAAACGAGACTTTTCATTTTTATCCCGAGTTATGTAATGGATTTTACATGCTGAGGGCGTCGAAAGAAGTTCTTAAAACACGAAAAGTACGGTTTTCGACGCATGTAGCATGTAATATATATTACACACTTGTCACGAAGAAGTCGAGGCTTGCCGAGACTGATAGTGACAAGTGTTTACTCTATTTTATCACATAAGCGAAAACGAGACAACAACATAGAACTGAAGTGTAATTTTTGAATTATTCTTCTAGTTAAATAATTTTGACAGCCGAACATCGCGCGTATGTGATAAAATTCATTACATCACTCTGGATAAAAAGATGAAAAGTAGAGTTTTCGTGTGAATCCGAGGAGTAGCCGAAAACATGTGTCGAAAACCATAATTTTCATGTTTCAAACACCACTTTCGATGCACTCAGAAATTCTGAGTCAGAATGCAAAATCCATTACATAGCTCGGGATAAAAGCTGAAAAGTCTCATTTTCGTGTGTTTATTGACCTCGGCTTCGCCTCGAATCAGCAAAATTCACACAAAACTCTACTTGTGAACTATTTATCCCTTGTTATGTAAATAACTATAACATGACAAGGGATAAAAAGTTGAAAAGTACAGTGTTCGTGTGAAGTTTTCATTTTTATCCCGAGTTGTGTAATGGATTTTACATGCTGTGGAGTCCCAAACCAATTCTCTTGTATATAACATTTTTAAGGAAATTCTCTTGTTTTCCTAGTGATGTAATTCGTCACTTTCCACTCTAGTCAGTTTATCACCTCAGATGTAATTGGAGCCTTTACAGCTTAGCAGCTTTCCGCTATTTCCCCAAATTTTCCATCAGCAGATGGCAATTTCTCAATGCAAACTATCCTACACTTGTTCATGGAACGTTTTGCTGCTGTCTTGTGTAAGAGGCTAGCGGAAGCAACTGAAGATGGTCAGTCCACTCTGACCAGTGACCGCCGTTAGTTCTCGAGGTCGAAACAGCTTTTCTTTCTTCTTTTTTGTCACTTTACGTGATGTGTGGGCAAGGGAAGAGCTATAGCTCTGTTTGTCGTTCCGAAGGATAGTTTCTTTGTGATTTAGTGAATGTGAAAAAGGAGTCCTGTTTTGGTTTGTGTGCAGATGTCCGGTTCTTGCAATTTGCGCCCCTGAGCTTTTCGTCTCAGGTTAAGCAAAATTGGCATGTGCGAAGAAACGTTATGTTGACCTCAGGAAAAAAGTAGGAACGCAGAGCGTAACGGAATGGGAGATTGGAAATAATAGGAGACTATGCACCTCTACCCAAATTGTTTGTGCATAATCCAGATCGTCAAAATAATCATTGCAACAAGCAAAAAAAAATCCTTTCATCTGCCCAGATCGATAACCTCTATATCCCTCTCCCTCTAGTCCAAAGCTGTTTATCTCAATGTTTTGCACTAGAGGGATAAATTCGAGATTATCTTTCTAGGTAAATGAAAGGATTATTTTGCTTGGGATAAAGGGCTTTTTACATTTAGTTTCGATAAATTCCGGCTAGTTCAAATATCCGATGTTCATAATTATTAATTCCTTTTCATATTCAAAAATTTACTTTTTTTTTCAGTTGGATCGGATTGGCGCTCTTGTCCTTACTAGTTCCATGCCTGTGCTTCTATCCTCCATTACGGGCATGTCACTTATTGGGGTAATTTCTAATCAATTCCAAAGCAATTGTTAAGCTAACCCATAAATTTCTGTTCAATTTTTTTTCAGAATATCATGCGGCATATGCGGCGGACGACACCACAAATAACAAATGTTGTTGTTGTTCGAAATTTTTAAATTAAATTTATTTCTTCGTTCTCCTAAAAATAAAAACGCGCGCGAATTAGATTTTACAATTACGGCATTTTAGATCGGTTCCACTTATGTTTTTAAAAGTGAAATTGTTGTTGAAATAATTATGGGTTCTTTTTTCGGTCCTGATTTTGTAAAATCAATTTCCTCGAACGTGACATCAATCTTATGAACTCTTAAATATAAAATTTAAAAGAAAAAAAATGATCAAAAAAATGGGAAAATATTTAAAATACAAAGAACGAGAAACCAGTTACGGGGTTAGCAAAAGAAAATATGTGTGTGAATAAATCGGGGGGATGATAAATTGTTTTTGTATCTTAATTTTCGTAGCGTATAATAGACATTTTTTGATGCTCAATTTCATTGATTCATTTCATCGTAATTGTTGTTGTATTTTTGTTTTATAAAATGGAAAAATAAATTTGAGAAAAAAAAAAAACAAATCTCCGAAAGAAAGGGAGACAACGTATGCATTGGAGATAAAGCGTCCATCACTCTTCGGGTGGAAAATGTGAAACTCGTCCTCCAATGAAAAACTAATAATAAAAAAGACAAAAAACCATCGAATTCGAATGGTGCGAATTCAGAAGCGTACGGAAGCATATTAAATGCTGAAGACATGAACGCTAAGTCGAAACACACAAAAAAGAGTAAAAAATTGGGAAACCAAGGTTATCGATTCAATGTATGGTCAGTATGTTATGCACTAACCCTTCCAAGAGTGGCGGCTATACTAATAAAATTGTGTTGACTAAAACGATCAATCGATAACCGATACTCTCGTCAAACTAAAAACCGATAGACGAAAAACAAATCAAAAGAAATTTTTAACACTTTTTATGATTTCGTTATCAATCCACAGACGTAGATGAGAGAGAAGAAAATAGTGTCAGTTACACGACGAAGAAGAAGAAAAATAAGAAAAGAAAGCAAAAGAGAAAAAAAAACAGAGTAGAAAAACTAAAACAGACTGAAGCAGATTATTAGATTCTAATTATTTTTTAACTCTATCTATCCTTGAACCAAAATAGAAAAGCGAAAGAATTTTATCATTTATCAAACACATTTTTCGGAACGTAAATAATTGTTCAAAGGGCTCATGAATAATTAGTTATGTTTCTGTATGAAAAAAATTTATTATTTTTCGTTCCAAAAATCTATCCATCTAGCCAAAAAACGCAATCATGCACATTGACCGACCTATATATATATATATATATATATATAAATAAATCGATGAAAATGGAATCGTATCAATCTCAACGAGAAGAAATAATGCGCGAGTTGTCCATGTATTTGATTTTGGAACTTTGAAGGGACAACTATTCTGAGATAAAATTTCCTTTAGAGTTTGATTTCATTACTCGGAAACTCGAAACCCACTTTTGATTCGTATATAATATCATTATACACGGGTCTATTGAAAAAATTTGATTTTATTTTTCTCGTTGGAGATTTTTATTCGATTGATAAAAATAAAATTCCGCGATTAATGACAGTTGATTGGATTTTTTGGCTAAACAAAAAACGGATGAACCTTCCATTTAACGAGAGAAAAATATATAAAACAGAAGAAAAAATATGTAAAACGAAGGCACAGCATAAGAAAATTTAAATTTAAATGGAAAAAATGGTAAAAAAATAAAGTAAAAAAAATTATAAATAAAAATATAAAAAATTGCTTAATATGTGTAAAGTGAAGTAAATATTTATTCAAATTTAAATTAAAAAAGTAAAAATGAAAAAAACAGAAACACAAAATTGCGTATATATAATGTAAATTATATATTTATATTAATGTTAAATAAATAAATAAAAAAAGAGAAGAAAAACATTTAAGAATAAAGATCCCAATATAAAAACCAACAAAAATCCTGTGAAAAGTCACCATTGAAAGAGGTTAGACTGTTTGACATAAAGAAAAAGTGTAAACTGTAAATGTATATATTTTATGAACGGTAAAATCAATATGAAAATTTATTATTATTACAAAAATGAAGAATCTAAATTACAAAACAAAAATCACAAAATGAATGAATTATTTATATAACAAAATATACAAAACAACCACATACACCACCCACTCTTCGACGTTTACAAAATAAAATAAAATTTAACTTTTACCTTTATCGATTTATTAATATTAAATCAAGAATTAACAGAAAGAAAAGTTTTTTTTTCTTTAATTAATTTCTGTTTTGTTTTCGCACAAAATTAATTCAGATAATCTTTCGAAATGTTAAGTTTGATCAAGAAAGTTTTCTTTTATTTACAATTTTTTTTTGCATTTTAGTATTATAAATAATTATACACAAAAACGATTTATATCGAAAGAAGATAAAATTTCTTGAAAATATTTCATCAGCCAATTCGACGTTAACCATTTAATTTATAATTTTCTCATTTAAACTTATTTCTTAAATCAAATAAAAAATTTATTTAAAAGAAATGTCAAACAAAAATCTTAATTTTCTTCCACTTACACCAAGTTCATTAAAAACCATAGAAAAGATATATTTGCGAGACAGAAAATATGGCATTTTGCGTTATAAATAAATTTAAAAAAAAAACAGTTGATCGATTGGATGAAAACAATATTACAAATGAAAATTGAGTACACACATAAAAAAGCAGCTAAAAAAATGGATTTAGAAACAAAAAAGAAAAGAGAGAAAAAAATAAGAAAAGAAAAATTAATTGAGTAAAATAAAATGACTTCTATTTACGAAGATTACTTTATTAATACAAACAATAAAACCAAAAAAAAAAAGATTTTTCATTTTTGAGACGAAGCATGCGACAACCGATTATCTTATTAATCGGAAAATTAACTCAATCGTAAATACAGTTTTTAACATTCAAAAGTATCGACATACTCGTTGTGGAGAAATGAGAGCAGTTGGAGAAATAAGAAATGTATAATATGTCGATACTTATGAATGTTAAAAACTGTAGGAATAGTAGATAACGTCCCTGTGATAACGCTGGTGGAAAAAATATTTTCTTCCCGGAAGCAAAAAAAGTGTAAAACTTACCGTTTTATAAGTACACATTTCCAAGTTCTGGGTTTATATTAACTTCAAATACGTCGACAACAGTGAGTTCTTCCCGGGAGTGTCACTCCAGTGATGCCGCCGAAGGTGAGGGCAAAATATAAGGTCCTAACAATTACGTAAGTTATTTTACTTAATAAACCTCTGCAAGTTTTAAGGGACGATACGCATTCACTCCGTTTTGGTCTTCGTTTTCATAATTCGCAGAAAGAGAATATATTCTCTTTGCGCATGCTCATTATGAAAACGGAGACCAAAATTGAGTGCTTACCACTCATGTCAATAAAGCAATGATTCATTTCCCTTAGTGGGCTTAGTGAGTAAATGTCGCTTCATTTTATTTTTTACACAAAAAGTGATTCTGTCAGAGAAGTCGCGCCGTATATTTTGGATAAGGTAAATACTGATTCAATCGCGCCATATCTTGCTTATGCATAAAATGTTTCATTTCATGTGTCATTTCTCAAAACGTGTATACAAAATAATGATTTCTGTCACGGCAGAGTAAAATAAACCAGGCAAGAGCGGTTCATTTTAAATAAACAGTGACATAAATTGAAAAAAATTATTCGCAAAAAATATAGGGCTACTAGATTATTCAGGTCCCTTGTTAAACATTAAACAATAAACTAATTACCGGCCTCCCCAGATCATGCGCTACACAATGGCATTTTGTTTAATTAAAAACTTTGCAGTCAGAATTCCATTATTTTTCAGTGAATCTGTCAAAGTTGCCCTTTCCGCTTGCGTTTCAGTTTACATTTTCTGTTCAGAAAATCTGACGTTCTCCAATGTTTTCTCGTAAAAAACAGATTTTTTGTGTGCGAGAGAGAGACGCTACAATCGTTTGCAGTACTTCATTTTTTGCGCTCTATTTTTTTGTGAAATAACTTCACGCTGGTAAACAATATACATGAAATTGGCGACAAAGTGAAGTTGGTTCATAACAAAATGTGGGCGTTCTTTGTTAGTAACAATTTTATGACGAAATGTACTAGAAATGTACAAAAATCTATTAAATTTGAGCGTTAGTTCCAAAACATATTTCCCTATAGTGTAACCTCGAGTGTAACTCTATCGTATTTAGAATGATTTGCAGTGCGTTGAGCTATACCAGTAAACATGTACTTATGTTAAGATTTAATCTCAAAACAGTCGACTTCAGGTTGCTATAACAATTGGTTGAATTATTATGAGAAGTCAAATAAAATTTCAGTTAAACAAATTTCTCCAGAAAATTTTACGAATTTGAAGCTCTGAAACCCTCTTTTAAGATCGTGTCGAAAGGATAGGACTTTTTTGCCATTAGTCTTCGGATTGCTAATCTTAAGCCGATAATTATGCACCGCTCTCCATTGTTGAACGTTGAACGCTACAATGGAAAACTCAGTATAGTTATAGATCTTAGCAACTCAAAATTGCTCGTGTGTTTTCGGCTTTTTATAATTTACATTTCCTGTGCCTAACTTTGTCCCATAGGTTGGCAAACCGTATTGCTTTAGCACAGCTTGCAGCTATTTAACCTTTTATAGATAGTTGTCATCTGTTATCGACAACGACAGCAAGAATAAACGACAAGCTCTAACTAATGAGGTCTTATATAGCAAAGAGCATGTTCAAAAAATGAAGTAAAAGATTTCTGAAATTAATCTCTTACGTGGATTGATCTTCGATGAAATGAAAAGTTGGTTTAGCGAATGTTCGTTATGAGATCTTGACCGTTTTGATTTTTGTTCTAATTTGCGATGTTGTTGTAGATGATCAAGTAGACTATTTGCTACATAATCGGCAAAATAGATAAGTTCAAAATAAATTACATTTTCCCGCTCCATTGCGGCTGCAAACTTGTTTAACTTTTTATAGATTGCCCTGTGGCGATTTTGTTGCCTTTTAACAAAATCTAAAACAATACAACGCATATCGATGTGGTGCTGTCAGTTGAACACACGTCGTTGTCCTTTCAGTACGAATAAAGCACATTCCGTTTTGCCACACGGTCTCAAACTCAATTCCACCTGTTGAAAAGGTAAAATACCAATTTTGTTCATGGTTGAAACAAATTAAAACGAAGCAATTTTCGTTGTTCGCAGTAAAAACATGCCGCGAAAAACACGCAATTCAAATAACCAACGTGGCAGAGGGAAGGAAAATATTCCGGAACAATTGAACGTCGATTCCGAAAGTGAACAATTAAACAAATTGAAAACCAGCAAAAAAACTACTATTCTCGATGTGAACGACGATTGTTTGGTGGAAATTTTCATGCATTTAGATGGAATTGACATTTTGAATGTTGCTGTTGCGCATAAGAGATTTGGAAACGCATTAGATAGAGTTTTCATACGTAGGCGACTTCACAATCCGTCAATTGTCTCAAATTCCAAGAAGCAGTTAAAACTTTCACTTAATGTCTTGGAGCAGTTCGGACATTTGATCACATCGGTAACGGTATTTTATAAGTTGCACAAGTTCGATGTCCTAATGCAAGCTATGGTTAAATATTGCGGAGAAACTATCACTGAACTGCATTTTCGACAGGACAAGGACGACTCTAATACCGACTATTGGAAGGCGAGACAACAATTACTTAATTTGAGCACAAAATTTCCAAAGTTGAAATCGCTTGCATTCCAATACAAGAAGAGCATAGATTGCCCATACTCAGACGCCTTCATTCAACCCATTCCAACTTTAACAGCTTTCAGGGTTTATGGACTAATATTTTCGCATGAAGACGCTCTTAAATTTATCACCGTCAATGGCCAATTGGAACTATTGGGTCTTTCGGTTCCAGACGGTTATATTACTCAGAGTTTCATTACTAAGATTGATTCATCGCTACCAAACCTGCAAACTTTGAAACTAAATATCGTGGAAATAGAGGGCACCGTTGAATATCCTTCAACCCCCCCATTCATCAACTTGAGAGAACTATTTTTCGGCTCATTGAAGACTACCGATACATTCGCTACATTGCGAAAATTGTTTGGTACAGAAATCGAACGATTTGAACTGAGTGTCATGGACTATTTCATCGCTAACTTCGTTGAGAATATCAGTCAGTACAAAAAATTGTCGGTTTTTACACTACATTTGTCTCTAGATATCAATGCATTCTTACATCGATTCGACGTATCAATTTTTTCGTCCACCACGCTAAGGGAACTAATTTTGCGCAACAAACAATTGACGAAACTCAAAATATATTGGTATGGAGCGGATGAGAATTTCGATATTTATCGAAAAAAGTTTCGCGATGTCGTTAATGAGAATTTGAACGGAGCTCGATGGTGCATGGAAGAGAAGGAGTATATTATGCAATTGATTGTTAAAGAGATTTCATTTGTAAAAAAATGATTCTCAAGTCTACTTACGATAATCATTGTATTCGACTCGAATTGAAATTAAAGTTTTACGATTGATCGAACACGTTATGGTCTTTCTTGTACTTTAGCGATAAGTTGTAATCACGGAAGAGTAAAATAAACCAGGCAGTAGCGGTTCATTATTGAAAAGTCAAATGAGGGACCTAATACACTGTATGAAAATAAACTCAAATGAACACTGACATAAGTTGAATAATTTTATTCGCAAAAAATATAGGGCTACTAGATTATTCAGGTCCCTAGTCAAATCAGCGCTCCTGCCTGGTTAACTTTACTCTGTCATGGTTGTAATTCAACCTGTTACAGACGGCAAGTATATGACCAGTATTATTATGGGGTCTATTCGCCTAGTCGGTTGGCCTGTAGAGGCGCCACATTTTTTTATAGTACTTCATTCTCACTGTACTATTTTTGTGTGTAACAACTTCACATTGATTCATTCCCATGAAATGTCACTGCAGTGAAGTTTGTTCATGAAAAAATAATTCAGTGACAGCAGTCTTTTTATGAAGAAAAGTACTAAAGTACTTAACAGATTTTACCCTTAGTTTCTAAACTCCATTCTCCTATTACTTACATCGATCAAAGAACTTTTAATCTGTTGATTTCACATCTTGTACTTCATTTTTTTAAACATGCTTTTTACTATATATAAGACTATATTACCCAGAGCTTGTCATTATTATTGTCGTCGTTGTCGATAACAGATGAATAGCCGTTTCCTTTCGATTTGCTGATTTGCACTTTTTTGTGGATGAAATAAATGTAAATTCCCGAACTCAGAGACTGACTTGAAGAGGTATTAATTCAGAAATAGACTATGCGTCGGAGGTATACTTGGAGTGAATAGTCCCTTCATTTTTAAATATATTTGGTCGGTTTCTAAGTCGATGACCCGTTATTATTACCAATATTCCTAGTGATGGTGCTGATGGTACAATGAACAGACAATATACGATAACTTCCCAGAAACTTGGGACTATTTTTGAGAAATCGGTTTCTCAAATATTTCTCTAAATTTCTTCAAATTTCTAAAAAAAAAATTGATTCCTCAAAAATAGTACATGTCACTTTCCCTCTTCCCGCGACTCTTCAATATTGAATGAAAGTTTTAACAAAATTACCAATTACTTCTAAAGATTCCACTCAGGCCCGTAGCTAGGGGGGGGGGGCAGCAGGGGCATTGCCCACACTGGGATTTTCAAAATTTGGCATTTTCTTAAATTTTCCCATACAAAATATTTTTTTAACGGCTTTTGCCCCCCCAACCCCCCAATTGGAAAATTGGATTCACTAGGAACACTGTGAAAATTACTTATATTGTACAGTGGCTTTGTTTTTGAGATTAATTAATGTTCAAAATAATATTATTTTCACTCAAACACGATTATAAACAATTATTTCTACTGTCTTTTGGGTGTCCGGTTGATACAAACATGATCTTTGGTCTTGATTCAGTAGTCGGTATAGATGGAAAACATATGAAGTGTCAAATTCAACATATGCCAATGCCATGTTAAATACACCGAAAATGGTACCATAATAGTGTGACTCAAAAATGCGTTGTTCTCAGCGATCATCACTCACTTTCTCTCTCTATTCACTCTCACACACATACGACATACAAAAATTCGGCGATGGGGAACTCCAATTCATTTGTTTTACTAGTGAAATATCGAATTCCATCTTACTTTTAGAAAAATTAATATTATTTTCAAGGAATACAAACGTCGCTGTTACTAAGTAGATCACTTTATGAGGTTGTGATGTTTTTTATTCCAGCAGTTACTAACGTACTACTTACCAACTTTAAGTGTGACGGTAAAACAATTTGGTCTGCGAGATCTCTGTTCACACAGGCAGATAACACTTTGATCATAAATATCTCAAACGCGTGTAGGATTAGTGAATGACTGATGCTCATTTTGGTATATTGTGTGCTTTACTCACCGGCTATTTACTTAAATTACATGATATTTTACAAACCTTAAATTATGTTTGCATACGACACCGACATTACTTCATCTCAACGTTATCGGCTAATTTCTCGGTTTCTTCACTGTTCGGCGATTCACTAATTGAGACTTTAGGTGTATCCCAAGGCTGACGATCAGCCGTACCCCAAACGGAAAATACGATTGCCTTAAAAACGTGAAGGCCGGCGGTGATCCAAAATACTAAACGCCATTCAGATAGCAGCGACTAGAACAATTTTGCGTTATACTCAAAGTATATTGATAGACAAAGACGTGAATTTGCATACATTCGGCGTCATTAGACCAACGGCAGTGGGCGCTACAATACCGCACACAGATCCGGTACCAACGGACAGTGCAGCTATGATTGAAGCAAAGTTCGGACTTAAATCCATTGGATTAATGTTGCTGGCCACTAATTTTGGTCCTAGTGAAGCCACTGAAATCGCGAATGCAGTCACCGCTAAGATTTCATTACAGCCAACATATGAGGCCATCATTGTAAAAATTGCTGGAATGATTGACGCAATCACTACGAACAACTTTCTTGTGTTTGTCATTGATAAACATGCTGTTGAAGTGATCCAGTCGTTGATGTAACCGAAGATGAATGTCGAAAGAATTCGGAACATGTGCGGTATCGACGAGTACAGACCATTGTCTTTGATTGACACGTGCAGCACATCGTTCATATATTTTGGTAGGTCTGACAAAATGATGTAGAAAGAAAAGTCGTGACATGCCTAGAAGAGTGAGATGAACTCAGATTTCTGTTGAGCTAGCGGGATCAGATCTTTATACCTGAGTGCAAATTAAAGCTAAAACTGGTGGACTTGTGAGGAGAACTTTCCAAGGTATCGAAGGTTTTCTTCCACTAATTTGTCTGAGCTCCATTCGTAGATATTCTTGTTCGTCTCTGTCGATAAACGGATGTTGCTCTGGGCTGTCATAACACAAGAAAGCCTAACAATGAAGGTCGATATGAAACAGAAATTCAAAAGATCATTCACGAGCTCACAAATATTCCGGACGAAATGAGACCAATGGCTCCAAAAACATAAAAGACGGAACTCCAGCCATCAAAGTGATGAAGCAAAAGCCCGGAGAAATAGGTCCCAAGAATTATGCCAGCCTGGAAAGTGGAGATGTGAAATCACAAATCAAAATTCAACGAGAACACTCGTATAGGTTGACAGACTGATGTGCCACTGAATGCTGTTGCTGACGCAAGACCACGCTCACTGATTGGTATCCATGACGAAATGAGTGTAATCGCTGATGGAAATATTCCACCTTGAAAGAGTCCCATCAGAACTCGCAAAAATATCATCGTCCAAACTCCACCAAGCTCTACACCAATAGGTGTTATCAGAGTGAGTACTGATGAGCATAAAATCGATGCAAGAAATACCATTTTTGCTCCAATCTTTTGCACCATCAATCCCGCCGGTATATGACCGGCCGTGTATCCATAAAAGATAGCTGACAATATCACTCCCTGCATTTCTTGTGACCATTTGAATCTCGTCATGTTTTGTTGGATTTTAGAATTGACTGTGGAGATATTTACTGGACTGATTTTGGTGACGTTATGTTCGGGTGATGGGCAAATTGAAACATCAAGTTTCTTGGTTACAACAGTTGGGATAGGTTCAACCATTTGGGTTATGGCAACAGGTAGTAAGGATCGCATTTGTGAACTATTTATGATGCCGAACAGGATCATTACGACAATTATATGACGCTTCCATCCACCTGTTCCAAATAACAACGAGAATTTCATTTTTGCTAACATTCTACCACCGGATTCACTTACATTTCTTGTTGGGTTCTGTTTGCTCCATTATAGTATTTCGTTATCAAAATTGTGAAAAACGTGCGATTCACTCTGAATAAAACGATCGAATGATCTGACTCAGGTAGATAATCAACATTTTTTGATCAGAAGTTATCTGAGATGCGATAAGATCTTTTTTATCAAAAATACATCAGTGCGAACTGCGAACCTTGTTGTTTCATATGCTTATTTTCGTCATTCCGGCGACGTAGTACTCACCTTGTGCTGACACTGCCATTGGATAATTTATTAGTGGTCAGCTCGCACTACTCACATCAATAGTAGATTTGATACAAGTTAAGAGTGATATCGCCAAAACTTGAACCAAGTATAGCGAAAATAAATACAATGGTTCGGCCATCCGGGCGAGCTATGGCGCGTTAGTTTGTTGTTAGCTGTTAGTTTCCCATTTCCGGAGTGAACACGTGAGAAGTGATATCATGTCAAAGGGTAGAGAAAACACTTTAATACGATTAACTCGAGATAGACGAATTCTTAAAAGTTGAAATGTTGTGCGAGTGTGCGCCTCTAAACGACCTATGATTAGAGTTCGGCACGGGTCGGTACCACTGCACGTTCGGGAGTAAACAACGAAAGTATGGTCAATTTTCACTCAATACTGCTGGCCTGCAACAGAACCTATCCGCGAAACCGACTTTGAGGTGTTGTAGCTGGACACTCTCTCTATCCTCCCATGTAAACATAACCTCAGATAAATTGCGTTGCAAGCCAGGAAGTTGCACGACGTAAAAAGTCGTAAAAATTGGTTCGTTCCTGGACCTTATAGTCGGTTTCGCGGATAGGTTCTGTTGCAGGCCAGCAGTACTGTGTGAAAATTGACCATACTTTCATTGTTTACTATTAAAGTCCTATTACCCTATCCTATCCTATCCTATTAAAGTGTTTTCCCTACCCTATGACATGTCCTCGCTCTTACCTATTTACACCGAAGGTGCACAATTAGTAAAAAAAAGTAAAAGACACCAAGTTTTGGCGATATCAATCTGAACAAGTTTTCGTTTGGGAATTTTTATTCTGACCAAGCACACCTGAGAGCAACAAAGTGATAACATCGAAACTACCAAGGTTAATATGGTGTGGAGGTAATACCATATATAACCGAATCAGATTAGAAAGTCGGGCCATCTGTTGTGAGATAGTCAAAATATTTTGTGAAACACAAGTAAATCGTAGTCAACCATTTTAAAAAAGATGTCGTTGGCATCGAACTAATATGCTAGACCGCGCGTGTGAATGGCATTACCTTCGCACTATATATACCTTGGAAACTACATAGGAATAGCATAGTAAATGACAATAAATAGATTATTAATGAAAACTACATTATGTTAGTCATTTTAGTCGCAACACCCATCGGAAACTCGTTTTCCGTCACTAACACTCAGCAGCGCCGATCTTTCGCCTGAATAAGCGTGGTCAGGGGTTGACACATTTTAGAAATGTACTTCGAGACTTTTCGTAATGTGGCTATGTACCCAACGCCAATGGCAAAATAATTTCACTCGTTTACCCTTCGGCTCCATCAACGCGCTCCAATAACTTGTGTCTGAACAAATTTTCAGACCCGTACGAAGTACTTTCTGTTCTTGGAGTGCGTTGGCTCCACTCGATCCACGAACATTCACACTCAGGATATTGTAGAATGCAATGGCATTGTTTGATTGGATTGCTTATTCTCTTTTCCTCTCTTCACTAATCTACTGTCTAGTGTTCTAACACACTGTAAATGTGTCAACGAATATATTCAGTTCTACTGAGACAGTACTATCAACTACGCGTGTATTAATTACAATTGGTTTGGCCGAAAACACGCGAGAAATTTTGTGTTGATAGGATCAACAATTATGCTGCGTTTTTTATTGTAAACAGATTGTTTAGTGAATAACAGTGGAAGACGAAGCATAATTGTCGATCACATAAACATCTAAACAAATGAAAGGCTAAATGAAACATAAATGAATAATGTAAACTAGATCACAGCAGAGCCTATTTTTACGAATGAAATTTTATAAAATTCCTTAACTGAAATTGCCAAAAATAGGCCCTGAATCACAGAGAGTAAAAAAATGAGTAATTGAAGAACGCAGAAAACAACCAAATCTTTTTGTAATAATTGTGATGTCTACATATCATTGGCTTATTGGCTTAATTTTGTCGTCGCTGTCGATAGAAGATGTCTTAACCGTTCCTACTATATCGTATCAGTAGTTCACACACCCTGTGTCGATTTTATTGATAAAAAATGAGATAAGCGAAAACCTGAAGTTTTTTTATAAGCCAAGAAAAATGCGTTTGTCATCAATAAGTTAGTAAGAAATCGTAATCAGTTATTTACTGTGTTTGTAGTTGATTACACGGATAAGTTAGGAACTATTACCAAATAAAAATGAATAATTCAGTGAAAAAGAGTAACATGCCGGATACGGAAAAATTTACGGAATTCATGTCTCGAATTGACAATGAACCAAACTTTCCTGAGTCACTCAGTACGCTTTCAACAATACAAGATTTTACTCGACCAGAACTATAATGCAGATTTCTCTTTCAGACCAGGTACTGCTGGAGCGATATTTGAAAATCAATGACAATGACGTCGATAATGCCTTTAGACTACTAAAGCATAGCCTTGAGATGCGACAAAAGGCACCGTACCTATTTGAAAATCGTGACATTGACTCCACTGAGGTGCAGAATGCTTGCAGTACATTGTAAGTTTCCATTTGATTAATCAAATTTCCATTCCCGAGGTCGATTCAAATTGTTCTTGTTTCCATTTTGAACAGTCAATTCGTACCGCTCCCGAAACTTACCAAAGAAAACTACAAAGTGACGATAATTCGGTTCCCTAAATGTGATACGGGTCTGTATGACAGTGTGCATGTAATCAAAACCGCTCTCATGATGTTTGATGCTAACTATACAATTTACGACAATGACAACGGTTTCGTCGATGGTGAAATATTCGTTCTGGACGTTGACGGTTACAGTTTTAAACAATTTCTGGATCTATCGAAGAATGTTAAAACGTTCCTGTTTTACACAAAATTCTTGCAAGAAGGACCGCCCGCAAAATTAGTCTGCAATCATGTGGTTAACACGTCAACCGTTCTCGATGGTGTGGTGGCCATGGTCAAACCAATTCTATCAAAACGAGTAAGCGATCGTCTTCAATTTCACCGTACGGGTGACGGATTGCTCAGTTTCATCGAGAAAGAAGTGTTACCGATTGATTATGGCGGTACTGAAAAATCGATGGATGATCTGTATGCCAATTGGTTAACGGTATTTAAAACTAAACGGTACGGATCCATAGCTGAACGCAGAAAGGTGACATGTCATATTAGCGGATCATAAGAAAAACGAAATTTGATTCGTTAAGTCTCGAAGAGTCTGACGATGTCGATAGAAGTTTTTGATAGTCTGAACATCGTCAGACTATTCGAAACGAAGTTAAACGAATGAAATTTCACTTTCCTTATAATTCGCTAATGCAACATGTCCCGTTTCTGCATTTAAATATTCACTTTAATAATAGACGCTAATGAGCTTCATTTTGCAGAAAATATTTGCTAAATGACGATAATTGGAAGCTCACCGATTCAACCGCTTACAGCACCGACTTCTGACTTGTTAATATAAAAATATAGCAAAGACTATTGTGAACATGAGAATAATTATTAAATCAATAAATTCTATTAAAAGAAAACGGTAGAAGTCATACCGTACAAACATTTACAAACGACAAACCATATTATCACCAGATACTGTTACTGCTTTTCTTGAAAGTGTGAGGGATTCTTCTGAAAAACAGAAAACCAAAATCGGACGCACTTTCTATTGGAATTTTTTATATGGGCCCAGTAAAGTGCCCAGTACCTCGAGAAATTTCTGTAAGAAAAGTGTAAGTCTTTTTTCAGTGTAAAACTTCAACTGTACATATCTCAATGGGGATGAATTTTAAACCCAATAAGACCCTATTTGCCCCGGAAGTACATGCAATTACCTTTCTTATGTCACCCCACACGACCCTGTACGGTGTAACTGGAGAAATTTTTGTAAGAAAAGTGTTCGTTTTCGGTTTTTGATCGCCTCGCACCAGCCATACCAGCTTCGAAGAATTTTTTTGAAACTGGTTTTGGCTTCTGTGGTCGAATACTTTACTGGGCACATATAAAAAATTCCAATAGAAAATGCGTCCGATTTCGGTCTTCTGTTTTTCAGAAGAATCCCTCTGTACCGCACAGTGTTCCAAAACGTTACTGCCACATTCATAAATCTATTTTTGACATCAGTACGTCACTTTGCGACCCCTTTATGTCCGGAATTACCCTACAGTAACAGTAGACTTTCGAAAAACCAAGAAAAATTTTTGTTGGTTTTTTGGGTTTTGGAGCCCATTTTCCCCGTGAGGGGTTTGTAAATTTTCCATGTTAAATATAAAAATCCTAAGGACGTTGCAACTTGCATTGAGACACCTCAAGCATACTCCTTATGGTATTTTCTATGTTCCCGAACCTACCTGCTCACCAATCGCTGTAAAACAGATCTCTTATTCCACATTTTCATCAATAACCAAGAAAATTCAAAAAAGCCTCATGAAATAAAATCGTTGTCTCTAACATTTCTGCAGTAGTAAGTGAAGGCGAGAGGCAGGGGAACATAGAAAATACCATAAGGAGTATGCTTGAGGTGTCTCAATGCAAGTTGCAACGTCCTTAGGATTTTTATATTTAACATGGAAAATTTACAAACCCCTCACGGGGAAAATGGGCTCCAAAACCCAAAAAACCAACAAAAATTTTTCTTGGTTTTTCGAAAGTCTACTGTTACTGTAGGGTAATTCCGGACATAAAGGGGTCGCAAAGTGACGTACTGATGTCAAAAATAGATTTATGAATGTGGCAGTAACGTTTTGGAACACTGTGATACCGTATGTAGCTAAACCATATCATTTATATTATTAGTTTTAAACGTTTTAAACGATAGGGATTTTAGGGATTAGCGGATTTTAAAGTGTTTCTCCCATAAAAAACCTGTAGCGTCATTTGATTCTCGTGGACATGTCAGAAGTAAAAACTCATCAATTGTTTTGTATCGTTGTTGTTGATAATCGTACGACACTTGCTAGATGAATAACTATTATCGCTCTTGGAATCCGATGGTTGCTTATACAATGAAAGACCTTTGATTAACTAGACTTTTATGCAAATTTATTGTAACATACTGCAATCTTAAGCTACCTTCAATACAATACTCTTGATCAATGTACTCTCCATAAAAGCAGAACATCTTATTACTGACCATTCGAAAAGTTATCTCGATCCGTTTGTCGAAAACATATGAACCTAAGAAGAAATATTTTCATAAACAAAACAAAAAATTGAGCAGCAATAATTTCGTCTAAGTGGCGGTGAGTTAATACATGATGGATATCTCGAATTTAAAGTGAAAAAAAATTGTAAGACTCCGAAAGAACAGGTTAAGACACTTGTCTTTACCTGTTCCTTCAGAACCTTGCAAAATTAAACAGTACATTTGTCCACAAAGGATTTAAAAAAATCCTCTGACGGCGGAGATATTTGTTTATTATTATTTTCTAAACAGACAACGTTTAATAGACCTGTCAGCGCCCATAAGAATTATTTCTAAAGGCTAGTATATATATCGAGGCGTAGGTCGATAAGGTTCCACAAGGGATCCTTCATAGAATCTTGCAAAAATTCGTTTCGGTTGAAAGTTGCACAGATTGTTAAGAATACGAGATCCACCATACGAACCTTGTAGACCCTTCTTTGACAGTATTTAGCTTGAGCTCAGAATCGTGTTCCACAAAAAATTAGTTACGCGTGGACTTTGTATAAAATGACGGAACCAACAAAATGAGCTTTCGTTCTACAGTTAATTATCGCTTCAGCTAATTTTTTTTACATGCCGTGGCATTCGGAAAAGTTTAGCACAACAAAAATTGATGACAGTTTGTGAATATAATCTAAATTGAAGTTGAAATTCTGAAACTATTTTCCTTCATAAAATCAATTTTTTGATTTTCTTGTTGTTGTAACTGATTTATTTCGTCTATTTTAGGCAGCCCCACGAACGGAAATGTTTCGTTAAATTCCACAAAATTATTCCGTCAACGGAACTATTTTTTTTTCGTTCGATCGATGTGTATACCAGCCTTTAAAGTAATATTTCTGATATGGAACGAACCAAATTGTTCAATCGACGAACATATATATATATATATATATATATATATATATATATATATATATATATATATATATATATATATATATATATATCTTCGTATTAAAAGCCAAGTATTGATGGTGGACGAGATATTACTCACATTATGGAACTGAATCGAGCTTACTTTCCACGAAAGACGAATGCGAGATGTAATGAAGATCCAACAAATAATTTGTTACACACAACTACCACATTAGTACAACATTACGATACGTGTGGCAAATACAACGTCGACATCGCATGTGAAACAAACAATGAATTTGGATTGGAATTTTTGGATTATGTGTAATCCAACCAATATAAGATGTTGGATACTGTGATTCCTCGGGTGTGAAAATCCCAATGAAATTACGATGCATATCGAGACTATTCTACAACATCACGTTTTAAGACCACTTCGAATGCAGCTTAACAAAAGGACGCACAAATAAATTCAAGCTAGCATCCAGTTCGCATGTTTCGTAAGTGATCGTGCGAAGTATCTCGGCGCTATACCATGCAATACTTGTCTTTAGTCATAAAGTTTTTTCGGACATGGCTCCAATCACCATGTCAATGAGGAAAAAATACTTTTTTTTTGATTTTTATTAATTTTTCTTTTTTACTTTAATCAATTAAGAATCAAATGGCTCAATGATTTGTGGATATCTTTGTTACGATTTCCATTTTTTTGCAAAGTAAAGCTTGTTCATCAAAATATCATGTCGCTTCGACTGTGGTGTATTTACAAATAATAATTCCGCTGTTCGACGTGATTCGAACGAAAACATTTAATCTGAGAATTCATAGATTTTTGCGACTTAACATTTGAAGTTTTCCGTCTACTTCAGTTGATAAACGAAAATTTTAATTGTTTTATGAACTTTGATGCCATTTTCAATTGCTTTCACTGTCCGAAACAGCTTAGCTAAAGCGGTTGAAACGGTCATCAAAGTTTCGCCGTTCGAAATCACGACGATTCCGATTGGGAAAATCGTCATCCACGTAGTCATTGTTTCTGGCAAAATTGAAATTCATTTCGCCGCCAAGACTGAAATCATTTGGACGACGCAAATCGTTGCCAAAATTTCGCCGATCCTGTCCCTTCGAGTATGCATCTCTTCCAGTAAAATCGTTATTCCATCTATTTGATGTCGGTTCGTCTCGATCGAGATCGTCGATGAAATCGTTGCGTCTGTCACTCATGCCGAAGCCAGAATCACGCGAATCACGAAAATCATCACGTCGATTGCCAAACTGATTCAATGAACCGTATGCATCGTCATCACGTGACTGGTTCAGAAATCTGTCTGCATTGACGTCAGAACGATCGAGTATAGGATTTGGTGAAAGACGTCGATATTCCTGAGAAACGCTTCTTCGTTCGGATAACATGTCAAATGTACGATTTTGCAAGTTGTCTTGAAAGTTTGCAGCTCTTGATGAAAAGGCATCACGCACGCCCATCATTTCTCGTTCGTAAATACGACGATCAGACACGGATGAGTCCAACATCGGTCCCATTCGGCTGACTTCGATATCTCTACCATCTTGAATAGGTCCTTGAATATCATCGAAAGGATCTCGTAGTACCCTGTCGTTGGATCGATCGAGGAAATCATTCATGACGTTCATACGATCGAAATCTCGACGACCCAAATCGTTTTCACGGCGCCCCGAATCGGTTTCGCGACGGCCGAAACGGTCCTCCTGACGACCAAAATCGTTGGCGCGACGACCGAATTCATTTTCGCGACGACCGAAATGGCCTTCGATACGACCAAAATCGTCTTCGCGACGATCGAAATCGCTTTGCTGTCGACCGAAAACATTTTCCCGTTGATCGTACACATTTTCACGAATATTTCTCGTTCTGTCCAATCCCATCGCTGGTTCCTCTCTCTCAAATTCGGTTGATTTAAATCTTTGGCGATCGCTTGGTCCTTCCCCATTCAATATTCGATATTCATTCATGCCAACACTTGGAAATTGTTGTTCCACGCCCACCACAGAGCGTTCAAACTCCCTGCGTCTAAGTTCCATCATACGTCGATCAGCTGACGAAGGGCGATCTATCGCTCGGCTGTCCTCAAGATCCCTATTCGTGACACGATCTACTGTTTTAAATATCTCATTTGTCCGGGAATCGAACGGACGTAAGCCAATGCTGCGATCATCCATTTGGTCTGGATTGCACACTGTAGCGGGGAGACGATCTACCGTTTCAAATCTCGCATTGTTCCGGGAATCGAACGGACGTAAGCCAATGCTGCGATCATCCATTTGATCGGGATTACACACAGTAGCAGGAATGTTCATGTAGCCTCTGTTGATAGGCTTTTCAATCAAATCTCGATCGGTTGTGCGATTGAGCATCATACCAGATTGTCCAGGTTCATCGATTCTGCCTCTTTTAACGATCGGTTCTCCAACATAAGAGTCCCGTGTACTTTTGCTGCTAGGACCTGGTCCACTGAAGTTTTTATTAGGACCTGGTCCACTGAAGTTTGTATCAGGACCATCATGTCGTCGCTTCTCCGGCGCTGGCACATCGAAGCCCGAAATTTCATTTAACCGACGTTGCTTCTTGTCAATCTTCTCGGGTTTTATCGGATTGAATGCAATTTCTTGCAATTTGGCATCTACCGCCTAATATGAATGAAATTGAAGTTTTGTTTCGTAAGCGTCAACGGAAAACAAAGGTCTACGACAAAAAAGTACCTGGTTCGCCTCATTGAGAATGGATATTAGATCTTTGGCCTGTTTCGCATCGTTATACGTGAAGAATGCATACGAAATGCCCATACGGTCACATCGTCCACATCGGCCGATACGGTGTACGTAGTCCTCAATTAATTTCGGAAAGTCCAAGTTAATGACGTACATGATGCCATCGACATCTGTGGATTGTGTTATGGGGTGAAGAAGAAAAAGAAGAAAAACGCTCATGGTGATGGGAAACGAAAGTTTTCTTTTTATGGTTTGCAGAGATAGAGGGTGTATATCGGCCGACATTTTGACGCTATCTTTACTTGTAAAAGCATGATCCCCTACACTCTGCTGATTTACATCCATTTATACTGGTTCGCGAAGGTGTCCTTCTCGTACACACCTATCCTACCAATGCGACCCAAGAAAGTGTAAATCGTGAGGAACAGCTGTGGGTAGGGGATGCACGTTTTTGCGTCTGTTTTTAAGACGCTAAGCAGTTCAAGCTTGTCGGCCACATTACACTCTCTGTTACTGCAATCGGTTCTACAATCGAACCGAAAACTATAAGTTCGGTGGAACTGACTGACACCCCCGTTTGGTCGTTCTCAGTTACTACCACCGAACAGTTTACTCTAATAAACGTAAAAGAATTGGAAATTTTTTATCATATCGCCGAGTCAACAAATAGTTTAGCGCGTTAAAGTATGAACTGACTGGGATGTGTAGCTCCCATTCAAAAAGTTGTTGACTTCATTCCCCAATTCTTCATTTCTCATTGCAATAATAACTCAAACGGACATAAAAGCCACAAACAATCTTGGACGTCACCAATTCATGTCTCAAACTAAACGCAGAGGGTGCGAAAAATCACGGCGATATTGCACTCGCTCCGCGCTAAGCTGTTTCAACGTAAGCTCATTCATCAACAAGCCAGTAGTAGCCCATGCCCGCACGCGAAGTGCTACTTTATAAAATAATTTTGGTGAAATTGGTCATTGTGCCGTTGAATGAATGCAGACCTTGCACATGTGACACAGTGTTAAGTCTTACACGAAATCTAAATTAATCTTTACGATCTAACACACCGCGGGCTTTCAAGAAACGTCTACGGGCTTTGGGCTACAGCTCAGTTCGGCTTAGTTTTGAGGATGACAACACTGTTTGGTATGACCGTTCACAAGTTGATAATGACTGTCTGTGCTCGTTATTACGACAATGCAAATAAAATTGAATTGAACACCATTGTCGATACAATGTGACGACCTGGCAGCCCCTCAACGACACAAGAACGGATCCCCGGAGTTTTTTCTGGGAAAACTTTCAAAATTTCAATTTTGAGAAAAGCTCTTACCAAGACCTCTTGCTGCCACATCTGTAGCAACAATAATGTTGGACCGTCCCGAGCGAAAATCGTCCAAAATCTTAGTTCTCTGCGACTGCGGTTTATCGCCTGCGAAATATTTGGAGGAATTTAAAATAGAACTTGAATGAACTGCTGGTTGTCAGTCAGTCTACCATGTAAACTCTCGCAAGCGACCCCGAAATTGTTGATATACTTGGAGATCATGTCGGCTCGTTTCTTCTTCGACACAAAAATTAGAATCTTTCCGGGATTGTTTGCCTGGTAGATTTGACGCAGCAACAATTGCAACCTGTAATTTTGGTTGCATAATAAAAATCGGCATCGTCGTCCGTCAAACGGTAAAATTACTTGGCCGATTTCTCGTTTTCCTGGCAAATGTGCACAAATTGCTTGATATTGTGATTGGCTGACAACTGCAACGACCCGATGTTAACTTGAATGTAATTGCCCAGGAAATCTTCGGCCAAGCGTCTGATCTCAAGCGGCCAAGTCGCCGACCACATCAAAATTTGTTTGTCGGGACGAATCTGGGAAATAATTTGCCGAATTTGCGCTTCGAAGCCCATGTCCAACATTCTGTGGAAAATGATTTTTGCAGACGTTGAAGCAAATATGAGATGAAATAGAGGTGAGTTACCTGTCCGCTTCGTCCAGAACTAAATACGTGCAACGTTTCATATTTGTGACGTTGGCCGACAAGAAATCCAAGAGTCGTCCAGGAGTAGCCACGACAATTTCACATCCCTTTCGAAGGTCTGCTTCCTGCGGTTTTTTATCGACACCTCCGACTGTGCAAACGGTTCGAATGTGAGTGGACGATCCGAAGTCAATGGCCACCTGCTGAATTTGAACAGCTAATTCGCGAGTTGGTGCTAAAACACTGGAATTGAAAATGTGAGATTCATCATCGCATTGGAGCCCTGAATGACATCTAAAAGCTTACACTGCAATAGGTCCATCACCAGGCTTAATATTGTTCTGATTATTGATATGTACGATGGCTGGAAGAATGTATGCGAGGGTTTTGCCGGAGCCAGTTTGTGCGATTCCAACCAAATTATAGCCACTGCGAAACACAAAACTCAATTTAGTAAACAAAGACCCGGATGGCGTTACAGCACGAATTGTTTAGTCAGAAAAGACTACCAGTGGAGTGTTATGAGACGAAAGAATGAATCGAGTTTGGTGAGTTGTTTGTGCTCTTTGGAAATGATTTTACTATCCAACGTCTTGCCTGGTGAATCAAGGAGACAATGGTGCCATATATGGACTAAGACCAGATCTTATAACACTTAAATGTTGAACACCTTCAATTTCAAATGACCTTAGCTCTTTAGCTCGTCTACGGATAAGATCTCGATTTAGAGACAGATGGTCCCTAAAACATGGTCATAATTTGCATAGACGACCGATTTTACCTCGCTTTTAGTGTCTTACAACAATTGTTCAAGGTTTCCTCGGCAAATACCGTCACTATTCCTTTCAAATTGTCGTATCAATTTCCGAATGCATCTAAGTCAGCACATTTAATTGCTTCGCCGTCTGACATTGGCTAGTGGCCGGTGGTCATGCAGTATTGTTTTTGGTTTAGAGTCTGACTCAAGCTCTAACGTTCCTAAGCATATTGTTAATTCAACAACTTACCTGAATGCAATAGGCCAGGTTTGAGATTGTATTGGAGTTGGTCGGTTGTAACCCTGATTGCGAATTTCACGGGCGACATAGTCTGGCATAAAAACTTCGTCGAAGGACTTTAAATTAGAGAAACGAGAAATAATATTGTTGTTCTCGTCAGACAGTTAAACAGAACTCTTACTTCGATGGGATTCAATGCCAATCCTTGCACCGTTATTTCGTGTTTATTACGAAAACGTTCAACGTCGTGCTAGAAATAAATGGAATTTGAAATCTCTGTTTTTTGTGATCAAATTGATCGACGAAGAACGTCAATCATTCCGCATAAATACCCGAAGCCGATTCATAACATTGGGATGCTCGCGGTAGAAATTCTTTTGGAACGGTTCCAGATTTAAATTATTCCAATTCGGTGCCCGTAGATTTTGCAACGAAGTATTCTTTGCCTTCATTTTGCCTTTTTCAGGACGCATGAATCGTTTAGCACCTCGTCTATTTCGCCGTCTATTCCTGTCAAAATCAATACACCGAACAACAAAACAAAATGTTAGCACGGTGCTCGTTTCGGTGAAAAACGAAATGTCGATTTCACGGTTCATATATTGAAAATAAAACGAAAAAAGTTTCCGGTATGATGTACTCACATCTTGTCCATCTCGTATCACTTTGAGTACAATAACAACAGACGCCTTCTTAATTTACTTAAACAGATAACAACTCTGGACCTTATTTTCTGAATCTGATGTCAGTGAATGCCTTTTACTTCTTACTCCAACATTTATGGGCTCAACTTTCTGTCCATATCGTCATGCGTTGCTTCCAAAACATTCATTAGACATTCAAAATTCTGGCGTTAGAGATCCTGATATGTTATACTAGCGCAATATAAACAAAACAACATCTGTAACTAGTGCAGCGTAGCGAGCGTAGCGGAACGAGTGTTACTAAATTTGTCTTGTTTGTATCGTTTTTATGCAGAGGATATGTTCCGGGTGAAGTTAACATAACTCAAGAAAATCTTGAGATTATAGTATAAGAATAAACTATGTTCTTTGATGGTTGTATTATAACTGTTTATTCAACTCAACTGGTTAGTATAAGGAGAGAGTGCATACGCTCTCCCCACTTACATTATATTAATAAAGTGTAGTGGAGGATCTTAGGTATTTTATACTACACCACCCTTCTTTGAAAAAGATTGATTTTAATGATCAATCGTAATCTATTACTTTACACTGTTTTAATAAATCGTATAAAAATGAATACAGAATATAAAATATAAAAACTTACTAATGAAAAAGATTTTCGTTTCGTTGGCCGAGCAATTAGAAGACAATTATCATAACATGAAATACGAATTCGGATGTTGATCAAACGAACAATGGATTAGCTACTTCCACTTCCCTTTAACTAATTCGTATTTAATAATCGTGTCGACAAGTCACACTTTCATGTATCGTTTTTCGTGTATTTTCTTATTCTATCCTTATGTATAGTTTTTAATTTTTTATTCGTTTCGTTCAACAATACCAAATTTGAACCATTTATTTCTTTTACTGTAAATGGTCCGATGTAAATATTTTTATGTTTATTGTAAGGTTCACTAGTAACTAAAACTTTATCATTTATCTTAACATCTAATGGTTTCACATTTTTATCATAATATCCTTTATTCCTCAATTTCATTTTCTTAAGCAAATTGTTTGCATGGACATGAGCAGTTTGAAGTCTATACCTCGCTTCTTGTACAAAATTATCAAAATCATACAACGGTTGTACATCTCCATTCAATAATTCATTCGGAAAAATGGGTTTTTTATTAAAAACAAGTTCATACGGGGTATACTGATGATCTAAACTGGAATTATTAGTTATATTGTAGCAAAAGGTAAAGTATTTACTATAATTTTCCCAATCATGTAAATGATCAGAAATATAAGACCGCAGATATTCATTAAGAACTCTGTGGTTTCGTTCTATTGTACCGACTGTTTGATGCCTATGAGGAGTAGATTTATCATGATTAATTTCTAGTAATTTACACAGTTCTGTTATGACTTGATTCACATATTCAGTGCCTAAATCGGTTTTAATACTTTTAATCAAACCATAAATCAGTACGAAATGGGTGAAAATTGCTTTAGCCACGGAGATAGCAGATTTATCTGCAATTGGTGCAATGATTAAATACTTCGTCAGATCGCATATCATTGTTACTGCATAACAATTTCCATTTTCCGATTTGTGTAAAGGACCTATCGTGTCGATTACCAGTACATCAAACGGCCTTTGAGGAGTGCTCGTAATAACTAATGGTTCTTTGTTCTTGGTCTTTACTTTATTCAATTGACACTTGTCACAATTACGTACAAATTTCGCTACATCTTTCGCCATGTTCTTCCAAAAAAAACTACTTCGAAGCTTAGCATATAATCGCTTTTGTCCGCAATGTCCACCAAACAAAAAATTATTATGAAATTGCGTCATCAACTTATGCTGTTCATCTATACTTTCTATTATTTTTGGTTTATTTATTAATACAATTTGTAAAACTTTTAGAACATTTTTGCATGCCATCTTAAAATTATCTATGTTAAAACATTGGAACATAATATCGTCCTTTGGCCATTGAATTTTAGTCATTTTATGCTTCATCATTGATTTTTCTAGATTCAATAAGATCATTTCACAGGATGACATATCATTCATAATCATATTCTTCGCCTCTATTGTCAATAATCTTTTATGCTTAACGTGTACACGTATGTGTATATCTAAATCATTCTTTAAAACCGAATTAGTACGTATACTTGAAATTCGTGGAATAGCCTTTAGAAATTTAGCATTTAGTTCTTCAGTTACCGGTAAGTATTCATTCGGATTTTCATTATCCGTTTCATTTCGAACGTTCGTCTGAGGCATGGATCCTTTAAGCTTTTTTGTCATCGATCGCGTCTGAATATTCAATACCGACGCCGTTTCTACATGCATATCTTTCAACTCTTCAATAGATACTCTTGACAACGCGTCCGCTGCCACATTATCTTTGCCCTTTATATGCGTTATTGTAAACTCGTAATCTTCTAACTCTAAACGTATTCTAGTTAACTTAGGAGAAGGATTCTTATGAGTAAATAAGTAAATTAATGATTTATGATCAGAACGAACAACAAAAGGTTTTCCATAAATATAAGGCCTGAATTGAGTAAGAGCGAAATGGATCGCTAGGCATTCCTGAACAGGAGTGGACTTATTCTTATCTGCTGGAGAAAAAGGTTTTGAAGCAAAGTATACCGGTAGGTCTTGATCACCGTAACGTTGACTCAATACGGCACCGCATCCTATCTTAGAAGCATCTACTGTAACCAAAAATTCCTTGTCAAAATCAGGATAGCGGAGAATCGGAGGGTTCATAAGTTTATCCTTTATAATATCGAAAGCTCTTTGACATTCATCAGTCCATTCGAACAATACACTTTTACGTGTGAGTCTAGTAATAGGTTGCGTTATGGTTGAAAAATTCCGAATAAAACTGTTATCTCAGCACAATTTAATATTAGTGGTGCCTTTATTCTTAATGGCTTCGTTAGCGAATCATCAGAAATAGACGGATTTTGAAAATTCGTCTATTTTGGATTTGACTAAAGAATCCGCAGAAATAGACGGAAAATGCTAGCTAAATACGCATTCATCAACAGAAACAACATACAAATTAAAAGTTATGGCATTGGGACACAATTTCTCTTTGTAAAATCATTAAATGAATTAGACAAAATTGCTCCGCTCGCGTTTTAAAATAAATGCCTTGACTTCACTGAAGGAGTTCCAGTTAGTATTACGTACTTACTTACTTAACACGCTTCTCTTTCCATTTCTATGAAAGGTTCCTTGACTGCTAGTGTCCCCCTTCCTATCAGGTTAGCATCGTCAGCGAAAGCCGTTAGCTGATTACTCGTATAGAAGATGGTGCCAGTCCAGTTCATTGACATGGCTCTCACAACTTTCTCTAACGCCAAGTTAAACAAAATAGTTGAGAGCTTGTCACCTTGCCTAAGTCCTGTTTCAATAGAGAATGCATCGGAAAGCGTGTTGTCGACCAGGATCTTGCATCTCGTATCGGTAAGCGTCGCTTTGGTTAAGTTGATGAGTTTGGTTGGGATGCCAAATTCATTCATAATATCGAACAAAGCTTGTCTATCTATGGAATCGTATGCTTGTTTGAAGTCTATGAACAGTTGGTGAATATTAATGTTGAACTCCCATGCTTTTTCCATTATTTGCCTCAAAGTGAACATCTGATCCGTGGTAGATCTACCGCGTCTGAAGCCGCACTGGTAGTCACCTATTATTTCCTCCGCATATATTGACAACCGTTGGTACAATATTTCTGCCAGGATTTTATATGATACGTTCAGCAGACATATTCCTCTACAATTTCCACATTCCAATTTGCTTCCTTTCTTATGAATCTGTATTAACAGACCAATTTGCCATGCATCAGGAAGCTTTTCTTCTTCCCACATCTTTTCTGTTATCTGGTGTATTCGACGCCACAGTTCCAGTCCTGCTGCTTGGATCAGTTCAGCCGGTATGTTATCCTCACCAGGTGATTTCCGTGTTTTCAGTCTGTTAACTGCTTCCATTACCTCCCCATAAGATGGTGCTTGAATGAGTGGCTCCGCACGTTGGTACGCGTTTTGCCTAGCTCGTGGTATTGGTGGTTTGTTGAGCAAACCTCCGTATTATACCATCTGTATCACCAAGTAATTGTCCGTCATTGTCCTTAATTTTGTTCGTTCGCGTTTGAAAGCCTTTGCGATGTACTTTGATAATTCGGTAGAATTCTCTCACAATTCCGTTACGATTCAGCGATTCCAGAAATTGAATTTCACGATTCAGATGTTCTCTTTTTTTTTCTTCGAAGCAGCCTGTACGCTTCAGTTTTTCTTCTGGAATACTCTTGCAGGCTACGTCGTGTTCTTCGCTGGGTCGCTTGGAGTCGGGCGTTTTTCTTGGCTTCTACAGCAGCTTTACATTCATCATCGAACCACACACTATGTCTTCGCGAGGTAACCTCACCTAGAATTTCGTTTGCGGCGGCTGCGACGATATCAACGTTTCGATGGGCCAACTCATTTATGTCATTCCCTCCAGTGTCGGTTTCATTAATGAGCTGCTCTACTTTCCTCTTGACTTTTTCACTTGTTTCTTCATCCTTTAGCTTGACTACATTAAATTTCGGGCGTACGTCTCTTCTCCTACCATTCAATCGTGGCCACTTGCATCTCAAAGTTATTTTAACAAGGGCATGGTCTGATTCGTGGGTAGTTCCTCTGTAGCTCCGTACATTAATGATGTTCTGGCTAAAGCGTTTATCTATCAGCACGTGATCTATTTGGGTCTGTGTTCTGTTGTCGCTTGAGGTCCAGGTTACTTTGTGTATGTCCTTTCTCTGGAACTGCGTACTCTTTATTACCAGACCGTTGGATATTGCAAAATTAGCCACTCTACATCCATTGTCATTACTTTCGTCGTGTAGGCTGTGGATTCCGCTTCATCATAGAACGCATCTTTGGTCTCGTCTTTCCGCATTTCTGTCGGAGCGTGGACGTTAAGTAGGGTCATTTTGAATTTGTCTGTTCTAATCCGAAGTGTCCACATATACTTGTTTACTGGCACAAAATCTAGAACCAGATGATCGATACTTTTGTTGACGAAGAAACCTGTTTTGAATTCATGTCGATTGTTGCTTGTTCCGCTGAAGTAGAAACAGTAGAAACAGACATGTCATGGATACCACTGTCTATCCATCTAGTCTCTTGCACCGCTGCTATCTTTATTTTGTATTTTATCAGATCTGCGAGCGTGCTTTGTATTGCGCCTCTCGCAAATAGGCTTCTAACGTTCCATGTTGCGTTGCCATTACTAAATCATTGTCCTTGTTTCGTTGCTGGGGTCGTCGTCGTTGAATCCGTCCGTTTATCCGAGGTCTTTGTAGAGTTTCTTGAACTATGATTCATTTACGAGGAGGAGGCGGTAACACTTCGCTCAACCTACTAAGATGACCCTGACGACCCGTAGGCAAATCATCATGGGTTGTTCATAGTAATCCACCTAACTAGGACTGTGCATGCTGCCGTTGTCTCTTGCTGTTGAGATCCTCCGCCACCATGCTAAGTCGCCATCCTATCTTGATAGCGCCTAACTGTCTCCGGTCCTCTCTTTACGTAGCGTCAAGGTACTACCCGGACAGCCCCCCTAATCCTTTTGCTTAGTGACCCGCACTACTACACCAGGGTTGGTTACCTAATCGTTCATGGGGTTGCTCACTGTAACAGGTGTCATCACGGGTAGGATAGGATTTAGGAGTAGGTGGACAGAGGCTAAGGTACATAAGGAGTACTATATTACGCGTCACACACCATTCGACACCCTACCAGTTAGTATTAGTTTGTCAATAAGAGCGTCGAATCAACAAAAAAAATCTTGCTCGCTTCGCTCGCGTCGCAAACAGAAACACTTTGGTAAAACAAAGTAGTTTAGATACTATTAGCGAAATTAATAGTTTTTCATCAAATGAAGCGATGATAAAAATTACTTCAAAAATTAGTGCCACTAAAACAGAGAAAATAGTGCCCTAATCACACATTGGCTCCGCGCGGAAAAACCCTAATTTTAGTCCCTGACATGCAATCAATTAAGATAATTGAAATCTAATAATCAAAGAAAGCAATTACCACCTGAGATGCATTAAAGAATGTTTGACGATACAACAACACAGTGACCAATTAATGAATGTAGATAAAGGTTAAGTTTCAAGTCGAGCATGGGCTCCAATTATTCCCGATATGTTAGATTTTACATGGCAACCTTTGTACAGAAAACTCATCCTTTCAGTCCCTGATGAAGGAAACTGTTTGTTCCCGAAGCTCGGAAAAATAATAGATCAGAAACGTTAAAAAACAAGAATAGACCGGCTGAAGCCTGGTGAGTCTTTTTTCATATTTTTTTAAATTTCTGTTTACTAATAGCTTGGTACTCATTCAAGTACCAGTTTGGTATTCAACTATCAAATTTCGAATTATAAATAGGCAAGCGAGCCGCCTTTTTTATCAGTCGGTGTGCAGCTTCCAAACAGTAAACATCTCTACCACATCCGTATTAGTTTGGTAGTCAACTACCACTTTGGTAGTCAACTATCACTTTGGTAGTCAACTATCACTTTGGTAGTCAACTATCACTTAACTATCCGTCAAGAAGATTTACAAAATTCACAGTTGACGCAAGATTCATAACTGACAATGTATCCGGCGATGGTGCGTTTTGTCCAAAGGCACACAGACACATCGTGCATAACAGAACGATTATTTTTGAAATCATTTTGATGAAATTATTTATTTTAAATGCGACAAAAAAGACTGCTCACAATTATGGCGCAGCCGGTAAAACATGAATGTTTTGCTACTTACAACCAACTGGCATTCAAAGCAATTGTAACTGCCTTTTATTTGAAATTTTTTCCGTTTATCAATCCGATGATAAAAAATTGCTGTCTCACAAAGATCAACAAAAAAATAAATGCTTTCGGTAAAATCATCAAAGATCAGACTCATTTCAAGAATAGTCTCGTTTTTGACAAAATTATTATGCCAAACCATAAACTTTACGATATTTGTCTTTAATTAAAGATTTTATGCAGTTATATTGGTCGTTCGTACACATCCATGGGTCTAGTTTTAAGCAAACCAAATATTTTCCGTGGTTGTGAATGACAATTTAGATTATATTGTCCTAGGTCGAACTCCATAATTTTGTAATAAAACAACGCACTTCAAGCATGAATGGTACTCTAAATAGGGTACTGAAACGTGCAGTGTGTCACTTGGTGTGGTCACTTTCGGGCCAAAATCGAGGTCAATTTTGGAAATTTTCTCTCGATTTTTTCCCTCTGCATGAAAACTTTTTTGAGTACTTGGTTTGGACGATGTTTTTAAGCTATTTTCGTTGGTATCCCTCGCTTCGTTCGGGCCACGGGCTGCAAACTTCGCACAAGGTTGAATTTTTTTTCTTTCGTCCCTTGTGATCCGAATAACCATTTAATGTAAAATAGAGTATTTTCTGCAGCTGACCACTATTATCACTTTTGCTTGAAGTGCGTTGAATAAAAACGACAATTACACCAAGGTTCTGAAAGAACGGGTTAAGACCATCAAATTTTTGGTGACATCCCTATTGTTTTATGACAATTTTTTTTCGTGATATCATAAAACATTTTTGCGAGATGTAAAACAAATGTCGATGAGTGTTTTGTGATAGAAAATTTGTGTTATCAGAAAAATATTTCGTGACAGTTTTGTCACGGCAAATTTAATTATAGAAAATTTTGTGACGGTTGAACAATTCGGCTTTTCCATACTTTTTCGTAAAAGATGAATTCCTATGGGTGAACAATTCACTTTTTCCATAAGTAAAGACATTTAGTTATGTGTGCTTTGATAATATTATCAAGGAGAACAAAGTCCTCATTTTCAATGATCTCATGGAAGCGCTCACCGTAGAACGTTTTGGTTACTCAAGTCAAGTCAACACAAAACTGTTACGAAATATTTTTCAGATATTTTCTATCACAAAACATTTTTTTGATCGATCGATAAGTTCGATCGTGGTTATAGATCATCTTCAAGATACCATACTTTTAGACGTAACCCCACTTAAGTTTCGTTAAATGTTTCGTTTATTCATTCATTTCCTATGGAAAAAAGACCTATTGTGGGCACTTCATCTGTCCGTCCGTATGTGTCACAAATCAAATGTGATTGATAAAAGTTAGAATTGAAATGCTACTTAATTTATTAACTTAAAAAAGAACAAAGGAATTGGGATCTTCCGAAGATCAAACATCAATTCGATGAGTTGTTTGAAAATGGTGATCTTAGGACTCGTGCACGATTACTTGCGTCATCAACTAAAGAATCTTCAAAGTGGCTGCAAGTGATCCCATCGAGTCAATTGGGATTGTTATTGGATAACAACTCTGCCAGAATTGCTGTTGGACTTAGAGTAGGTTCAAAATTATGTGAGGAACACAAATGTATTTGCGGTAAAATGGTAGAAAGAGATGGTTTACATGGTCTATCTTGCGCTAAATGCGCAGAAGGAAAATTTGCTAGACATGATACTATGAATAACATCTTCGCTCATGCTTTCTCTAGTGCAGGTGTCCCAAATATTATACAGCCCCCAGGTGTGTCAAGAGATGATGGTAAAAGACCAGACGGCATGACGTTGATACCGTGGAGTCATGGTAAATCACTCTTGTGGGATGTGACTGTGAGGGATACTATGGCTGCTTCTTATATTAATGATTCTTCAAAGAAAGCTCGCACAATAGCAGACAAAGCTGAGAGACATAAGCATAACCATTATATTTCTCTAAAACAAAATTATTTACTAACACCACTCGCTTTCGAGACGCTAGGTTGTATGGGCCCAGAAACAAAGAAATTCATAGACAAATTGGGTTCTTTAATGAAAAAAGCAACTGGTGAAGCTAAATCGAAAGATTATCTTTTACAAAGATTATCAATCGCGATACAACGTGGAAATGCCGCTTGCATTTTGGGAACATTAGGGAAGAAGAAAATTGATGATTTTTATTTATTGTAATTTTTTTTTTATATGAAAAGATCGATTTTTTACTGGCTGCGCCACTATTGTGAGCAGTCTTTAAAAAAAAAAAAAAAAAAAAAAAAAATTCTTGACGGACCTTCGAGTGTTTCGCATGCTGTAACCACACCCACATCCAATAAACAGCCAACATTCGAAACATTGCAGTATTACAACAATTATGCAGCTGCTATGTACTGTCAATACCAATTAAACGATTTGAGTTGCGACCCGTGTCAGGGATTCAAAAAAGATGTTTATGACAAAACCGGTGAGACACTCTATTAGAGTTTAAAAAAAAACATATTTACCTTGGGTAGAGCACTGTCCAACAACCGCACACACATTGTTTACTTAATTAGGAGGCCCCAAAAATCGGACAGCGTCAGCTTGCTCATGTCATTATTTTAGAAGTGTATGAATATACAGTCAACGCACTCCAATAAAACAGGCACAAGAACTGATTTTTTTAACGGTCATTTGGTCTCTTATTTTGTATGGAACGTCCACTCGTCCACAACGCAGTGGCTCATACCAACATAAGAAACTGAATTTGTATGAGAATTTTGGACTACTGCGTCGTGGAGGCCTCATATTTAAATTCTGTTCTCGTGCCTGTTCTTGGAGTGCGTTGAAACAGTATAATGATATTCACATGTAATGCGGCCACTGCCCGATTTTTGGCCTTCTAATTTTGTAGAACAATTTATTTCTCCTAAATTTAGTTATCATGAACAACGAAACGGACAACACTGCTCTTGTGACGATTTCGAAGACCCGTAAAGAGATTGTCATCGCATTCCGTGGTACTATGAACATTTGGAATGTTGTTCTCGATGTGACAACATTTGCCGTCGACGTTCCAAATGTACCTGGAGGAATAAAGCTTCATGCTGGATTTTATACAGCCGCACAATCGCTTTATAAGGACGTAAGCTCCTCATCTAATTTTTTTAGCATGGAAATCTCCGATTTTAAATGCGAAACAAATGAATTTTTTTCGAAGGTCGTTACCAATGTTGGATATTTGCTCAAAATATACAAAGATTACAAAATCGTAATAACCGGACAATCATTGGGTGCAGCTATAGCACGGGTATTTCAATTCATTCTTATTGCTTTGGAGCAATTTCCGGAAGTGGATTATGAATGTTACACCTTTGGTGAACCTCGTTCAGGCAATCAGGCTTACGTTGAATTCATGAATGCTCAAGATATCACCACTGCCCGAGTTGTGAACAAGTAAGACAGACAACTGCAACATAAAGATAACAAACTTTTACCTTTATCTTCACAAAAAAAGTGGAGACATCGTCACTCATGTGCCACCAGTAAGTTTTTTGGGAACGACTGCTCTTGGAGATTATTACCTTCATTGCCAACCGGAATTTTGGTACGTGAACGCAAACAACAAACGATTCTGTAACACAGCAGTTTTCGAAGATCCGACATGCAGTGATTCTTTAGGCCCGGTCTACTCATTACCTGATCATGCAACGTACTTAGAAGTCCAATATGCGCAGTGTGTTGTCGGGCAACCGGCTCCGTGGTTAGCCATTCCTGGAAATATTTTACAACCAGTAGGAGTAATTCCACCATTTCCGGATGTTGTAGAGAATTTCCTTGGTGGAGGCACTAGTTTTGTTATCGTTGCGCTAGATCAAGTATTGGGCGGTTAAGGCAATTTGCAATGTTTATTGAAGATTGGGCTGAGATTAGAATGTTGTTCAGAAGTAGACTGGACTAAAAAGATGGCTTCTTGCTGAATCGTAAAAGCAATATTTTTCAAAAAGAAAGTAAAGAATTTCGATTCAAATTCAATAAATAAGAAAAAATTATTAAAGTTTGCTACCAAAAGATAGTCCAAAACAAAATTTGTTGAACCCTCCTCTTGCAAGATTTAAGACCATCCCCCTGCACATATAAGTGTTGCCTATATGAAGAGCGGAGGTGTGGCTAAAAAGGTAAAATGGGTGTGTCCAAATCAGAATTAACTTTGTGGGAGTCTTTTCTTCTGTATGTGTTTTCTGCGACTCGCTTTTTGGGAATTAATCACAAACTGTCTTTGTGTCCAAACCACAAAATCTGCTGCGAGTCAATTTTTGGGAATAGTGTCTTTGTGTCCAAACCACAAAATCTGCTCCACAAAAAAAACATTTGGTGTGATAAAAAATTATTTCGGCGAATGTTTGTTTTTAAATGCATTTGCGCCATTCGATATAGTTTCTGTTTTTGCCGTTTTTGCTGGGATAGGGTTTTTGCTACTGGAAGTACTGGAAGATAAAACGTACTAAAACGTTATAAGCTGTCAAAAGATGTGACAGAAGAATAAACTAAATTTACTCAAATCAAACATTTTAAGAACTTTAACGACTGTAGTATCTCCACTAAAATTTTACTTGCTTTTCCAAGGAATCACTGGAAATAGACGAATTTTGAAAATTCGTCTATTTTGGATTTTAGTAACTCCACCAAAATTTTACTAGCTTTTCCAAGGAATCACTGGAAATAGACGAATTTTGAAAATTCGTCTATTTTGGGTTTTAGTAGCTTCACTAAAGAATCACCAGAAATAGACGGATTTTGAAAATTCGTCTATTTTGGATTTTAGTACCTCCACTAAAATTATACTAGCTTTTCCAAGGAATCGCTGGAAATAGACGAATTTTCAAAGTCCGTCTATTTTGGATTTCAGTAGCTTCACAGCTTCACTAAAGAATCACCAGAAATACACGGATTTCGAAAATTCGTCTATTTTGGATTTTTGTACCTCCACTAAAATTTTACTCGCTTTTCCAAGGAATCACTGGAAATAGACGAATTTCGTCACTACCAAGGGCCTGCTTGTATCAGCTGCAGTATAAACAGTTTCGATTGTATGTGTGGATCAGCTGAAGCAAATTCATGCTGAAATTTCAATGCAACAAATTATGTTTTTTTTGTCTTCCAGGTTAGTTTCTTGTAGTAATGAATGGTGAATGGTGTTCATTTACAACAAGTTTAATGTTCTGCATGAGGCCAGAAATTTTTTTTACAGTTGGATTACTAAAATTCTCGAATGTATGGCTGTAAATGAACAGACCACATTGTGATTCAGGGTAATTCAGATCTTTTTGAACTCGATTTTCTCCTTCATTTTGACACAATAGGACTACTCTCGTGAGAGCTATTTTAGCGATCAAATCTAACAATATTGAAGCAACAGCACGATGAAGCCGTAAAAGCCGAGAGCATGTGGTGGGCTCTATGTCTGTAAGTCATTCGTTAAAAGACTGCAGCTTAAAGTAAAATTGCTCCTTGGGAAGAACTTAAAAATTTTCTCTCGGACCCAGATTTTATTTTCAATGGAATGTCGATACATCATATGACACATTTTTTGCTATCCTCAAACCGCTGAAATCACCCAATTTTACGTTGTAGTAGTTTTCATTTCTTGCAAATCTATACCCTGGAGCTTTTATGCGTTTGTAAGCCATCGTTATGGGTCTGTTATTGTTGATAAATGACAAAAATGAATTTTCAACAGGTCTCCTGACCACGTCCACTTGTGAATTCCGTTGATGTGAACGATGTGAACTGTTGCCAGATAAGTTACTGTTCACATTTGGAGTCGATAATTGAATTCTCTGATGCGTTGCAACATCGTCGATACGTATTAGCCTGGTATTGACCTCGGTGGGTACCACATTCTTCAGAAAAAATCTATGAAACTTTGAAGAGAGAACGTAAATGGCGGACGGATTTTGTGATGAAATGCGCATGTCAGCAACAAATTGGAGCTGTTCTGCATCGAAGGCCAGAACACTGTGGTAAATATGACGATTAAAATTTCAAAATTTGTTTTTCTTTAATGCTTAGTGTGCATAGTGTACCTCTGGTTATTCGTAACAGGATTATATTTCGCAACAGCGGTTTCGCTCATCGGACTAAAGTAGATTGAACCATCAATTGGTGATACAGCCAAACCGATCCCTTGTGACGACTTTTTTCCAATTAAATTAACAGGCAAATCTACACCGAACGGTGATGGACCTGCTCGGAGGACGGACGTTTTTATCGAAAACAATCTAATTTGGAAAAGTATAGATTATTTAACCATGAAATCATGAATTGGAATGGCGAGCTCATTTTACCGATCTGTGGCTAGTGGCTGAAAATATATTACTTCGGCATGTGCGTCAAAACCCAGTCCCACTATGCCATCCATGAGTGTAAACCGGTGTCCAAGGATATTTGGCTTTGCGAAATTAGGATCTGGGTACATAGTTGGATGTGATAGTCTCCATGTCAAGTCATGCCTGCTATCGTAGACCACAATTGCTTGATTGGAAACATTAAAGAGTAAAAAGGAAAAATATTACGAGCTCAAACTTTAAGTCGGAAAATTCAATAAAAATCGAAGAAGTCTCTTTTAAATTTCGTTATTTCGTTGAATATGCCTTGATTTCCACTTGCTCCGTTTAGAATCCGTTTACCCTTTAAAAAATTAAAAAGAGAAGTGGCTTAGTTAAACGGAGGAAAAACGGCGTAAGTGGAAACCAAGCATAGCTCCAACATAAGTTGCGACCGACTTTTTGTAGAATGTTGTAATAGCTACTAACAGAGCCTACAGTTAAAAACACGACCGGGCTTCAGCTATTACAACTCCTCTTTCACAACATGAAAAATCCGGGAAAATCATAGCATGACTCAAATTTCGAAGTGATAGAATCAATCTAGCAATTTTTTAAAAATTGTAGCGTCAGTAACGGACTGTTTTTTATTGTAGCTTCTAGTTATTGATCTACGGTGGAAGAAATCATGGCCCTACCTTAGTGAAGGGCCGTGACGCAAGTCCGTTCACACTGAAAAATTTGACAAAAATTTTTTTCCGCAGGACTGAGGAACATATATACACGAACTTTTTGACTTTTCCCCCTTTGCTCCTACTACCCCCAACAACTTATGACGCAATTTTTTTTTGTTATAAATTTCTTCCAAAATTTTTCTGGTAAGATTTTTGTTGATAAAACTTTCGCCTACTTTCCTCATCAGCTGCCATTTGTGACGCATATCTTTTTGCGTGTCGAATCTGTAAGCGTCACCTACACCGATATCAGTTCTTTTGTAAGTGGATAACAGGACTTGCGTCACACCTCCACTGTAAGTGGTTTTGGGCGATTGAAAAAGTTACATTTTCTACAGATATAGTCAACGCACTCCAAGAACATTCAAAAGAACAGAATTTAAATAAAAGGCCTCCACGACGCAGTGGTCCAAAATTCTCATATAGGTTTGTTCTAAAGTTACTGTAAACACGAACTTTGACAACCCGAACAACGACAATTTCATCCACAGCAACGTCACTTACGCGATTTACACATCAGAAGTATTATTGAGGTTATGGTTCTTTGGATGAAATTTGACAATTCATATGGCTTTGGAACAAACCTATAAATTCAGTGTTTTATGTTGGTATAAGCTACTGCGTTACCGCAACGCACTCCAATAGGTCTGTTCCAAGGCCATACGAATTGCCAAATTTCATCACAGCCCTGCTTCTAGCATGAACATAGAAAATATTCGGAGGCTGATGAAGTCACAGTAGGCACTACGTTTCTGTTGTACAGATAGATGACTTGCTTTCGTTTTATTAGTTAAAACATACAATACAAACAATCCTAAGCGGTAGCTCGTATCACTAAAGCCTCGAAATTTTACACTTGTCAATCCAGTGTAGCAGTGCTATGATTTCATCCATAGAGACCTCATCAATATTTGTATGAAAACCGAGCTCTGTGGATGAAATCGTGTTAGTTCGGCCAGTTAAATTTCGTGTTTACAGTTACTTGGAACACACCTGTAACAGGCACAAGAACAGATTTTTAGCCCCGTACGAAGTACGAAGGGGCTTATAGGATTACGATGCCGTGTGTAATTGATGGAATTCGAAGCAGACGGTAAGGGCAAAGTGTTTGCCTATGTTCATAGATGACGAATCCGCAATAAAAATTTGGTCCGTCTGTCCGTCTGTCCGTCTGTCCGTCACGTCGATATCTTGAGTAAATCAAATCCGATTTCAAAAATTTTTTTTTCCCTGAAAGATAGTCAAAATAGTGAGGCTAAGTTCGAAGATGGGCATATTCGGGTCGGCCCTTCGTGAGTTAGGGCCACCTAAGTGATTTAAGGTTTTTTGGTGATATTTATGGCAAAATAAACGATGGAAATGTAAATGACACGGCAAATGATCTTTAAATGATTTTAAATCGGGTGAGTGGACCGTGAATTAGGGCCTTAGAAGTGAAAAGCTACTAGGGCCCTATGTGTATTTTACATAGAACTCGAGCAAATTTCATTCGTTTTTCGTAATTTTTGTGTCATTTGGAAGGTAATCAAAGGCCGAATAGAATGTTGTATAAAAAAAATTAAATTTGGGTCCTCGGACTAAGGCCGCTACTAGGGCCCTATGCGTATTTTACATACAACTCGAGTAAATTTCATCCGTTTTTCGTAATTTTTGTTTCATTTGAAAGATAATCGAACACCGAATAGAATGTTGTTGAAAAAAAAATTAAATTTGGGTCCTCGGACTAAGGCCGCTACTAGGGCCCTATGCGTATTTTACATACAACTCGAGTAAATTTCATCCGTTTTTCGTAATTTTTGTTTCATTTGAAAGATAATCGAACACCGAATAGAATGTTGTTGAAAAAAAAATTAAATTTGGGTCCTCGGACTAAGGCCGCTACTAGGGCCCTATGCGTATTTTACATACAACTCGAGTAAATTTCATCCGTTTTTCGTAAATTTTGTTTCATTTGAAAGATAATCGAACACCGAATAGAATGTTGGTGAAAAAAAAATTAAATTTGGGTCCTTGGACTAAGGCCGTTACTAGGGCCCTATGTGTATTTTACATATAACTCGAGCAAATTTCATCCGTTTTTCGTAATTTTTGTTTCATTTGGAAGGTAATCAAAGGCCGAATGGAATGTTGTTGAAAAAAAATTAAATTTGGGTCCTTGGACTAAGGCCGTTACTAGGGCCCTATGTGTATTTTACATATAACTCGAGCAAATTTCATCCGTTTTTCGTAATTTTTGTTTCATTTGGAAGGTAATCAAAGGCCGAATAGAATGTTGTTGAAAAAAAATTAAATTTGGGTCCTCGGACTAAGGCCGCTACTAGGGCCCTATGTGTATTTTACATATAACTCGAGCAAATTTCATCCGTTTTTCGTATTTTTTCGTATTGTTTCATTTGGAAGGTAATCAAAGGCCGAATAGAATGTAGTTGAAAAAAAAAATATTTGGATCCTAGGACTGAGGCCGATACTAGGCCCTATGTGTATTTATACTCAATAAATTAAAATTTTAGGGCTATTTGAAATTTTTGTTTTATTTTAAAGGAACGTCGTACGGGGCTTCGTAATTGCGCTATGCGCAATTTCTAAGATGTACACATTACATAATAATTTTACTTTAACTACTTTAACCGGCGCATAGGCTTAAGGTCAAAGTAGGGTGACAGACGCACTAGGGTCACGTACGCAATAGATATACGGGTTTGTACGGGGCTCAGTCGCAGCAAACGCTCCGACTGTTCTGATGGCTCGTTTAACGTTCATTTAGCCTCTTATTTTGTGGAACGTCCGCAACACAGTGGATTATATACCGTCAACATAAAACACTCAATTGGATTTCGTTGAGGATGTTCTATACAAAATAAGAGGCCAAATGACAATTAATAAAAACTTCAACTGCACATATTTCAGTGTGGATTAATTTTAAAACCAATGAGTATCTATTCGGCTCAATAGTACATGTGATTACCTTTCTAATGACACCCCACACGACCCTGTACGGCTTGTGTACCCGGAGAAATTTTGGTAAGAAAAATGCAAGTTTTCGGTTTATGATATACCTTTCACCAGTCACAAAAGCTTTGAAGATTTTTTTTGAAAGTGGTTTTGGCTTCTAGGGTCGAAGTCCTTTCTAGGTACCTATAAAAAGTTCCACTAGAAAACACGCCCGATTTCGGTAGGCTGTTTTTCAAAAGAATCACTCAAAAACATTTAACTAAATTAAAGCTTAAGGTCCTAATCAAAAGATTTCAGGAACTGGCGAGTAAAAAGTGAACCATCCATTATACTCGAAGCCGGCAAGGAGCCATCTACTCTCTCATCACTTAGAGGTGATCTTTTACTTCGTTATTTTAACAAATTTTTTACGCAGTGAAAACTAAACATGGCAAATACATAATTTAAAAAAATCCAATAACAGGTCACACTACTCGTGACTCACTAGGTCAAGAGGTTGTACAAACTCGGAACATAATATCGCAAATGCAATCGAAGAAAATGTAAACATATCTCCGGGTAATTAACAACGGTACAACTCATAATGTGAATGTACAATAAATAATGGAACCATTTTCAACGCTACAATAACAAATTGTTATAAACAATGAAACCGTTGACAAAGTGAGGATGATCTAACACGATTCTTTATTAATTAAACTTTTATGTAAAATAAATGCAGTCTACGAGCTCTGTGCGATGAAAAATAGTAAGAAAGCAGTAAATTTAATCGAAAAATTTTCATTCATAAGTTACGAAGTCATTAAAGCGTTTCGCCAAGAGCTACTTCATCGGTACATCGCACACACAGTATAACGTAATTTGTAATTTGTTTTTGCACATTTTGTTCCGATTATATATCTACCGTTCCGTTTACATTGGACGATAAATTTCATTTACATTAATTGCCAATTGAAACGAACGAAAGTAATAAATTCACAATTTACCTGGTTTAATCGTATCGGTTATATAGACATAAGCATCGTCACAGTTATTTTCCGGTCTGGAAGTCGTTTCATCGATGATCATATTGGTAAAAAGTGTTTCGCCTTTTACCACTTCACGAGGAAAATCGATTCTACAAAATTGTCGAAACAAAAACAAACAAAATTTTACATAAAAAATATGTCTCAAGCGATCGGTGATGCTACACCTAAAATGTAAAACTTTGGTACCTACGAACAACTTGATCAGTTTTGAGATCGTAAATTAAGATTTTCGGTGGGCATGTTACCTCTGAATCTTCAAACGACCTAGAAATGCCTGGTATATGGAAGTGAGAGTTAGTTTTAGTCAAACTTAGTGATCTAGTAAATAGACCTGCATCCAATGCCCACAGTCGATTACAGGAATCTATCCTAATTCGATAGACTGATACCAAACCAACGGTCGAACATTTGTACGCTCCTTTTCCAGCCGTATGGTGAGCCCAGTTAGGATAAGCCTTTGTTTGTCAATGAATTCGTTTCTCAAGAGCTTACCCTTACACACAAAAGATAAATAATATTTTCTTACTCGTAAAATTGGCGAATCACCGATCATATCTCCCATCGGAATACTTGCAGACGATAAATGAATACAAGAAATCAGTAGCTATAATAGCAGAGGAATCTTATGCATTAATAGTTACCTTGAGAGTGTTGCCGGTACACCGGAGAACAATCGAGGCGTAGCTAAAAAGAATCGGTTTCCTGCCATTGCAAAACCAGTTGCCACCACATTATGTGGATTGTAAAATTGTGAATCGTTTCCCGGAAAGTCTGATGGTAAGTTAAACATTAGCAGGTTCCATTGCTTTGTAGTAACAATATTGACTGCTGCTTGATGTAAGCCGAAGAGAGTGACTGTAAGAAAAATGATCGTCAAGTTCAACAACCTCCTACAAGTGACAAAAACATCTAAAAAATGTTGAAATGATATTCCGTAGGTTCTGAAAAAAAAACCCGGTTAAGACACTTCCAGATGGTCGACACAGCCTAGAAGATTACTAAAAATTTCAACCAGAATCTACTTCACTTGATATGCGCTCAGCCGGTTTTCTTTCCTTTACAAAACAAGCAGAACTTAAGCGCATATTCTCACTCAGACATTTATTTTGAATTTAACGTCGCATATAATGTACAACTAGCAGATAGAGTTAAGTAGTCCAATAACCAAGTAAGCATTGACAAACATTATGAACCAAAGGGACAGTGCGTTGCCAAAGGTCATTCATTCAGCAATCATCAAATAATAAATTAAGATTGGCTTACCTAGTTTGTGTATATTACGTAGGTGGAAGCACGGGGATTCAGGGGGTTTCGAACATTTAGTTTTTTCATGTTGCAGATATTGCAGTGTCAAATTCTGTCCAAGATGTGACATATTTGCAAGGTATTGGCCTTTTTCACAAAGTATAATCAGCGTAACCTTCGTAAAAAGAATCTTGAATCTGACAAGAGCACGTGTGCCAACGTGTAAAAAACAAATGTTCAAAACCCCCTGCTGAACCGTGGCGATCCGCTCTTGTCAAACGGACAGTACATAAACAAATTCCATCATTTATACTTCCGTTACCAAAAACGCATGCTGCTTGTAAAATGGATAACACTGGAAAATTGTTCGGAATATATGGTAATGAACAGTTCATGGATCATTTGTACCGCTACGGTGAGATCAACAACAACGCTAAAAAGCAAGGCGAGAATTTATCCGGCGAAGAAGTTGAAAGAGACATCGAAAAATGTGGAATGCATCGCGTCACATCCGTAAATATTTGCTTGACTACAATCAAATCGACTGTTCGAGGTAGTGAAGAATGGCAAACGTACTTCGATTACATTCGATGGAATCAGGATGCCTTTACCGAGGAGTTTCACTCCTACTTGCAGCGGCCGTGCATGGAAAAGCATCGCGGGACGATTTTAGCCTGTCAACAGCTCATGAACTATGTTTTGGATGAACTCTGCAAATTTACACCGGCCGATGAGGCTGTAATCAACGAATATAAACATGTCTATGGCATGATTTCTCATTCACAACGACAACAACCGAAGAAAGTGCTATCTCAGGCTGGAAAATTGTTCGTTAATTTCGTCGATATCTTAACCAAAAGATATTTTTACAAGGAGACAACTGACATCAAATTTGCTGACGTTGAAGTAGAAGCCGGTACAATTATCGACACGTTGTACTCCGATTTTCCACAACTGGCTGATACTGTGAAAAATGTTCATGAAAATTTTGTCGCATTGAGCAAAATGCAAGACGTTTATCGTGTGATTCAAAAGGATCTACTTAAGAAAGCATTGAAACTGGCCCATGCGAGAGCTACCGAAAACATTTTGCAATCTGCCAAACGATTTCTTTTGAACTCGATACGTATGGTTCAACAAAAACTGCGTGACGGACTGAAGACAGCGATTAAAGTTGGCGAAGCACTTATTTATCCCATAATCCATCCGGTGGAAACCGCTAAAAGCATCTGGCACGTTATACGACACCCAGTGGAATCTGCGAGAGCTCTATGGCTATGGGCTGTGGATAATCAATTGAATTGCTGCGCGATTGTAGCTGGTGGGCTGTGCTTAGGGGCTTTTGGTTTGGGCGGAGCGGCCATATTTTTTGATTACTTCATTTTGGATATCGCAGCATCAATGTCGACACCTGTATTGGTGGGGGGTGCGTTTGGCGGAATTATGACACCACTTGCTGTGGCTGCGAAAAAAGCCCAACCATTGGTCAAAAAGGCAAACGATCAAGTTTCCGGGCTGAAGGACAATTACCGATCTTTTGAAACCAACCTGAAAGCGGAAGGCGACGACATTGCAATACAAGCTGTGGATGAAAACTTATGGTTTCTTCAGGATGAATCGGAACATCCAGCGGCGACACCTGATCTGCAAAGTGATACAATGAGCGAAGAGGAATTACGACAGACTGAAAAAGAGCTCAACGAACAATTGCCTGTCATAGAAGATGGGCTCAGAGAAGCTCAAAATGTTGTGAAGGCTACCATTAACGACATGTCGCCTGATCAACAAGAAGCTTCAGTGATTCAGAGAGCAGCAGAGATATTGAAAAGAAGAATTGCTGATGCGACGCTACAGTAACTACGTAAAAAATGAGTTAATGAACTGAATTGTTCAACCAACTATGTTAAGATTATTGGAGGATATGTTATAACTGAAATAAAACACTTCAGACAATTCGTTTGGTCTTATTATTGATGCAAACGACTTAAGAGGCACCGGTACTTAGCCTATATTTGTGTGCTTCATATTTCATTTTTGACGATATCTTTCCATCAGAATCCTTTTTGAAAAATGTACGACCGCAATTCCGACCACGAATGTGAATTGCGAAAAGCAGACTAAAAACCAGTATTTAAAAACCGCCCTAATGTATGCTTTTCAGCAAGGCACCGATGCCTCTTAAAGCGGAAAGTTTCAAAATGAATTTTGACTTTCCCCTAGGCAATTTCGTACAAAACGATCGAAGATAAAATCAGCAGATACTGCAGACAATTGAAACTGTCGCTTCTCCAATGAGACACTAAAAATCGAGTGGACCAAAGCTATTTTAAGATAAGTGAGGCACGACTCAAGGAACTGGTTTATTCTTGTCTTCTTTGGTTGTTTAAGGTCTCATTGTTAAATGATTTGCTGATTCGCACTAACTAAAACTCGAGATAGGTCGTGAAGTAGTCGAAAGCACAAATTTCGATTAAAGTTACTGATCGTAAACATTCCTCTTGTTGCCCAACAAAAATGTTAGACTAAAGGAAATGATTATTACTCACATAAAATTAAAATGCACAACGGACACACACTTCGAACCGTCGAATTCATCTCACAACTTTGTTTTTTTTTTTTTTAAATATATTGAGGCGAAGATCGCATTTCGGAATACAAATAGGAATTCCTATAAACAATTAAAAAACAACTTCAAGATGTTGGATGTTGTATAAAGATTAGCTCGATCCAAGCTCTGAAAGAAGACTGCCGCAAAAGTGAATGTAACTGAATTATATATACCTGGGTTACACATTGCACACGAAGTTAGTATGCGAAAATAACGAATTTCAACTCTCTCTGAGTGCGAAATGTAAGAAGAAATTTTCGGAAATCGCAAACTCAAATACTTTTTGAAATTCGTAGGAAATGTGTGAGTCGATCCAATAGCTAAGAAATCAATACCACATAGCTGCAACGACTGAAATAATTGAATGTAATTGATTCATTCGTTCTGACATCGATAAGTTTAATCAAGACATTTCTTGCGTGTTGGTTCAATGTTTCATCTGTTGGTCTCAACTTTCATCGGCACCTTGTCTATCCTATTGGGCTTTTCGTCCCCGATATATGCTATTTGGATAACACAATCTGCGATACCTTTTAAACAGACTCAGTTTGTTTTATTTTTATCTCTCCACTCTCTTTTAAGCAAATTTATTCGTATTTTGTACGAGGAGCGGAAAACATTGGACTAGAAGAAGACCACTTCATGAAAGGAAAGAAATGGTCTTTTTAATTATCAAATGGCCCCCACTGCCGCTCTGATCAAAACGTATCCCTAACGGAGCGTACGTTATTGCTACTGGATCACGAATTTCATTAAGAATTTTGCCTGATGTAAATGAATAGTCATCTGTTATCGACAACGACAGCAAAAATCAGCGATTAGATCTGGTTAGTGCTCTATTATATAGAAAAAAGTTTAGCTGAACCAAGGAAGTAAAAGATTTGTTATAAAACACTGCTGGAAACAAGAGAAGTAGCAGATTTCATCGTTTTATAGAATACTTTTGCATTTTGCTGCAACTCCATATTATGACCCGAAATTTTCATTCAAACTCACTGAACTATCAGAACTAATCATTCTCTATATTTATCAGTCAAAAAACTGTTCAAATTTTCACATTTTCTTCAAAAATATTTTCCAAAATCTGTCTGAACTCATCCCATTTACCTCTAAGCTCATCATCACTACTATTGCTCCTCTTAACGTCACCAGCTGCATTCAACTTTTTCTTATCCGGAATTTTGTGTGGAAACACTTTTCCTTCCGATTCCAAACCATCCTTGACAAAAACAAGTGTGGCTCTTTTGATATTTTCTAAGGACACCGCTCTGATTGCACCATCAACAGCTTTCAGTGCTTCGTCGAACCTTTGTTGCGAACAATAGACATCGATTAAACAACAGTGTATGGCCGCCAGATCCATTTGCGCAACATTTCTGTCTGCTAGCAAATTTAGCAAATTCAGTGCGATTTTCTCGTCGTTGCGGTAGAGGGCTGTTCTTAGTATACTATTGAACATGACTATTGGCGGCGATTCGCTAAAATATTTGCTGCAGATGCGATCAGCTTCATCTAATTTTCCGTTTTCGATGTGATGCGACCACATGATTTTTATTGGTACAAGAAACTCTCTGTCTGCCATGTCTTCGGCGAACTTTTGAACTGTGGATGGAGGGGAAGGATACAATTATTGAAACGAAATTTTCGTAGATGAATTAGAAGTACTCAGTTGTAGTGACTGAGTACTTCTCTACTAAGGGACCTAATATTGAGAAAATTAACTTACATTTCAAGACCAGCTCAGGATGCTTGTCCAACACTCCACTGATTGCACCAGAAGGAAAGGCCTGTTTCAATTCTTCTTCGGTCGTTGCATTAATGCAGTTCTTTATCGTCTGATCAAAGTACTGTTCCGCTTTTCCAGCCGAAGCATAGGCTCTTCCCAGACGGTTGTCGAACATAACCTTCTTCTTAAATTCGGAATTCAAGTGCGGTGACAATTGTTCAATAGCCTGATATTGTCCGGCTCTGGCCATGCTGTTCAAATACAACCGAAATGTTTGCGAAGAGGGACAAGTGTTAGCGTCAAGCATTTTCAAAACGTGTTGGGTTGCGATATCAAGTTGATTTTCCTTTACCATCATTCCGAGCATCTTCGTTTCCGTCGTCACATTTGTGTCGGTGTTGGAATCTAAGTGATCGTTGCTGTTTACTGCATCGTCCAAAATACCGGCTTTAAGTGGGGCCTTCGTTTTCCGTTTTGTCATACCCGCTCCGACATTCGTGACTTCATTCAGCGGCACAGCAAATGGTATTTTTACCCCATTCTCATTCAAAAGTTTTGCCAGTGTTGTCAAAAACTTATCAGCAACCACCAACTCTTTATCGACTCTCATCCACAAGTTCATTGCTTTTATCGGAGATTCCTCCTTGCAGTAGGCCAACAGAAGATTGTAATAGACTTCGTGACGATCAATGTGCTTCAGGTCACTAGTTGCTCGAGCTAGGGTTTCGAGGGCCAGAGAAGGCGTTCTTCTCTCTCGACGATATCGTTCACAGGCGTCGATCAAGGCTTGAGATTTATTGTGCAGTGCTGGCGTTTGAAGAATTCTTCGAGCCTGTTGAATGCAACCACATTCGATGAACGAAAATACCAAATCGTATAGACTGTCCACCTCACCGTGAACCTTTGTGCTAAGATCCACCAAGAACTGTAAGGTGGTGGCATCTTTTAGCTGAATTAGTGTGCAGGACAACTCGTTCTTCCATGGGGTGCGTTTGTATTTGGTGGAGATGATCTCAAATGATGCCATGGCCTTCGCTATGTCATTGTTGACTAGATGTACTTTGATGAGGAGACCCAGTAGCACGTTGTTCACTTTAATGAAATTGTTTTCTTCCAAGGCATTGAATACGTCGGTCAAATCAGCATCTTTGCCCTTTTCAGCTAGGTGATTCAAAAGACGCCAGCACAGAGAGTTATAGAGGACGTTCAAGTTGTCCTTTAACTTTTGGTCCTGGACTCTGCCGGCCTTTAGAAACTCAATGGCCTCGTTGATTCGATTGGTCGTCACCAATCCGTGGACAATTTTTATTGTTTTGAGGATGTCAAGTACAAAATCGGGTTCTTTCGACTTGATTTCAGCGTAAACAGCCAATGCCTTATCCAGGTCATTGTTTGTGCAATACAAATCGATTAGTTGCGAGTAAGTAGGAGTCGTCAGAACAAAGCCGGTACTCTTCACCAACTTTTCGATTAATTCTTCGGTCTTCTGAACGTCGTTTGCCTTAAGATGTGACTGCAACAGAGCCCACTGGTATCCTTTTGTGTATTCACCTTTCGCTTCTTTCTGTCGAATTAGATCATGTAAATCGCTGGTTGGCATGATGTCGGAGAATGTGAATTGCTTCGCACGCGATTTATAAGGCACCGGTTCCAATTTACCGGACGTCAGCTTTTCAAGCAAAAATGATATTTTTGGTGTTGATCCCATGCGTCCCCTAATGCGTTCAGCGTCAGCATTCGACATTGATAATCCTTCTTTGACTAGAGCCGCCAGAATATTTTGTAAAATTTCCAATCCCTGACCTTGCAAATTGATGACGGCGTCCACGACAAACTTCCCAACAACGTCTGATTGCACTGTTGGATTTTCACAGTCGTCTCTTTGCTTGTTAGCGTTTTGCAACTTATGCAATCGTGGCAGGTTTTCATACACACTACGCACAATGGAAACCCAACTCTGAAAATCATTCGTTTTTAACAGAGCATCAACCAGGAGTCGTCTCAGTTGATTCGGCTCGTAATAAATCGCATATGTTGATGCCAAAGCAGCAGCAACCTTTATTTGATGAAGAGTGAGCGCGTGACAGACAGAACTTGTAACAGCGATCGGCTTCGGTACACCAGAAGCTTCTAACATCAAAACGATTTTTTCATAATTCCGTTCCTTCAGATTGGGTATAACGTAATCCCGAACAGTTTGACCATTGGCTGTCATACCAAATTCGGAGTGCATTACACGCAACACATTGATCACCGCATCCGTTCCGATTTTGCCTTGGGCACATAGTAAAGGCCAAAACCACTCTTGTCGTAGAGGCAATCCATTTCGTTTAGCTTCCCTGAAGAATGGTATCGCTGTATCGACATTTCCAGATTGGGCGGCCATTTCAGCAGCAATAAGCATTGCCCTACTATTCAAGCCTGTCTGCTGGAGTTCCTTACAAATTGATAGAATTTTCCCTGTTGGACGTCCCGATTCAATCAACGTTCGAATGAAGAATGCCCCAGTCTCAAACGGTTCACCGTCGGGTCTAGTTGCCGGTGGAATTGTCTTTAAGATTTTAAAGGCAACATCTTCCGATTTCGCCATCACGAGACGTCCAATCAAATTGTCGACATTTTGGCTGTAGCCAGGCAATTTTCGAAGCCGCGTTATTATATTGTCCACGAAATCGCTGTGTCCGTTTGTAGCCAGTTGATAAATAATTTTGAACAAATCCTTGTCGAGCAGATAGATTTCATTCGCTTCACAATTATTCAATGTGGACAACATCTCATCCGTCATTCCATGTTTGGCATAGCCGCACATTAGATGAGTGTATGTATCAGACGTGGGTGCCAGTCCAGCTTGCTCCATAGCTGACAGAATGCCGATGGCTGATTTAATGTCACTGTGAATAGGTGGGATGTGAGGGTAGATTTTGCAGCAATTTTGTTACACTTACTTAGCCTCAGAGTGCCCCATTATCAGTGCGTTGAAGACATGTTCGTTGATCGGAAGCTGTTCTTCCCGCATAAATTCCACAACTTTAGTTGCACCGTCTATGTCTCCTTCTTGGCAATATTTCGAGACGAGGTGTTGATATGTTACTCTGCAAAGAGATTTGAAACGTTGAATTCACTTGACGTCGTTAGAACCACGAATTGTGTCTAACTTACCGATTCGGTTCAACACCCTTCGATTCCATATCGGCCATAAATGTGGTCGGGTGAAAAGAATGCTCATTTTTCAGGTACACCTGCAGTAATGCATTGTAGTGTGAAATGTCCATGGGCGCATTTAAGTTATTCAAAGTGCGCCACACATTTTGAACAAAAGCCATCCGATTTTTTGGTAGTTCATCGGGAACTAAGTAACCTGCGGATGCAGAGATAACAGTTGTAAATTACCATTCGCATTTCAAAATTGCATACGGCTTACCGCAGCATCGAATAAGGAGTAAAGACTGTGCACTAGAAACAGTTCCATTATGATGAATTTCTTGAAGCCCTTCCTCAATACCACGACGAGTAATCCTGCCGGTTCTGCGAATCTCTTGTTCCAATTTCTTTATTGGTTGAATTGACGACGTACGATGTCTGGAATTTGATTTTTCTTTGATGAATTTAAGAGAATTAAGTTGGAATTGAGACAGGAAGTAAGAAGTTTGCAGATCGGCTAAATATCACGTCAACCCTTCACAGACGGCCAAACATCTTAATTCAATAGCTACATTTTGCTACATAACAGTAACACATTAACTATCAGATGACAATAATAGATTTGATATGCAAAAAAGAAAAAACTGTCGAATTTCACTCACTGCGTGAATGTTGTACTCAACACCCGAATAGTTTCGTGATTGCTTTTGAATATAACATTACGTGCAAAAGGTGGAAAAGTCTTTGTCGATCTTAAGATCATCGACATATCCGATCTGATGGATCTGATTCAAATCTGATTTTCTTGTATATTTCCTTTCAACGACTGTCACTTTGGCGAGACAGATCATGAACTTAGTCAGGTGGCGCTCGGTAGTTTAAAGCGCAAACGAATGTGAATTTGAAAAGAATAGGTTTGTTCCAAGGCCATATGAATTGTCAAATTTCATCCATATAACCATAACCTCAACAATACCTCTGTGTAAATCGCGTAGGCGACGTTGGTCGATTTGTATGAAATATCACGTAAGCGACGTTGCTGTGGATGAAATTGTCGTTGTTCGGGTTGTCAAAGTTCGTGTTTACAGTTACTTGGAACAAACCTATCGTCGGTTAAAGACACTAATTACGACGGAGTTGCGGGAAACGACAAAACTTAACTAAAATAAGGATAGATTCGTGCCTAGCGAAAATAATATCAAATGTACTGGAATGTATTATTTATTTTTACTTAAAACGTTCATTTCAAATTTCATGAGAAACGGCTTTCACAACCGAATATTGGGAAGAACTCAGTACATTTTTTTTATTTCTACCACGACAATGGACTGTGATGTTATGCCATGAATATATGAACGAATATTAATTAGAAAAAAAATTAATGTGCACTTTTCAGCATTAAGGGCCGTGATTCAATTAAAAAATTCATTTCATACAAATTTACAAAAAAATAATCCTATTCTGTCGTTGAAGGAAAATATTACAAAACCATTAAAAATTTCATTTATTACCTACGCAATCATTATTCGATCGTCAAAAAAATCAAAATCGATCAAAGTCGGTCTTTTTAAACTAAACTGTAATGTTTTTGTAAGATTTGTACATACAGGTCGGAACGCTCTCACAAACACATTTACTTCACATTTGTTTCGCATGTGTTTCGCATTTGTTTCACATTTAACACACATCTGTGATTCAAATGTGAAGTAAATGTACATCACATTTAGTTCAATCGTCACATTTGACCAATTAGCGACGAATTTCAGGAAACGTTTGTCACATCGTAATACTTTGGACCCAAATGCACCGATATGTGCAATAAAATTAAACAAGTTGTGTTATTATAAGGCCAAATGTGCGAATCACATATGGGCAAATGTGTCATATAAGGCAAATTTGGCCATTTTGCATGCTCACATTTACATATTCATATTCGTTGTGACTTTAGTTTATTTTCACTCATATTTTCATGGGTCCTGCGATCAGATTTTTCGAAGAAATCAAAATTTATCGAATAGTGATTTGTCTCAAGGTTTTATTGGTGTTAGTGTATGAAATTTGAGTAAATGTTTTGGATCGGAAAGTAAATAAAATAAAAGTGAATTTTATCGAATTTGTTCCAAGGTACGAATGAACCCCAGCCTTTAGATAATAGTTAACATTTCCCGCAACTCCCAGTAAAGCCTGTACAGTAGAGTGTTAAGCCAAGTATACAACCAGCCGAAAATGTATGGGCTTTCTGTCAAAATTTTCAGCTCGGTTGGAAAATTGTATGAAAATTTCAATTCACTGGCTAGTTGTATACTGGACATTATATTAGTATGATGTGAAGGTTCTGTAATCAAGGCAGTAGACTTTGAAGTTTACAGCCTTGTCTGTAATGACATAAAAGCCTCAATAAAACACGGTGCGGTTGAATGAATTTTAACTGATTATTTCGATGCACTTTTGATATTTTTGGACATTATTAGTCAGCTCGGCGCCCTGAACAAGGTTCCACAAAAATTTTTGATTTTCATCCGTACCGTCGGTGACAGTGGTGCATAGCCCATCCTGTCGACAGATAGAGTGGTACAAAACTGGTTATGGTTGCAATCGGTAGTGCCTGAAATTCTAATAACAATTGTACAAAAAAAAAATTTACCATTAGTGCAAGGGAAGCCGGCAGACACGCTAAATTTAAAAAAACGTGATTTTCAAACAGTCACACAGACGTGGATACTTGAGGAATGAAGCTAATAAATAGTTCTCTCAGTAAAGCAACATCTCCTCTACCAATGACCAAAATATTTTTGGAGACAGTCTACGCAGAGGCCGACAGTAGCTCAAAGTTTTTCCCTCATATTTGGTAAAATTTGCGAGTTTCAGAGGCACCTGAAACCCAATCTTTCAAATTTGTTGTTATTAAAATGGGTAATTTTGAAATGCTGGAAGTCTCAGCTGTCCATCGACACCACACTTACAATGACTCATGTCAACAGTGCCGACATGTTGCGTGAATAAGTGAAATTTGTCCTTCCACGACACGTAGTTGTGCGTGTTTGTAACTGCTTGACCTCCCCAAATTTTACAGCCTTGCCTCTAATTGCATTTCAATACAAAATTCTCATATAATCTTAGAAAAATCTACGAATTTCGGTAAGTAAATTTCGAATTTGATTCATTTCCTCAAGTACAGAGACTACTATAGAATTACTGCGTCTTAGATAAATATTCTAAAAACAAAAACAAAAATTGAAATAAAAAAAATCAAAAATTTTCCGCCATCTGTTAAGGCTCGAGCCGCAAGACATATGAAACGAATCGAAAAAAAAAAAAATTGACAGTCGTGACAGTCACACTCATACCTAACTTCATCCCACTTACAATATTGTCGAAGTTACGTAAAATCCATACGGAAGCTACGAAGAAATCTCTACTAAATTTTCTCGAATAAAAAACGAAATTCTCATAAAATAATGTTGAAACCAATTGCATCCCGTTTGACCAGCGTCACCAGCACCGGAGCTGTATTCAAGCGGAACGTATCGGTCATCATTGGTCCGGCAACCAAGCATATTGCGCCAGCTGAAAAATTCGCTCTGGCTGGAACAATGGTTTGCTGCTTGGTAGCAACTCCAGTTTACATTTTGAGCAACTTGAAGAATTATAAAGGGAAGAAGGAATAATTTATTGTAACACACAAACCCGTAGAAATATATCGTTGATGGTAAATTGAATCAAATTGTGTCGTTTCGTTCAAGGTTCAAGTGCGGTTATGTAAAGATCGATATTCGATAGGACACTATCTTCTTTATCTGTTTATTGTAGACGTTTTCCGGCCCATTGAAAATTAGTACTTCGTTGAAGTGATGACCTAAGTAAAGTGACCAGAACGTTGGTCGGGAATGTTTCTCGTCATTAAAGTCGTACTCATAAGACTTAAGCAGACAGTAATGGATACCGAGACCGAGAGTTCTTGGGTCTACAATGTGAATTTTCTGTTGCAAAATATGTTAGCAGCTTTAGCTTGTAGCTTGTTGCCCAAAAAGTAGCGACGAAACTATTCAACCGTTACATCAGATTCAGCAAAAGTGATTTGAACTGAACCTTGGGTGAAGACAAAAGAAAAAATTGGTTGGCCTCTGCCTTGAATAGTTAGAAACACATGTTTTACTAGCTTAATCCAGTTCGTAACCGCATGTAGTGGTCAAAATACGTCGTTATCCCATATCGAGTCTCTCACAGTTTCTCAACAGACTGCCATAGAGAGACTGGCATAGACAGAGCACAATTTATCATCGAGCTACGTTGACTAAATGGTTTTCAACTTGTGTCTTGTCTAATCCTATGAGAGTTTACAAACGGCAATTGCTATAATAAGACCCAATTAGCTCATCCGCTGCCGGCAAACGATAAGTAGCCTGCAATTGTATGGTTCAAAACACGGCATCGTAAAATCAGATCCCTCGTCAAATCATCCATTCCTGCGTGCCGTGTCTAAACGAAAAGACTAAGAACTATACCAAAAAAATGTTGAGATCGATTTATTTTCTCAAATAAGGGAACTTATATTCGAATAATGTGTTCACCAGCTGTATAGTATAATTCGTATCAATTAGCCTAAAATCTTTGCTGAAACGATTGTTGTTGCTGTTGAACCTGTTGTTGTTGTTGCTGCTGCTGCTGCTGTTGCTGTTGGGCCTGTTGAGCTTGCTGCTGTTGGTTGTTTGCGTTAAAGATCATTTGATTCTGTTGGTGTTGATGAAACTCCTGAGCCATTTGGTTATTTTGCTGAGGATGTACACCAGCTGTCGGCCCAGACAACCGGACTCGTTTATTCGATTGCGACGAATGATCCTGTCCGATCGATTGATGACCTTGTTGGGCTTGCTGTTGCTGCATCTATTCGGTAACGATATACAAAAAGAAATGATTGAATGCGATATTGAACGTGATTGTCGATCGTGCTACAAAAACTGACCAAAACCACCTTAACCCGAACTTTAAAACATTTACAAGAACGATGGAAAGTAATTGACTTACGACACGACTATCCTTCTAGGGACGAGATTTTTGATAAAAAAATTTTCCCTTTTGAACCTTTCAGAAACGGATAGGTAATCATCTTGAGTTATTATCACCAGTAACGACAAAAATAAGCGATAATGAAGGATGTAGGAAAGAAACGGATTTTTTATACATAGGCGATACTTTCGACAAAAGAAGTAAAATACTTGACGACTCCATCTCGATACACCTGCCGCTTCTGAAAGGTTAATGGTCAACACTTAATACGTCACCTTCATCTCTGCTTCCATCGATCCATTTTCTCTAGTTTCGTATCAGCTTTTTAATACGACCAGGCCAGGACTGGTCCTTATGCAATTGGACCATGCCCGAAGCGATTTTTGATTATTTTTTTATGAACGAAGGGCCCTTTACAAATTTTTTCCTACAGAAGTGATAGTTCTATAAATTGATGCTAAAATGCGGTGAGCTAAAAACTAATTTCCTTTGGTTGTTACAAGGACTTCGTCATTTGAGTACACATTGGGTGAAGGTATTTACAGACACTATTCAGTTCTCCGAATACGAATTGGTTAAATTCCGTAACAGTAGGAGCAGTAGCAGTATTCCTATGATGTATACGAGATGCTCCGACAATTAAAAAATGCCCTCAATTCAACTAACACTTGCTTCAAACTTGAAGCCTTCACCTTCCCTGTTAAGGTATCAGAACTGATAAATTTTGTTTCTGAAAAACGACCTGCGTAATTCCTATAAATTTTGGATTTCATTTGATTTTTGAAGAGAAGGTAATGATCATACATTGGCTCAGTACCCAGCCTCCGATGTCAAAAATGGCCGAACAGTTCGTCGGAAATTTGATAAATTTTCGACGGATCCATAACATATTGAATTAATTTGTTTTCCCAGTATACGTCCATGATTCGAACTATCTGTTAGTACCTCATTAGTCATGGTGGCGGCACTAATATTTCAAGTAAACATTGCTCTTATTACTCACATTCATATACAACAGAGTTCTTCGTTTCTATACATTTTCGCTCGAAGCACCTAGCATAGTAATAGAATATTTGGTGTGTTCGAATGTTTATCTAATACCAAGAATACCATCGGTACAATTAATGGTAATGTGAACTCACCAAATATTTACACACCAAATAATCTATTCCTATGCTTACTGTTGTTACACTCTAAATTTCCGCGCCTAGAACATTTGAAGAAATTGCGGCCCTAATTTTGATTATTTTTTTTTGTCTTTAATGTATGGTTTCCACTCAACAAAAAGTACTCCGTGTGAGAGAGCTAGCTGTCAAGCAAACAAAGCAAAAATAAAAAAAAAATCAATTTTGGCTCTCACACGGAGTACTTTTTTGGTAAGTGGAAATCAAGTTTAAATGTTCATTGGATAGCCTGAACGTTCCTTCATCGCCTGATAATCAAATAATATTTAACAGAAAGAAATCGCAATTTAGAGCAATTTTTTGTGTTTGTATGGAAATCGAATTAGAGTCTAGAGTGTGACGTCAATACCATACAACGCATAAAAAACTAAGAAGAGATGATGCAGAAGAGATGCAAGATTTTGAGAGAGTAAACGTTTTTTTTTGCGTTGTAGGGCTGTATGATAGATGATTTGCTCCTAAAGTAATCGACATTTGGTGAAGATCTAATGATTCGAAAAAATGTTTGAAATTGTCATATTAGGATCAAGGCAAATGACGGACATTTAACAACAGGATTCTCAAAATTAGTAATCCAGTTTCGGGGGCAACATGAAACACCTTTCAATTAATACGTCTGCACTATATCTTGTACTTTCAGAGCAATTTAAACAGTGTGCAATTACGAGTCACGAATTTTATTAGTTTGCTAGCAAATGTTCTTGGAAAGTGAAACATTTTCCGAAACATTTTATGGAGATACCGTAAAAAGTGCGGCTATCAAAGCAAATTTAATTCGACGGAAAATTACATCATTTGTTTAATGAACTGATATCGCGTCCGATCACGTTCAATCCGTTTGGGTGAAACTGGTTGTGACAATGAATTACTTATCGTTGATAACAAAAAGAACTTAAAGTTGTTATTTTCTATGCAAGACGAGGCACTCACTAAAACACTTATATTCGAAATTCTATGTACATTGGGAGGAGAATGCAGACAACGACGATTCAATATGAATAAGCATCACGCTTCTATTATCACTTTGTTCTTACGTTTGTGGGATCAATCAATAATTCACGAACGCAAGACGCTTTGTGTGTGACGAATAAATTTATTTTTCGTTTTTTGTTTGTTGTTAAATTCAAATTCAAAACTGTGAGTCGGTCGGTATTATAAAAGATTAATCACGTGCAGTTGCTTTGAATTTAATTTGGCTGATAATTTTTGCGAAATTTCCGCTGAATTGCCTGATACGCCATTGACACTTTATCCTTAGCGATTTTGAACGATGACTTTCTCGGCTTTTTCTCGACCTCCGGCTGTTCGGATGGCAAAACTATCGGTTCAATAGGAACATCATTGTCCGGATGACAGAAGAATGCAATCGAATGACGACCACGGCTACGGACGCTGTCCTGTTCTGGTATGATAACGCGATGCTGCAGTGCTGGATAAGTGTTTTGACTCCATGTCGCCAATATTTCACCAGTGTTGATCAGTATGGATCCCGGTAAATGTCCGACCCGTTTCCATTTCTCGGAACCGGGCAATTTAACTTCCAGGCCACCCTCGGAGTCTTGGCATAGTAATGTGAACGTACCGTAATCACAGTTGGTTCTATTTCTAGTCGCATGCTGTTCACCGTCAGTTACTGCCTCGTCGGGTTGATCTAAATCTAATCTATCCATTGCGCAGCGTTGGTAGCTGTATTTGCATCGGCCTTTCGTAAGCTCACACTTATTGTCATCCTCAATGATTGGTGGATAATACAAAAGACGCAGCACGCTCTCGTTTTCATGCAGGCCATTCAGCATGTGCGAATGATTCTCTTGGAAATAGTTGGCTCGTAAATGCAGAGCGATGGCCAATGATTGAAGAACCAACGATGACAATGCTTTGAAGTCGTGAGCTAATTCGGCGATATGATCCTTAAAACCTGGCAACGGTTCCTCCGGGAGATTCGCAGCGGTCAAAGTGCATATGTTGTAGGCATGTCTCAATCCGGGCGTCGAAGCTCCATCAAATTTCGGTTGGCCGGGTTTGACATAGCCATGATTATCATCGCCTTTACGAATGTACACTTCTTTGACGTCGGTTGGCAGGTCACAAAAATCGTCCAGATACGACCAGGCTGACTGTAACTTATCCTCGCAAATGCCATGGTTAACCAGCAGTGCCAGTCCCTTTTCGGTGAGCGCTTTGTGAAGTTGGATCGCGACGCGATTCACTACCGATCTGGATGGACGATCATCGGTGCCAGTGTGGGCCAGATCAATAATTGGTATTTGACTTCTGGACAGCAAAGTCTCGATTTTGTCGTCGTTCGAATTGGTCTTCAACATTGTTACGGCAAATTTTTTCGATAGAATGAAAACACTTTGCTATTAAATTTGCTTTTCTAATCACAGAATTTGAGCTATTTAAGTAGTATGGCTTAACGTTTCGTTTTCGTTTTTGTGTTTTATCTATTGTTTGATATTTCGCTGTTATTGTTTCATTGTATGAGTCCAATATCTTTATGCTGTTTTTTTGTGTCTGTTCAAACAAAATCCTGTTTAATTCGATAAACTGCTGGTATAACCAGATTAACAGGCAACACGTAAATGAAATTTCACAAAAATTTTAATTTCCATTTCAAACGATTTTTTATGTAACGACTAGCGAACGAGCCACACTGAAGACGGGTACACCGTTACTGTCTAATATTATTCGAGTCACACGCTATCTCAACTGAAAATATTCTGTCGTCATATTGGCAATGGAGCGCCCAGAAATTTACTTTATGATAATAATGTGTATTATGAATGGGAATTAAATTATCATTATGCGATATTGATAAGCCACTCGACACACAATCACAGTGCACACCACAATAATAATAATAAAACAGTCATCAATCTCAGCGTTTCCAGCAGCAAATCGACGAACGATATCTAACACGACGATATCAATTAGCAACGCAAGCAGAAAATATATCGAAACACTACTGATGTCATTGTAAATGAATTTGTTTTTTTTTTACGTAAATAGCTAGTCAGTCTTTGAATGTGTATATGGTAAGTTTATTTGCTTTATCATAAATTTGCACAACTTTTCCAGTTCAAAAAAAAATTGAAAAATGTTTATTTTGACCAGAAGAGGAAAAAAATAAAATAAAAAAAAATCGACAGCGCGACACAACACAATTCTGCTAATTATTAATCACTTATAAGTCACACACTTTTGATCATGAATAATATTAGGCTGCGTCAAGGTATCATTTGTAATATCATCAGCAACCAGCAATAGCAATTTTCATTGAACACAAAATGTTTGTCAAAAAAATGTTTTTTTTTCTATTCAGCAACACGACTATGTGCTGTTAAATCGATGCCATCTTCGTTACACACCAAAATGTTGACCATTGATGATGCTGCTTAAGATATACATTTTCGTATAACGGCCATCTGCTGCTTGTTTGGATTTTAACTTTCTTTTCTTTTGAGTCTTTTTTTTGTGCTTTATTATTTCTCGTTAAAAATCACCAACCGAACAAACAAACGCCTGGTAAGACGGCAGAGAATTTACACATTTGTGTATCAAATGTATACTAAGCTAATACCTTCGACGAGCGACATAACATATCGGTTATGTGTGTTTGAATAAGCCATGGCGAAGGTCTAACTCCGAATGGAATGCACAAGAACCGACAACAAAAAAAGATTGTTATTTTCCATATACAAACAATTCATTTTCGAATTCACAGAAAATTTTGTGTGAACGAGACGGATGATATGTTAGTTTTTAAGCCGATCGCACTATGTTTAATCCTTAAGTGTAATGACAGTTTACAAAGTCTGGTAGACATTTGTTCCACTTCTACAACATACAATCTACGCATACAGTGTTAAGTTGGAAAATAAAGGGGGAAACAGAATTCATTCTACGATTATGAATTCCGAATCGTACCAGCAGTTATTGGTTGTTCATAATGTTCTCCATGTAAGTTGTTTCGAAAATCGATCGAAACTTAGTTTTTAGAAAGCTCACACAATTCGAACAATGACATCGTATGTACCTGATGGTGATAATGTGTTTACATTACGGCGTCGAGATTCTGTATTACTTAGGAAGATAATTAGCGTTTCAAAACGGGATTTCCAAATAACGCACAAATGTTATCGACTATAATGCCGATCCAAAACCTTGACAAAACATGTACCTACGTCACACTAATAACTTGGTGTACAACAGAACAGAAATGACAATTTGAAACACATTAAGATAATCATAATCACATCACATCTCGACCATTGACGTAGTTTCGGAGGTAACTAATAGGGATAAAAAGATGAAAAATAGAGTTTTCGTGTAAATTCTGTTGGTCTGAGGCGTAGCCGAGGTCAATAAACACATGAAAACTAGACTTTTTAGTTTTATACCGAGTTATGTAATGGATTTTACTACACACGTGAGAGTGTGTTGGTGCAAACGCCAAGTAGTATTCATTCCCGACTTATGTGATGTTGATTCCTTGTTATGTATCGCCATTACATTCACACTAATACACTCTCGCACGTTTAGTAATAGTATATTAACTATACAAGGGAAGGAATTTGATATTTCGTATGAGTCAAATCGTCCGAGGGCTTGCGCCCGAGGTACTTTTACTCATCGTGATACGAAATATCAAATTATTTCCCGAGTGTAGTATGACGTTTTCTTTTACGAAGGAAGGAAAGACTTTTCCGTACGGACGGAAAGTCGATTTTCCCTCCCTAGTAACGGAAAATACAGCTACATGAAGCATACAACTCGAAATGTACTACCACTCGGGCAAGCTCTCGTGTACGTACACATACTATTAACCCTGTCGCTGAATGATGGTGCGAAGAGGTCACCTTTTTTTTCATGGAAGAACTTTTGCAAATAAGAGTTTTGCCGGTCGTGACGAGCACAAAATTTGGTTCGAAAATTGCAAATTACCCAAAACAGAACACATAATTCATAGGACGGCAGGCCCAGATAATTTCGGAATTAATTCGCAAGGATCCGCAAAAAAATCCCTGGATGAAAGAAAGGAAAGGCGAAGAATGCATGGAATGCAATTTGGTAGAGACCATTTAATGATCAACGAAAGTTTTTTCTGGAATTTTTGGAGAATTTCTTTTTTGCGATTCCCCTGGAATTAGTTCCCAAATCATAGGGCCTGTAACACAGACACCATTTTATGTTTCCCATATTGCAACGACTGCTTTCATTTGAACATTGAAACATAGACAAAGTACCTACTTCGAGATTGTTCCAAAATTGTTGACCGAAGCTTTGCAAAAGATGAGACGTTCCATAGTCACCGTAGAGTATTTCGTGTAATAACTACAACATCTATTTGGTTTAGAATCCGAAATTTATGGCAACAGTAAGCAGTTTAAAAGCGACAATTAAAAAAAAAAGTTCAGCGACTCCTGATAACGTTGCACTGAACAATCAACATCTTCTTTCTTTGTAAATCACCTACTCATAATGCATAATGTGTTATGGTTGGTATTTTGTGATAAAAATGAAAATATTTTAAAACTCTAGATTCTACTGCTAATTCTCATCAAATAGTATATAGCAAGTTCACTTACGTTTTGTTGTTGCTGCTGTTGGTTTTGCTGAAGAAAAGAAAAGAGAAATGCAAATAAGTAAACCAAACGAGTCATAACGTGCTCCAGTTTAACAAATTGGAAAAAGACTTCGTTTCAACCCTGAAAATATTTTCCGTGGAACCAAATTCACAAGGTTCATCAAATTGAACAAAAATGGGACATGTTTTCAATCGCTTGGATACAAAGAGATGATCTACAGAGGACGGATATGCTATCATCACCCTGATGGGAAATAGTTTAATCGAACGAAGTACCAGATTCGGGCACTTGTGATTCCATTGTCGTGCTCTGGGATTGTTTTATCTAAGATTGAGAAGTTGGCCGCCTTTAATGCATTCAAAGTTTAACATGAACGGAATTGATCCAATAAGATCAATTTGATGTGACTTGAATTGAAATATAAATTGGGTCAAGTCGCGTAACTTTGAACAGCATCAGAACTTTGAACAATATTTACATCCTTCTCATTTGAATATGTAAGAGCGACAAGGACGGAAAAAGTGTTCAAAGTTTTGATGATGTTCAAAGTTACGCGACCTGACAGGTCAACCTGAAACCCTTTTACCGAAAATTTTGTTTTAAATTTTTGGGTTACCTGAAACTGAGCTAAGAACAGATCTTTTTATAAATTAACCTGACCTGGCCTTTCACATTAAACTGGTTTTGGATTGGTTTATTTGTTGCAAACCTTTATAGAAAATTCTTTCAGGCTATTAAGGTTGTCAACCAAAATTGATTGAAATAAAGGAAAGTTATTAAAATCTCATTAAATCGGTTACTTCGGATATGGCATTGATTTTGCTTGGTGAACACCATTAGCCGTACATATTAACGCCAGCCGACCCTAAATTTAACCCTGCGATGAGCATGTTGCCAAAATACAAAAGGTTTTTTTTCCTACTTTTTCTCTACAATTCTTTGATAAGATAAAAGAAATATTTTCAGAAAAATCTAGTGACCATACTTGCTACATAAGGTTGTCCCACACCCAGATCTCTTCTAGATTCCTAGCCACATTCTACCGATTCTATGAGGCAGAGAAAACTTACAGAAAATGAGGGCTTTATGGGAAGCCTAGGACCTCGAAAGTTCAGTACTAAACTTCAGACGAGGTCGACACCCTAAACGCATGTGTTAAAGAATCGATGAAAAACTTTCTTCAAAATTGAATGATAAATACGGGAAAGCTTTTTTTAACTTACCTGTTGTTGTTGCTGCTGCTGCTGCTGCTGCTGCTGCTGCTGCTGCTGTTGTTGTTGTTGTTGCTATAAAATTTGGTGAAAATGATTTTCGATTAAGAAAATCCAAACATTGAACTGAACACAGTCTTTTAGTGTAACAAAGTACTTTACATTTTGCTGTTGTTGCTGTTGATTCTGTCTCTGTTTGTCCGACTTTTCTTCTTGATCATCCTCCGTAAGAAATTCCCGTTTCGGATATGGAATGGCGCATCCCGAAAATACATCCTGCGTCGGCAACGGTTCCTCCGAGAAGTACGAATCTTGCATGGCATGTTCGGATGTGATTCGTTTATTCGGATCCATCAGCAGAAGTTTTTGCAACAAATGGAACGCTTTGCTTTCCGGCTTGATCTTGTGCCGCTCCATGTACTTCACAAGCGAACAGGTTTGATAGCTGCAATGGAATTCGAGAGTTTAGAATTAATTCGGACAGTAAAACAGCCAGATCTCTTACTTGTTTCGCTTGAAGTCTTTGCTGAGTGTGTTATGCTCCGGCATTTTGCGGATATCCTCCCAATCCTTATCTTGCGGAAATCCCATAACATTGAAAATTCGATCCAGTTGGTCGTGATGGTACGGATTCGAGGTTTTTATATCCTCTTGACGACAGTGGAAAATCGGTTCGGATGTCAATAATTCAGCGAAAATGCATCCAATGGCCCAAATATCGATGGCTTTCGTGTAATGTCTAGCTCCGAGCAGAAGTTCCGGCGCGCGATACCAAAATGTCACCACGACCGGATCCAAGTCAGCTAACGGTTTAAGGGGAGCGTTAAATAAGCGGGCGAATCCCATGTCTGCAATTTTCACTCGACCCCTTTCATTTCCCTCGCCCATTACCAAGATGTTGGCGGGTTTCTGAATACGAAAAAAAATCAAAAAAATATTAGCGAACGAGGTGCAACAAACGACACCGCGACATACCAAATCTCTGTGCAGGACCCAGTTAGTGTGTAAGTAGTGAATACCATCCAATATTTGATACAACAGACTTTTCACCATTCCTTTCGGCACCATCACAGGCTTCTTATTCTGTTTAGCAGCTCGATGGAATTTGATGATGTGCCACAGATCATGTTCAGCATAGTCGAATAAAAGCCAAACTTTCCGATCGGTGTGCGAAAGGAAGACGCGGATCAAGTTAATGACATTTGGATGCTTTAATTCACGCAGCAACTTTAATGACAATGAAAATCAAATTAGACCGACCATTTCAGTTTCAATAACCACCGGCTGTACATACCGCTATTTCTCTACAAGCTGACATGGATAAGCCCGTGCCTTCGATTTGTTTGAGTGCATAGTCCTTAGTGTCGTTTCCTTCTTTCCGATGCGCTATGCAATAGAACGACGAACCATAACAACAAATTTGGTGAATAGAATTTCATTGTCAAACCTTTATAAACGTGGCCGTATGTGCCTCTTCCTACTTTACACCCTTCGTATTCGAACAAATCCTCCACTTTCGTACGTTCCGCTTGTGTTTTCATTTTGAAATCATAGTCCATCATGATGGTGGCCATTTTAGTGTTCAGTTATTTATTTTACAATCATTCGCGAATATATAGATGCGGTCCAATTGAGGTGGAATATTATAGCTTCTTACAGATCGAAAAATTGTCAATAAATAGAGTTTATCTGAATTGAATGTTTGACACATAAACATTAGTGAAGTTGGTCACTTGTGAGAGGAACGGGAGGAACGTTTGACGTTTATGGCCGCTCAATATTGTGGCGATAACTTTTCAAATCATTGGCAAATATTCGTCCCTTGCATTCGGCATTGTTTAAAATTCCTTTCAGCACAAAGACAGTGAATGAGACACAAAACGATGTTAAATGGTCAGAGAACAAAACAAACTGAATGTCAATTTCGCATTAAGGTGGTTTTCGCATTGTTGTATATGACCAGTACAAGCTCCAAGGCAAGTTAAAATAACTGGTACAAATTATATTTTCATACTTCGGGGCCGAAAATGAGGGCAATTTTCTCGGGTTTCCGGCCCTCTGTATGAAAACTCACATGTGCACCTGTTTGGGACGGTTGATTTAAGGCACTTTCGCTTGTAGACCTCACTTCGTTCGGCCTACAATCCGCGAAATTGCCTAAAATCAATCGTCCAAAACAGGTACACAAATGACTATTCTCACTTTCTCATCATAACAGTATATTTACGGAAACAACTCGTTTATTATATGAACAAAATAGGCGTGGGCAAAGTATAAACGACGGGAAATGTAAGAAAGGTTTTTGAAATTTTCAATGTTTTTCTTCCGAATTTAGACATTCATTTGATTCAATGATTATGGTACAAATAAAAAAATATAAATCAACCAAAGCATCGATAAACTGATATATGATTGAGAAATGTTTACTGATGGAATTGAAATAACTAAATTGATTAGCGTTCTTACGCTTTAATGTCGGGAGGTACATTTTTGGGAACAAAATTTTGATAACGGAACGTCACAATATATGTGTTCCTTTAACGCTTAGTTCCCTCTTACCAAAAACGTACTCCGTGTGAGAGACAAAATTGAATTTTTTCAATTTTTGATTTGTTTGTTTGACAGCTCGCTCTCTCACGGAGTACTTTTTGTTGAGTTGAATGGACACTTAATGCTTAGTTTCCACTTACCAAAATGTACTTCGTGTGAGAGACAAAATAGCATTTTTTCAATTTTTGCTTTGTTTATTTGTCAGCTCGGTCTCTCACGGAGTATTTTTTGTTGAGTGGAATGGAAACCTAATGCATAACTTAAGCATTGTGTCCATTCAACTCAAGAAAAAGTACTCCGTGAGAGAGCCGTGAAAGAGCAAGCGGTAAAAAAAAAAACAGAAAAAATTGAAAAAAATCAATTTTGTCTCTCACGTAAATTTTGACGTATCACCCGTCGAAACCAGTTGAGCAACTGGTCATTTTTCTCTCTTTTACGCTCTTTTAACACTGTATAATCAGGACTAATTGCTTTTGTCGCTCCATACAGTGTTAAAAGAGCGTAAAAACAGGGGAATAAGCAGATAATTTAACTGAGCTCGATGGCTGATATGTCAAAATTTGTATGTAAAAAGGGGAAAACCAGTTAATTCAACAGATCTCGATGGGTGATGTGTCAAAATTTCGACTCTCTTTTATGTCTAGTTTCCTCTAACCAAAAAAGTACTCCGTGTGAGAGACAAAATTGATTTTTTTCAATTTTTTCTTTGTTTATTTGACAGTTTACTCTCTCACGACTCTCTCACAGAGTACTTTTTGTTGAGTGGAATGGACACTTTAACACTGTATAGCACTGACAGTGCGTTGGTCGCTTGCTTTCACCCCCCAATAATGAAAAACGAGCCGTCAGAACAGTCGGAGCGTTTGCTGCGACTGAGCCCCGTACGAACCCGTACATCTATTGCGCACGTGACCCTAGGTCGTCCGTAGCCCTACTCTTCCTGTAAACGTCGGTAAAGTAAAATTCTTATGAAATTTGTACGTCTTAAAAATTGCGCATAGCGCAATTACGAAGCCCCGTACGATGTTCCTTTCAAACGTAACACAAATTTCAAATTGACCTACAATTTCCTCAGTCCTATATTAACCAATATTTACCTATAAATAAACAATTTACTGATAAATATGCTAGTATATAGCTCAAATTAACTATCTATACCGTTATATATCCATATTTGGGATCCTTGAAACACACACATAACCAATCACTTCCTACTGATCAATAACTTTGTAAGAATTATTTTCACCGATTTATATTGTTTTTACAAAAATCCAAAATGGCGGCCGACGGCCATTTTGTTAGGAGGTGGAAAGTAGTACGGCTGCTTTACATTAGTTAGTACCTTTCAAACAAAAAACGAGCCATCAGAACAGTCGGAGCGTTTTCTGCGACTGAGCCCCGTACAAACCCGTATATCTATTGCGTACGTGACCCTAGTGCGTCTGTCACCCTACTTTGACCGTAAGCCTATGCGCCGGTTAAAGTAGTTAAAGTAAAATTATTATGAAATGTGTACATCTTAGAAATTGCGCATAGCGCAATTACGAAGCCCCGTACGACGTTTCTTTCAAATAAAACAAAAATTTCAAATAGCCCTAAAATTTTAATTTATTGAGTATAAATACACATAGGGCCTAGTATCGGCCTCAGTCCGAGGATCCAAATTTAACTTTTTTTTTTCAACTACATTCTATTCGGCCTTTGATTACCTTCCAAATGAAACAAAAAATACGGAAAACGGATGAAATTTGCTCGAGTTATATGTAAAATACACATAGGGCCCTAGTAGCGGCCTTAGTCCAAGGACCCAAATTTAATTTTTTTTTCAACAACATTCTATTCGGCCTTTCATTACCTTCCAAATGACACAAAAATTACGAAAAACGAATGAAATTTACTCGAGTTCAATGTAAAATACACATAGGGCCCTAGTAGTGGCCTTAGTCCAGGGACCCAATTTTTTTTTTTTTTGAACAACATTCTATTCGGCCTTTGATTACCTTCCAAATGAAACAAAAATTACGAAAAACGGATGAAATTTGCTCGAGTTATATGTAAAATACACATAGGGCCCTAGTAGCGGCCTTAGTCCGAGGACCCAAATTTAATTTTTTTTTCAACAACATTCTATTCGGCTTTTGATTACCTCCCAAATGACACAAAAATTACGAAAAACGAATGAAATTTACTTGAGTTCTATGTAAAATACACATAGGGCCCTAGTAGCTTTTCACTTCTAAGGCCCTAACTCACGGTCCACTCACCCGATTTTAAAATTTTTTTTTTCTGGATTGGTATTGACAATACCTATCATTTGCCTTGACATTTACATTTCCATCGTTTATTTTGCCATAAATATCACCAAAAGACCTTAAATCACTTAGGTGGCCCTAACTCACGAAGGGCCGATCCGAATATGCCCATCTTCGAACTTAGCCTCACTATTTTGACTATCTTTCAGGGAAAAAAAAAATTTGAAATCGGATTTGATTTACTCAAGATATCGACGTGAACAGGCAGACGGACAGACGGCCCAAATTTTTATTGCGGATTCGTCATCTATGAACATAGGCCTTACCGTCTGCTTCGAATTCCATCAATTACACACGGCATCGTAATCCTATAAGCCCCTTCGTACTTCGTACGGGGCTAAAAACTACTCAGTTCAGTGTGATTGGACTGACCGGAAATTTTATTGAAAACAGTGCGCGGGGATATTTTGTTGAAGGGTTCATTTTCGTCTTTGCAGGTCTGAAATAGCAAGTGGACGAATGAACACACAATTTTCAAGTATAATAGCAAGCCAACTGATCGTTTTATTGTTTACCGAAGGAAGATAAGTCAACTTAGATATCTCATAATCTTTAAAGCGACGATACACACACTGCTCCAAAACTGATAGCAATCTTTAAGTTCTGCAGAGCAACCCTGGTCGTTATTTGATCAATTTTCTCGCGAGTGATAACTACTTCTGACTATTCTCTCTATGCAAGAATTAATGACTTCAACAAATCAATTTTTGCGCATCAAACTTGTTAGAGAAAAAATACTGATAAAAGTAGTTGCAGAAGTTAAGGAACATAAGTTTCAACTTAATTCGTTTCCGTAAGCTCAAGTAACTTTTTCTGGCTGCTAATGTTGTTGCACCCTAAGTATGTATACAGTGAAAGTAATACAAACACTGATCGCATCTAGAGAGGGCAGCATCTCTTAATATTGTGATAGATTTTTTTAGATTTATGGTTTGGTAGATTTTCGTATTTTGGTGATTTGTCATAGAGATTTTTAGCCTTTATGACAGAATTTTGTTGCGTAAAGTTGCCTTCGAATTATTTTCTTGTACTGTTGCAATTAGTTAATTTGTCCGAAATCGATTCAATTTTTATACGCTTAAAAGAGTCTCTGCAGGAGCTTGTGCAGGAATTGAATTTAATCTGTGCAGATGTCCACATTAGTATTTGGAGGCCGACATAAAAAAATCTGAATTTATTTGAGAATTTTAGACTGCTGCGTAGTGGATGCCTCTTATTCAATTCTCTTCTCTTGTCAGTCCTTGGAGTGCGTTGATACAATAGTCTCTCTAGCAGACAAACTTCGTTTTGACGCTGTCAAGTTACCGTTGACGTTGTCGCTTAAAGTTTGACGCTTAATGAACATAGTTAAGTTGCTAGAGAGGGTATGGACAGATGACTTGTTTCCGTTGTATGAGTATACAATACAAGCAATACTAAGTGGTAGTATTTCTTATTAGTATAGCCTCCAAATTTGACACTTGTCAATTCAGTGTTCATGCTAGGAGTAGTTCTGTGACATGGTATATTGCTCATCTGAGTTGACTTTTTATTTTAGTTGTCATCCACTTTTGTTCGAACGCTGGGTAGCGCGACGGGCGCTTTTGAAGATATTGACGAGGATGACAGTGCCTTAGTCAATTTGCATACATTTTACGAGGGTGCCACCGAAATGTGAAATTGATGTGGATGGTCTTATAGACTAATCATACCTAGACAGGAATTACGTACGGCGAAAAGTGGCTCCTACATCAGTTTGTATAATATTCATATTTCGTAAAACGTCACACTGACACATGTTACAGCGTTGACTATTTTGATACTTGTCAATTTTACTTGTCGTCCGCGTCGCGACGTTTTGATTTTAAATTTTGTTTAATCAATTTAAATATTAATTTAATTATTATTCTTCAATTATAAATTATATTAAAACATGGTGAAAGCATGTTTTGTTAAAGGCTGCCGAAGTAGAAGCTTAAGAGGCAACAATGTTCATTCTTCCGGTATAAGTTTGTGTGGTTAATAAAAACCGTTTTATGACTGTTGATTTTGTTTAGCTTTCCCTCAGATGAAAATGAGGCCCATAAGTTGCTAGAAAATATCTTTCAATTTAACGAACAAACCAACGAACACGATCTGAAATTCTTCAAAGTCCACATGAAGATGAGGAATCTGAGTTATCGAAAGACTACACAGGAATGGTCATCAGCCATGGATTGAGCGATTTTGCGTCCGAATCAATTGTTTATGTTGCTGCTGGTTTTATTGAACGATCAGTTCGCAGAAAACTAATTTGCCAGAAGTGCTTGAAAGCTCTGAATAGCGGAAATAGAGCTGATGGAAAATTTATAAAATACTCTGCAGGATTGCTGAAAAAAAAAACTGCAGACGATAGAGAGAGAAAATCGATTGAGTGAAGCCCAAATGTATCTGCGACTCTTAAACAAATGCATCCGTGATGTTTCCACTAAGTAGCTTGACCATATGTACGAGCACATTTAAGAGTGCAGTCCACTTGAAAACCACCGTTATTTTCTAATCAATTCAATACTGCAAGAATATTTGCGAGTGAAACTATTTCACATGGGATAATTGCGAAGTTCCGCAATAAATCAGGTGCAGGTCAATAAAATTAATTTCCTTGTCAAAAAGATTGTTTCATTTGAAAGGATTGCTACTCAAGACCCCCAAAGAATGCCTCCCATCTCATTCGTAATCGTTTTTCAAGAGATGTAGACGTAAAATCGCGTAATTTCATTGTGGTCCCGTTTGATGTAGTTTTCTCTGAAAATTTTCAATCTAATCCCTTCGCTACGAAACAAAAAATAAAATAAAATGGAAGTGCCTCATCATGCTGCTCGTCAGTTTTTTAATTCAAGCTATGTATACAGTTACACCCTTTCCTCTAATTTCCGCGCTAATGTCTCTCAATATAATGAAATAAAATTATCAAATATTTCGTATTTGATGTAGGGACCACTTGTTTTACGTAATTTTGTTCGTATTTTCCAGTCTATGTATAATTCGTCTAAGTTGATGCTTAACTGTTTCGTATTTTATTTTTGATGATATCTTTTTACCAGAATCCTCTTTAAAAAGGGTAGGACCGCAATATTGACCACGAATGGATTAACTTTTCAATAAAAATTATTTGCGTCTGAGAAAAATGAGTAGTTGGTTCACCTAAATTTGGATAAAATGTTCAGTTTTCTCAGAACTGGGGAAACTGACGCAAGAAATTCTTTTTTTTGTACGTGATACGGCCTTAGAGTAATCAAACCTATTGAGGTATTTTGTACGATAAAATGTGGTCCCGACATCAGTTTGTGTAAGATTCACATTTCGTACAATTTTACGTAGAGATTTTCACTAACACATGTAGGCGTTGAAAATTTTGATAGTTGTCAGTTTTGTATTTTCCAAAACGCGTACCACTATTTTGAAATTCTTGTTTCAAATCGTTCGCAATAATTACCTATTATTATACATAAAATATGGTGCAAACGTGCTTCATTAGGGGCTGTTCACATATGACGTCACGCTGTAAAGGGGGAGGGGGGTGTCTAGGAAAACGTGACGATGAAAGACGGGGGGAGGGGGGAGGGTCACGCGAAGCGTGACGTCACACTTTTACGAATTAAAAATTGTTAGATATTGAGTTTGTTTATTAATTTCTCTAAAAAATTTAGCATGATGAGTCTATTTATAAAACCTTTCAATTTTGATAAAATTAAATACTTCAGCCGAACAACTTTCATATTCGTTTGTCGAAACATCTATTTATTTTTGATTTAATTTTTCAGGCGAGGTTAGACTTTTGATTTCCATCAAGGTAGGAATTGTGACGATTCATTCACCAATGCGTGGAAAATATAATAATTTGTACATTTTGCACTTTGAAATTTTTTGAATCTTGAACTTTATCATATATTTTGAAAAACTCATTTTTAGTCATTTAAAGATTCAAGTTATTACCCCAAGCATTAGCGCTAACAGTGAAAAATACAATTCATTAAGGCGTGTGATTCGTTGAAAAGTTATAGTATTGGTTGGCTTTCAAGGCGTTTGAGATTTTATATGCAGCTTTAAACTATAACTTTTTTTATCAATTTGGGGGGGTATTTGAAATGTGACGTCATTTTTAGGGGGGTTCGCACGAATGTGACACAGCGTGACAAAGGGGGGAGGGGGGTGTCGAAAATTCGTCAAAATAGCGTGACGTCATATGTGAACAGCCCCTTAGGGTATGCCAAAGTAAAGGAGTCAAGGGAAATGCCTGCTCATTTTTCCGGGTAGCAAGTAAAAGACGAAATATTCAGAAAATTTGTGCGTGCAAGCAACACGAAAGTTACTTTATTTGTTGACCAATAAAATGTAATGTCGTTTCAAGATCGTTTTGTTTTATTTTATTAAAACCTTTCCAAGACTATAATCCCATCATATCAAATCTATTAATTCCATCTTTCGATGCAAGCAATTTTCAGACATTTCTTTTCGTTGTGTAATGTAAAATTGCACACTAATTTGCTGCATAAAACAACACGGGTCAATTTCTATTATTTTCGTTGTGTTTGTTGATATCGGTGGTAACTATATGTAAAAGGTTCTCAAATTGTTAAAAAAAATTAAATCCTTCTAGTAGGCACATTTAAATTTTTTGCGCTAATTTGCCCACCAATTTAGTAGGGAAAAACTCACACTCTAAAATATTACGTATTTCATGTCGGGACCACAAATGTTACGTAATTCTGTTCGTAATTTCCTCTCTAGGTATGATTACTCTAAGGATACGGCAACTAAGTGTAATTATACCTAGAGAGGAAATTTGTACGACGAAATGTGGTCCCAACATCAGTTTGTATAAGATACACATTTCGTATAATTTTACACCAATAAATGCATGCGTTAACGTTTTTTGCTTTTGATATTTCAATGTGTCCTCTAAATTAAGAGGGCAAACACATATACCAATAAACATTTCGTGTTTCATGTTGGGACCACATATTTTACTTAACTTTGTTCGAAATTTCCTCTCTAGGTATAATTACTCTTAGTACGGCAATGTAAATGGCGCTTCGCTCATATGAAATATGCATTTACATTACGAGTCGATTCGCCAAAACTTCGAACAGCTTATATGGAATCGGGATTCAAGCCGACGGCGATCCAAACGAGCTATGGCTCAAATGAATCGTCGTTCAATTCTGATAATATCGTGGAACAACTTTTTTCCCGAAAATTTTTTGTTGGCCTGACATGGCCCTTAGAAAAATTTTCTCCGAAGTGGTCGCGAAAATCGTTTTTTATCAATTATGAATATTATTGACCAACAAACGCTGATGTTTGACCCACCCAGCCGCCACAACAAGTGAAAAACCTCGAAAAAACCGAAATGTTTTAAGGGCTCTGGGCGGTTGAGAAAGTTAGTAGCAGGAAGCTCTAACCCGGATTTTTGTAGCTTACTTCTCGCCCTATCCATTGACACCCCACTCGATCATACTCACCGTCCCAGATAGAAATGGAGTTGATTTTTCACAACGTATCTCAACCCATCAAATTTTGGAAACTCTTCGAACTTTTAGGTTCCCCAAATAACGTTTTTTCGAGCAAATTTTATTGTTTAAAGTTTTACGAGATTGTAGTCAGTAAAACTAACGTGATACAGCCAGAAGATGAGCCATAGATCTTTTTCAACCACCCACAGCCCTTCAAAAATTTCGGTTTTCTCGAGGTTTTTCACTTGTTGTGGTGGCTGGGTGGGTCGTAAATCGGCGTTTGTTGGTAAATAATATTCAGCTCATCGACCTTCATAAGCGTACAAACAATTTGACATTATTCACATCTCGCATGTTGGAGCTATTGATAAAAAACGATTTTCACGACAACTCCGGAGAAAAATTTTCTAAGGGCCATGTCAACCCAACAAAAATTTTTTGTGAAAAAAGTTGTTCCACGATATTTTCAGAATTGAACGAGGATTCATTTGAGCCATAGCTCGTTTGGATCGCCGTCAGCTTGAATCCAGACTGTTCGAAGTTTTGGTGAATTGACTCTTACATATTCACAGTACGTACGTAGGTCCAAATTTTTATTGTGACGAATAGGAATACCACCCTCCCCTTCGGGTCGGGATATAACGTTACAACTCGTCAAAATAAAAATTTGGATCTACTATTGAAGTCAAAACTTTCGTGGTTCGTTATTCTGGCTTTACATTTTTCAAGAAGGATTCTGGATCTCATCGAAAATAAAAACAGTTTATTCTAAAGCGTCGAATGTGAACACATCGGTGAATTTGGTGCTGGCGGGGCAAAGTAAACAAATAATTCGATAGACAATCATTTCGAATAATATAATTTATTTTAACTACACTATTTGTTTAACTTAGCATTTTATAATTAATTTTATTTATATTATATGAATTTGTTTGTTTTTTTTTTTACTTTACTTTCTGTTTTCCATTTAAATTATTGTAAAAATTATTAAACTTTTCGATTTAAATTTCCACACTAAAAAGTTTTGTTTGTTGGTTGCTGTTGTTGATTTGATGATGATGGTATAACGTCAATTTTATTCGGTTGTGTTTCTTTTGTTTTTGTTTTTTAAGTTAACCGTCTCAAAATATATCCGGCCGATAATTTTACGGGTTTGTCACTTAACCATTTTTTTTTAATTTAGCACAAAATGTTTTTTGTTGGTTTGTTTTACTTTCCATAGTGTTCATGGTTTTAAAAAGATTAATTCAATTCGTTTTTATTGGATTTGATTTTTTTTTTAATTTTTATTTTCTTCAATTTCATTTTTTATTTAATTTGAATAAATACTCAGTCGGACGAGAGTGCGCAAATGTAGTGTACAAAATCATATTGCTAGTAAAACATTTTTTTCATTTCTAAAATCACTGTTCACAGTTAAAGATTTTTTCATTTTTTTTTTTCAATTTTTTTTTTACTTTTATCAATACTGTTTATGGTAAACAAACTGTTCGTTCAGTAAAAATGTTCTTTTAGGATGTAAAATATTCACTAACATTTTCCCCTCAATTGTTTCGAGGGGTGGGGGCAATTTTCTTTGCTTCATTTTTTTTTTGTTTTATAAAAAACAGTGGTGTTTCATTTGTGATTTTTTTTAGTTTTTTTCATTTCGTCCATTTCGAAAAACTTGGCTAGAAAAGAGATGAAGTTTTCATCATGACATTTTTCAATTTCTCATTTTATTTTATTATTTTCATTTTCATTAAATTTTTTTTAGGGTTTTGTGTGTGAGTTATGATTTTGTCCGATTTTATAAATTTTTTTCTCTTCTGAACGGGGACGAAAAATTTATAAAATTGTTTGTTACATCCGTCACTGTGATACTGCCGGACTTTTTTTCTCCGAATCTTGACTGGACGGTGTATTACCTTGTGGTCCTCCTCCGCTTCGATCGACATTCCATGAATTCGAGCCGGTCATCGGTGAGTCGGCATGACCGAAACCATGATTGTCATGGTCCATTGAATTAGCTGCATCGTATTGGGTATTTTCTAAGCGGGTTATGAGACGTTCATCTTCGTCACCGAATTCACCGCCCATCAGAGACGGTTCACCAACCACCATCACGTCCTGTAGTGGAGAAATGGACGAGAAAAAAACGGAGAAAAATCATTTGTTTGGCATTTTTTTGAGAATATTTTTGTGAGTTGAATTATAAAGCTCGGAACGGGTCACGTTCATCTGAAGACTGAACTGAAACTATTTTGACCTGAACCCGATTCAATCAATTTTGACCTGAACCCGATTCAATCAATTTTGACCAGACCTGAATTTACCTGACCCCTGAATATAGTGATCAGGTCAGATCTGACCTGGAAACCTGACACGGTGACTTGAAAATTTGTATGAAAATTTCAGGTCAACTTGGCCGCCTAAGAGATTTCACAAATTCAGGTTCAGGTCAGGTCAGTCGTCAGGTTTCTTTAACAATAAAAATCTGACCAGATCTGTATAATCAGGTTGAGTCATATTTATGACCGCGGCCGACCGATTCCGAGCTTTAGTTTGAATTCAATATTGATGAGGAAATGATAAAAACAAACACCGAATGCGATGTAAAAACATGAGTACTACCTGCGAGGCTAATGAAAAATTTGGTCCCGGTGAACGTTTTTTACTCGTCACTGGTGGTGCGTTGTTGGCTGCTCCTGAATTTGAACCTTTCCTTTTCCGTCGTTTATTTGGTGGTCGTTGCGCATCTTTAAAAAGCAAACAAAACATTAGTTATATTCGGTCGTTTCGATCGTAACCATCATATCATGCAAGAAGCTGCACAATTTTATGCAGTAGAGAAACGATTTTCAACGAAAGGTAAGAAATTTTTGTAAAAAATTAAAGTTTCACGTTGAGCCGTGCAAAACTTACGTTACATTTAGTTATTCACAGTGGGCTAGGTACAGTGTGACTTTGCAAGAATTTTTTGTTTAATTAATTTGACGTGAGATAGATTTGAATTAGGATGGGAATAAAGTGCCGGACTGGCCGTACTGAAAATTCGGGGGATTCCCGAAGAACCTTTTGCCTGAGTCGGGTGACGACCCGAATGGGCTTTTTATGATTTTCATACAATCGAAATGATTTAAATCGCATTTGTTATTAAGTGTCCTTTTTCAAGTCGCGCGCCAGTCTTTCACAGGACGACAATTTTGTAAAAGGATAAATTCAGTCAAAAGTTTTTTTTACATGCGAGTGCGACATCATGAAAAATTTGTATTGCTTCGTGTGCAAGCAGGTAAGACGTCTCATTTAAAAAACTATTTGCACTCGGGTGCAAACGACGTGACCGTTCATTCATTGATAAGTTTGAAAGGTTTCATTTGAAAAACTATTTGCACTCGGGTGCAAACGACGTGACCGTTCACTCATTGATAAGTTTGAAACGTTTCATTTGAAAAACTATTTGCACTCGGGTGACTACCCGACTCGCGAAACTCGTGATTTTCGCGTAATGTTTCGAAAAAATGTGGTAGCGCTCGAATTGGTTGAGTACTTGAGTCCGAAAAAAGACTAAAAAGCCTGGCGCTGGGAAAAATTATAAATTTTTCGATATTTGTAAAATTTTGTTTTAGCTCGTTCCGCTCGAGATATACACACTATGTGTACAATAATAGCGACACTATTCGTCCCCGGTGCAAATAGCATCTACCGAATCGTATACTTCTAAATTATGAGCGGACACAGTCGTAGGAGCCGATGCGCCTTATTCGAAACAGTCGCCCAAAACGATGTGCCTTTTGGATTTTTTCTCAAAGAGCTTTTCTGAGCCAGTCCGGCATTGGCAATAAATGACAAAACATTTTTTGGAAGATCAACTACATTATTTGCGATCATAGAACAACTTAAAAAAAAAAAAGTTCAGTGAAGCATATTCCCATCAGCAATCCATAAGAAAGTCGACACTTTTGTGAGGATGCAAGCAAAGTACCGATTAACACACAATCGCACAGTATTGTCCCAACACAAAATGGAGAAACCCCCCTGTGACATTTTAACACAAACTTAGCAACAACAAAAAAAATGTACCTCTCTTACCCGACGTCGGTGCAATCATGCGCTGCCATTTCTGAAATAACGTTGTCTTCAAACAATCTCTGGGACTCAGTGCATAAGCTTTGTGCCGCGACATTAATTCTTGCATCGGTTCTAAGATGACACACAGCTGGAAATGCGAAAGAAACAGAAAATCATTTTCAGTATCACAATCAACCGACTTTCACGAAATTTTTGAAGAAAATTTTTGATCTTGAAATTTACAGTCAGTAGCAGTGAATTTTCTACATGAACTTGCTTCAGCCGTTTTTCAGCTGATTCACACATACAATCAAAACTGTTTATACTTATTTATACGGTTGCATCAGCTACACCCACGTGCGTGGTAGTGGTAAAACCGTATAAACAGTTTTGATTGTTGATGTGGATCAGCTGAAGCAAGTTCATGCTGAAATTACACTGCCTCTGACTGTACGAAACAAAATTGGAAAACAAAAAAAAAATTATCTTGGACTCAAGTCAATTGAATATCACCACTCACGCGTAGATAATTTAGTGTTGAATTTGTTATTCCCTGCCGTGTGATATTTTTCGATAATTGTTCCATAATGTTTGGATCGTTTTGAGGTGAATGTTGGTGTAAAATAACCGTTCTGGGAATAAGTTCCTTATGTTGTCGCACAGCCATATGCCAGGATTTTATCCTCATATAGTCGTCATATATAAATTCTAATATTAATCGTCCTTCTGTACAAACCTGCAAAATATCGAAAGAAAATAATTGATTTTATGCGTCAATAATGTCGGGCCGCATTGTGGTGATCATAACAGAGAAATAATTACTTTTGTAAACATTGGCTTCCCGTGATGTGTTACCATTGTGCACTGTTCACAGTCTAATGTGACAGATGTATTGTGAAACGATTCCTTGTTGTGCTTCATGTGGAAGTACAGTTCTGTAACACCTCCTTCGAATATACTCCGGAAGTACCGAGGTATTAATGTTCTACCTATAGCTGTGGAAGGTAATGTGACGAAAATGTTAATTGAATAGTTGCAAATCGATTTGCCAGTACCAATGGCTCGGAACAGGTTAATTTCGAGGTCTTGAGTTCAATCGGAAAGCGGATAGTGGATTTAAATGATTGTTAGTCGGTGTCCGTGCTACCGACTTATAGTCTTCACGGTAGCAGAGACTAACACCAATGTCAATTCAATTGACTATCGCACTACAAGACCATTGAAGTCATTTTACAAGTCCTAAAAAATTGTCCTGCTCCCAGCTTCCACAAATATCAACCACACTTACTATATCTTTTGGGGCCGTCTTCTAAACAAAACGTTAACGTTAACGTCGCATCGTCTTCAAAAAATTCTGTTGCAAATGAGTCCCACCAACAATTATCGCTTTCCTGCTTGAAGTTTGCGTAAAAAATGAAATGTTAATTGGAATATTGGATCATGGGAGTATGCATCAAAGATCTACCTCGTTTCGTTGCTGTAGCCTTTTATTTAATTCGTGCACCCTATGTTCAGTACTTTGATTATTATAATACGATGAATGTCTTCTAGGTACGTTAGGTAAGGCTCTGAAATGAGAAGAAAAATCACAAAATTAAATAAAATTTTGATTTTCGTTTTTAGTCATAATATCATATCATATAGGTCAATCGTCAATTCTAGAAATTCATTTCCTTTAAACACGAACAAAATATCTGCGCTCGACCTAATCAGGAGATTTAGTGGGTTAGATTCGTTGATCTCTGCAGTCAAAGTTCAGTCGTCGATTCTAGTAAGTCTAAATGATCGCTTAATCGCTTATGACCAAAGCATAATTATCCCGTTTGGAAAACTATAGGTTGAAGGAGGAGCACCAGATTCGGTGGCTTATTGGAGACTTTAGCGATTTTTGACTTTGACTTTGAATATAACTCGAGAACTGAAATTGAGTAACTTAGAAGTTGGGATCAAAAGTCGATCTTTTCCATCTGTCAAAATGACGTCTTAAACGTCAAAAGCAAATCTACGAGTAGGAGTAAATAATCCAATTAACTGCATTTCTTTAGAAAATTGTGTGAACCTGATGGAAACGCTTATTGATCATGAACAGGTAGTATCATGAGTTCGAACTGTGTACTTTTGCCATTATAATTGTGACAGAATCAATAAAAAATTAATTGTTCTGTGATCTCGTCAATACTTATTTTTATGGCGTTTGTAACGTCACTTCTGACAGGTGGAAATGGTCAACTTTGATTCCTACAGATCCAATTGTCTAATTGTGAAACTAGATCGTCATGATCGAAATGGGTTAAATCTTGAACCTAAAAATGTTATTTGACCTCATTTTTAGCTTCTACTGGAGACAAGTTGACCACCACAACATTTAGATTTCAAATTGAATAAGAGACAAGGGGAAATGAATTAATTGATTTACATGTGATAATCCTGCTGTTAATCATGTTAACCAGCTTAGTGGTTTCCCCCTCGATAAAAGATTAAATTTTGCAATTATTCACATGGCACATGACAATGAATTAAAAATGATATCAAAATCGGTCTTCCGTTCCAGTTACAAACGTATAAGTAACGGACGGTGTTAAAGAAATCTGACTGATGAATTTTTTAAGCGACTTTGAGTCCATAAACATTCTATGACAAAATGCAAGTAACTGATACCCCGTAGAATTGAATATATCAAAGTCATAGACCCTAACAAAATAATTTGTCGCAGAAGAATAAGGGGTATCACCACACATCGGCGAATTCTTTAAAGTAATCGTTGCTATGGGCATTTCAGTATACGTGTAACGGGGTGTGATAATAACAATTAAGAAATTAGATGTGTCACGAATTTTGTCACGCCAAAAAGTCTTATTCACTGGCGCTGTATGGGATAACATACAAAATGACATCCCTTTTCTGAAAATCCTTTCAGTCGAAGTACGTGAAACGTTGAACGAAAAAAGTTATTTTTTTCCAGTTTTTTTTTTATGTTTCATTTAACGGATGACTCCACAAATTACACAATTTGTCGAACGGTGTTTTTCATTTTGCAATCGAGTCAAACAGAATTTTTTTTTCTCAAATAAAACATGGATGTGTGTAACAATATTATTTGCTAATGATCCAATATACGCCAAAGTACCTAAACTATAAAGGTATTACGCGCGGTACACGACGAACAAACAATCGAAAAAAAAAATTGTTGTTTTGTAGATGTTTGGTGTTGTGTATATTGTTGCACAGCAGATATAAATATGTAAATATGTTGTGTACTATTACACTCCTCTCTGTATCATCAAAACAATTTGAAAATTTAAGTCGGGAAGGTACACTGATAATAAATTTGCTCATAATAAAATAACTGAAATATTACGTTTGTAGGTACTGGGGTATATAGACTGGTAGACACATTTAACTAGCGCAATGCCTTTATTTATAACCTTTTTGTAAAAGTCGGAATGCAAAAAATATGATCGTAAAATATTCTATTCTCGGCAATAACTTTCTTTTAACCTATTACGGCACATTACAAAGAACGGGAATAAGATTCTTACGTTTGTAGGTAGAATTGCCGAGCCATAAGAAAGGAATGTTTTATTTTTAAAGCTGTATTGGAAAAAGACTCAAAAATTATCTCATCTACTCAGCCAATTCCTTGTTGTTGGGAGTTACGCTGAACTAGGTCCTAAAGGCCCTAAAGACTATTTTAGGGAAAAACTTTTTACGTATTTTTTCAATTTTCCAAAAACAATCCCTAAAACAGTGCCTTAAGGGTAAATGTGACAATTACGGTAGTGTAGTTCACTTATTAGTGTTTTCATGCCTCAAGCTAGTATGTAAGTAATTTTTTTGTTTCGACGTGACGAAGTTGTTCCTTGCCTTCGGCTTAAAATACCTTCAATACACGCCTCAACAAAAAATGTCTCATAAGGACGTCGGGACGTCGCCACTGGAAATGTGAAACTTTCGAGGCAATATTCAATTGCTTCTAATCAATTTTGATGTCAGTTTGCCAAAAGCGTTCTAAGGTGCTTCCAGTGCGGGCGTAACTAATTTTATCGATAAAAAATAGACTTTGTTTGGCACGATCCTTTTTCTAATTTAATTTTCTTGCAATATAAAATCCGATCGAATTTTTTGAATGGTTTAGTTTCGTTGAGCCTGTTTATCAGAACAATATGTCCATAATTGTATTTGGATAGTCGTTTTTCTTCAACTTTCTGTAAAATAACATTTCCATCTTTGCTGTTGTAAAAACGTGGAATTTATCTAAGTGTGGATCGATTCCAAGGAAAACAATGGACAAGAATTCAGTTCATGAAGTGCCTTCTGACGTAGTCAGGTTGAGATAATTGTAAATTTTGTCATACAATTTACAATACAAAATATTCATTAAGTACATCAGCAATCGAGTTGGAGTTGGATCATCTCCACCTAACAACGTCAGAAGGTACTTCACGCCCAAATTACCTCACTCGGAGTTGGCGAAGATGAACCGGATGCAGTTCTCGTCGCTGCGGAAAAATTCCTTCGAATTACAAAGGCATACGTCAACTGTATATGTAACTGCGATATAGCTAGCAAATATGTAGGATCGGTCACATATACAGGATGCTTCTGTTGAAAACATTATAGAACAATTGCACAGGACTTTAGATGGTAATTACAAGACTATCTACGATATCATAGGACAACCGAAATGTAATTTTGAGTATGTTCAAAGAGGTCTGAAAAACGTTCAACAACGGGTCCTGCTGTGAATGTTTTTGTCAGTACCAAAGATGATATGATAGTCGATATGCGATCGGCTAGTAAAGATTTATCACAGGAATGCGCTGATCTTTTCATTAAGTTTCGACCCGCCGCCTGTAATATGTGGGAAAATTATTTATTTGCTGTGCTCAATTCATTAGATGCGAAATGACTTCGTTTGCTATCACGCATGTAATAAAAAAAACATATTGAGGAAATTTAGGTTTTTGCTTTCACGAAAAATCAGTTCGCTTGATCATCAAATGATCTCAGTTAAACTGATTGTGTTTTGCATCAGGTAACACTGTCTTTTCGCTAGTGATGACATCTATATTCATGCTCGAATCTTAAAAAAGAATGAACAAAAGACCGACGCGCCGCGACGTAACATTCGGTAGAATTTTGGTAAAGTAATTGCCACAAGAGTCCACGAGAAAATGGTCTACTGATACTCAATTTCTTGAATCGTACACCGAGCCACAAGCCATTAATCCGTTCGGAAGACTATATGCCAGTATTGGGGTGCATTTAGAATCGTAAACCTTAGTGGTAATCGCATCCAACGGTCGGTTTAATGTACAGTTTATGAGATGGTGTGTACGATACAAAAAATAGAATTTCTAGCAAGAAAATATTCGGATAAATAAATGGATATATAAAGAAAGTCCCATAAAAGTACTCAAATCACACTTTCAAATCCAAACGTGTTTGGTACAGTCATATGAAGGCTACTTTTGTACAAAGTTTGATTTGACAAATTGTGCAATTTCCAAGAAGTGTAGCAATATTCCATAAAAGTTCTTGATTCAGAATTAAACAATTTGATGGCTTGCGATTGTCCGAACGAACAAAATTATCGGAAATCGTCTAAGCTGCAACGATCCTGAAACAAATGGACCCACAGGCTTGGGTCAACCAGTCAACCACTCAAACTTACTCTGTACAATCATTTCACAAATAAAATTTCATTGAATTAAGAAGATGGTTAGCGAACTTGTGTAAATCAGGGTCGACGTTAAATGAACCGCAGTGCTGGCGTACAACATTTTAAATTAATTAGAATCAGCCAGACGTGTCGATCACTACAGTATGGGATTGCATGAGAACCGAAAACTATAATAAACTATCTCCGAACAACCATCGTCTTTATTATAATGATTTAGTCAGTACGTCCAAACCACTGGTATACACACACTCACTGTCCTCTCATCATAAATTTTACACCGAAACACCGCAATGTGTATCGGTATTTCGAACAGCATACCATTTCATTGAAAAAGAAATTTATAGTTCAGTGAGGGATGCAACTGAAATCTGATTGTCGGGTGAGTGTATTGTATACATGAAGATCCTTTAAACCAGTGCCTGACGACTGCTTATGTATTGCATTAAATTGAACCTGCTCGCAATGTGATCCTTATACAAAAACAGGGACGAAAAAGCCTATCAACAGCAAGGTATACGCAGTTTTCAGATAAATGCAACACACCAAGTTTGATGAGTAAATAAGAAACAAAAAATAAATAAGTGAAAAAAAATGAGTATCAATCTATGCCGTTAGGTTCTGAGCTATGTATAAAACAAAATATCCGTCGTGTAGAGAAGAAGAAAAAAATCATCACACACAATATATAGAGTTATATGAAATGCTTTCATGTGTACATAATATGTACAACATTACATACACCTTAGTATATATATACACACCACATTTATAAATATAATGTGTACATGGAACGTATAGCGCATCATATATATATATATATATGTTTATATAGACATTTTATATATTTCATTTTCCAGTATTAATATGAATTTCTTATGTATACATACAACAAAATCCAATGTTTATAGTAGGTACTCAACTCGTATTGCTCTCTTTTTTTCCATTCCGTTTTACATAGCATCATCATGGATACACATTCGTACATATATACATATACCCATTTACTATATTTACAGGCTATATGAAACGTCGATTTTATGTACAAATATATTTTATACATTCCCAAGTACATAAAAACATAGATATTATTGTGTATATCTCTGTCGACAAAGCTACATTCATAGTCAGTCAGTGTGTATTGTATTTAGGGTGGTTCAAAAAACACTTTGTTGGGTAGCCATAGGAATTCTGAAAGGGAATGGCCAGAAACTAAGATTGAATAAAAAAATAATAATCAAAAAACGACCACACTGAGAAAAAAGATTACGTCTGACACGTATAAAGTGTGGTAAGGAAGTTATACTTATACACCAGACACGTATGCGTGCTAACATACGACACGTATTGTTATACATACGTATTGTGGCATGTCTCTTACCTTAGTCATCGTATATTATACAATGACTATGTATGGACATACGTGTCGTGTGGAAGTACGCATACCTGTCTGGTGTACAACTTCCTTACCACACTTTAAACGTGTCAGACGTAATCCTTTTTCTCAGTGCACTTTTTGCAATGAAAGTGTAAAATAGGTATGGTCTATTGTCCGCCCGGAGGACATAAAAATTAGATTTTCGTACTTAAACGCACTCATTTTCATATTATTTTGACATAAAATGTGAGTGCGTTTAAGACGAATTCGGCGATCGACCATACCTGTTCTCTACTTTCATTGACTTTTTGGGCTAACGCAAAATCAAAATGTGAAAAGGGTGCCAAATTCAGACTTCTCAAAATCGGAGGTAAATTAACAAATTAATTGTTTTTTTTTTTTTTTAATTCTTGAACGGTCTTAATTCATTCACTAGAGTCCAAAGTATGCAATAAAAATTAAAAACACACTTGTCGACATCAGACTCTCGAGTGATGCCCCGGGGATACCGAATAATCAGATTTTTTCACTCGGAGGTACCCTCACCTCGAACTATATGCATCATTATTTATTAAAGCATGAAAAATGACGATGCACTACTAACGAAGAGCGAATTTTTTGGTTTTTGCTTCGATGTGTCAGAACATTTCCGAGTAGCGCCAGTTCAGTGTAGAAATGGACACATTACGACTTACGACCCTCCAGCTGTAGCCAATATGGTAATTGAGGTATTTTCTGAAAGGTCTCACAGTACACAGATTTTGACAATGAACAAACAACCAAATTTTTCAAAATCAAAATTTTTTCACGGAAAACATCGGACAAGGGCTTTAGTTGTAGCTATGGATGTCATCTATCAATTCTAGTACCAACCTCTACCCTTCAACCCATAAAATTTCCGGGGAAGTCACTTTTCTGTTTTTTTCTTTTTCTTTTTTTTTTTCATTGTCACTCGAGAGATTTTTAATCGTATACTTTGTAGTACTCTAGTAAATGAATCGAAACCATTGAAGAATTTAAAAAATTCAATTAAATGTGTCAATTTACCACCGATTTTGAGAAGTCCACATTTGGCACTTTTTTCACATTTTGATTTTAAGCTAGCCCAAAAAGCAGTTGATTTTCGATTTTTTTTTTGTCAAAATAAGGTTCTGGCCATGGCTTCCCAAAACAGTCGCAACAAAAATTTTTACATGCAAATTTGAGCCACCCTAATATATATGTACAACACACACCATCTATCTATCTATCTATCTATCTATAAGTAATATATATGTGTACATGTTGTTATAAACTCTACGTACTATTATATTGTGGGTGTACACTCGCGCAATTACCTTCTCAAAAATTTTTGATAGTTTTTTTTCCTTCTTCTCATCGACGAATATATACATATTTTTTCCTAGATATATCATGAGGTGTACGGCGTGTACAATATACAGCAGTTACTGTATATAGGTAATGAGCTGAATTTTGTGTATCACTTATGACCTCGTAAAGTGTATATTGTAGCCTAAAAAAATTATTATATAAAATGTACTGTACGTGTACACACATTTCATTTTTAGACGAGCTTGGTAACCATCGAATATATATCGAAATATTAATATTGCAGACATATGCAACCGCGGACTTAATGTCACAAAATGATAGGAGATGCCAATGTAAATTTTGATAATTTTTTTTTCGTTCGGTTTTATCGGATCTTTTCGAAATAGTTGTCTTAATAGGACAAAAACTGGCCTGAGTTAAATCGTTTCCTTCCTTCCCGATGTTTCTTCATGTTTCTTCAACTGGTTGTTTCGTTTTATCTTGTAAACATGACCGGACGGTAGGTAAAATATAGTTATTTTGACAGGTTACACGAACAGGTATCAAAATCAATTCTGTTCTGCCTGGCTGGTCATTTTTGTAGTAGCTTTTAATATGGAAAATCGTTCATCTTACAAACGTAGCGGGGGTGTTTCGGATGGGTAGTGTGATAATGGGTGTTAAAGTCACGCGAAAATTGAACCTGAAACCTGCATTTACAAATTAGAACTGATAGTCTTGCTAGCATTAAAGAATGCGATTGTTTTTTTTGTGTAATATGGGAGCGATGGTAACAGGGCTTATTATTGAGAATTTCTTGAAATTCGAAAAAAAGTTCTGAATAATTCTGACAGAATTCCGAAAAAATTCTGATTTTTTTCGAAATTTGTCGGAACTTTTTCAGAATTATTCGTAATTTTTCTGAATTTTCAGATATTTCCAATAACAACCCCTGGATGTTAAGAAATTTATCAACAAAACGGTAAACAAAAAGGTTGCCATCTTCAATAGAATGTACCGCATCAAGAAAATAATCCTCGCGAAATAATTAGTACTGCACCTTGTTTACCACGTGTTTCCCCTAAATCTCATGCCTAGAGTAAAGGGCACATCAAGAGCATAGGCACAGTTTTGCGTTCACTATCTCAAGCTGAACTTCATTAATGAAGAGAAATTTTCGATCAATCTAGCCCAAGGTTTCGGTGCGATGTTTTTTAACCTACGAAACTTTCGGAAACTTTTAGGTTTTCGGGTTTTGCTATTTAAACACATTAAAATGAAAGCAGGTACTCGTTCGGTTCAAGGAGTCGATTGAGTTCGAGAATAACATCAAATTTCAAATAAATTTGGAATCAAAAGGAAGGGATTTTTTCTGTAAAAAATACAATTCGAACGGAAGTTTGGGTCGATCGTACAAAACAATTAACAAATAGACTTTTAGCACATTCCGTTGACGACAAAAAATACTTTAAAGATTTCAGACTTTGTAACGAAGTCTACCCCTCGTAGACCTTTGGTCTTTGTAACCGAGACAATTTTTACAGTACGTCATAGTGTTGATCAGTGGGACATGCAAAATTGTATGTCATCCCGCGGCCTAGACCAAATATCCTGAGAGATGTCACAGATTTCCCACTCATTTCATACTCGGAAACTTTATGTGGGATCGCGGGATGTACCCAATCCATGCAACATACATTTAAAGAATTGCCGTCGAACTGGTCAGCATGTGTAATACGAAGCTAATAAGGTATTTTTGTCTGTGACACAGTGAAAGCACCAATTGTAATTTAACATAAAAGTTAGCAGACATTATGTTGTTTTTCTACTAAAATTATACTCCTAACAATATATCTATGTTGAGCATATACATACTAACTGTTTTCAATAAAGTTCGTTGCATGAACTACTTCCAGGCATAAAGCTTTTGACATTACGCTATTTACGTGAATTTCATCGGTATTATCCCATACAACAATATGAGTTTGATAAAAATAAAAATGAATGTGAAACATGTGAAAGCCATTTTGGAATTATATACTGAAAAAAAGTTTGTTTTTTGGATGACGAATCTAGCTGAGTTTGATGAGTGAATGTCTACGGATTTTATTTTAAAATCGAGATATTTTACTGTTTCATTTTTTTTAGGAAATGGAGAAAATTAAAACAAAGAGAAAAACAATGCGAACGGGGAAACCCTTTGTTGCTTTTGAATACGAAGTTTTACAGTGGCCAATTATTTCGCTCAAGAAAAGAAGTAAAATGTCTTACAGAGTAAAATACGTTTTAATTGTAGGTCCCTCGTACTTGTGGTAACAAAATTCCGACTCGAAAACTCACTTGGAGATTATTTCAATTTCATTTTCGATTGTCTTTGATTTATGATCAAAATCACAGGATCCTTTTGCCTTCGACAAATGTTTGGATTTGACCCATTTCTAGGTCAATTTTAATTAACAGATTAGGAGGTATCACATGATACTTAATGGACTCACTCATAAGCGACAGTTTAGGTTCATTCCTTCACGACATTTCATTTGTCTTGCCACTTTTGAAGCACAAATTTTCAAATTTAGCTCTCGAAATAACACGATTTTAGGTCTTGAAAAATCGTCTTGACATGGTGTCCAGGACCAAACCAAAAAATTACGTAAACAGTTTTAGTCTCTAGATCCCACGTTTTCATTTAATTTGTTTTTCTAAGGCCTGAAATTGACTTGTTCCGATCTTTCTTCTCAATGCATTTTAAATTTGGAATCCATTAAATATGTATACGCTGAATGAGGAGTACAGATTTCAAGCAAATGGAATATCAGATGGAATGCATATTGATTAGTGGCGTTGCTAGTTTTAGTTTTGCACACGAAATATAACAACAGGAGATGGATTACGGCATCAGTTCTCTGTTCTTAATTCTACGTGATAAAGTACAAAATATGTCGCTGTAACACACCTTGTGTCAACAGAAAGTTAAATAATCTTTTACTCGACGGTTTTTTGTCAAATATAATGCCATCGTATAGCACATGACCTCAGGACGCGATAACAAACATTTTTTCAACCCCTTATCTCTAACAAAATATAGGGTCGATTGAAAAACTGATTACTGTTTCGGAGTCCTGAGGTCATGTCCTATACAATAGCATTTTATTTGACTAAAATCCGTCGAGTAAAAAATTAAATATTTTTCTGTTGACATTGGTTTCGTTACACGGACATCCTTCAGTGAAGTAGCGAATCGTAATCTATCGGTATAGCTATAGAATAGAGGAAAGAGAATTGATGCCCTCATCCCTGTCCAGTCATAGTACGTAAATCACTTCAAATTTGACAATTTCGGTGTCCTAACATTTTTCCAGTCAACATCAGCTGGCTTTTTTCATTGGCCTTAAAACGATCAAACGACTTTTACGAGATAAATCTTTATTTACCCAACGCAGGTAATTTGTAGGCATTTAGCAACACTGCCACTACGTTTTGTTCTGTTTTCGACTCGAACTGCCTGAAGGTTGCGTAGAACAATACGTGATGGGTTAAGGAAATAGAAAAATATTAGCAGCAGTTGGAGACTTGACCACTCCAGCCTGAAGACAACAATTATATTTGTCGAAGTTTTAGGTTAAATTGACATTGTGACACTTTGTGATAAAAAGACAACCGTCGGTTAGGCATGCTCCAAGATAGTTTTTTTTGTGATTTGTGGGAGTTGTATATTTTGACTGTCATGTTTTTAGATTTATCAGGGTGGGACGATCACCTAGGTGATCTTGAAACACAGATCTTGTGATCCTTTGTTTCCTACACGTCATGTTGCTGACTATCTACTTTGGAAATGAGGGGCGGATATTTCGGTGACAAAGATATTTCGAAAAAAGAATCCTCTGATTTTCAATGATTTTCTGAGAATTTTCTTTCCCGTTTATGCTGGATTTTCATTGGTTTTAAAATTAAATTTTCTTTTTAATTTTTGAGGATTTTATAGTTTTCTTAGTTTTTTCAGGATTTTCTTCCATTTTTCTGGCGAAAAGATATTGTAGCTTTCTAAGGATTTTGACAGTTTTTCCTAATTTATCGGCCCCTCGTTCCTACTTCCTACTTCCCGGGTGAAAATTAAAGTCTCAAAAGTTCGAAAAACGTAGTCTCACGTCTCAAAAGACAATAGATTTGAGACCATGAGACTACGTTTTTCGAACTTTTGAGACTTTCATTTTCACCTGGGTTATGAGCCGACTTTTTGTTTTGAAAAGCTGATGGAGAAGACGAAGATACATTTATTGTCTACTGCAACTTTGTAGTCAGTAGCTAAACTAACTGGTCTTGTTTTCTTCCTCTACATACAATGAAAGCTCGATTAAATTGTGACCCTCATAACTTATAAAAGTCAATTTATGTCTAGTCAATTCAAAGCCATAATCTTTATAAATTACGTGTAGTGAGAAACTTTACTTTAAATATTTGAATTGAAAAAAAAAGTTTTCCCATTTCGATAGCCTAATCTTTGTACATTAGCGGCGTTAGGTACTTGAGACATCGATATCTTGTTTCAACATAACATTTTTTATGGTGAGCGTGGTAGTCGAGTCAATTTATTCCATTTTACATTTTGATTGGATATGAGTTGTGATGACTGTGATGACTATACAACGAACTAATTTACAGAATTCCATAGTTTTAATGGCTAAGATTGTCCATCAAATTAAAACATTTTAACTGAAACCAATTCGTCTGACTAAAGAACCAAAAATGTTTTGTTATAAAAATCAATTTTATTCGAACCCATGATTCACCCTGTTCGAATAGTAGGGTAAAAGTAGCTACGTTGTGATAGAGGTTACACTTTTTCGGTATAATATTCCTTTCTACCCGCGAAATGTCTCCATAACCACCCCGAATAAAACAACCACTCACCCTTACAACGATAATATACCTTCTCAGCTAAGTCAGTGATGATGATGATGTGTATGAATGTAGCGCACAGTGTACGATAAACAGAGAATAACACAAGAATGGGAATATTGTGGAGGGGGGTCAGATTCAGTCATACACAAATGAAAATGAAAAATCAATGACAACCGACCCGAACTTGGGACGATTTTCTTTGCTTAAGTTGTATCTATACTATGTATGAATGTGTACCCCACCATACCCCAGCAATGTTTGCATTGTTTCAATTGTAATTTTCTTCATTTTTGTTTAAATGAAATGTTTTTTTTTGTTTCGTTCGTCGGATCTAGGTAACGTTAGGTTGGGGTGTTTGATGCAAAAAGCATACACACAAATATGACATGATGACACGATGTTTGTTTCGTTGCGAATTTATATAGAGACGTGTATATGTGATGTCAAAAAAAACAACAAAAACGAATAGTCAAATAGTGATACTGATGTGTGTTTAATTAAGGTTACCAGTTGACACACTTGTATCAACAACAAATAATAAAAAAAGCGTACAGGTAAAGTATAGCGAAATGAAGTTGATTATTGTAACAAACTTTAGAAGTTAATGTCAATCACGTGAATAGAATTAACACGCAACATTAAAAACATTTTTCATTTTAATGTTCATCCTCCTCATTAAGTCTTAAAAATTATGCAAAAAAAAAGAAGGAAACTTTGCCAAACGAAATTTTCTTGCTTTTATCGTGTGCATCTATTCCCTAATCGAATTCAGGTATTCTGACGGAGAGGGTGCAGGAAGTTTAATTTATGCATAACTAAAAGAAGTTGACTAATTGAATTGCAATCAACGAAATATGAAGTAGGACAATATAGTAGTAAGTGCACCAGTGCCTATTATTGGGAGGGTGCGGGAAACAGGAAAAGTAGGAAAATATGCAGTTTTACTCGCTTTCTCGGCAATACTGTAGTACCAACCCGATTTTCTTAAAATCTAAATATATTGCTTCATCTCGATAATAGATTGTGGATTTGAGCACTATTTCACAGGACTCTCAATGATTGACGCTGTCGGCAAGTCGGTCACATCTGTTACTTCACCGAACAATATTTTCATGGACAATGTGATCGAAAATTTAATTTCCTAACAAATGGTTTTGATTTTTAAATTTCGTATCTCAAAAGACCGACTCGAAGGCAGTGCCATCCCTGATTTTTGCGGTAGTGACGATACAATTTCCACAATCTATACCTTCCATTTGACATATCGAACACCATTTTTGAGCGAAAATTTTTGAGATATGCTGGAAAAACTAGTGAAAAACAGGCAAAGCCCAGTGTTTTTCTCGCTTTTTCGCCTATAACTACTGATCGACCAACTCGATTTGCCTAAAATTCAGATATCTGGATTTGTCTAGTTAATACTTTTCATTTGATGTAACGCTCGCGCCTGTTTTTTACTGGTTTTTTAGCATATTTTCGCTCAGAAATGGTGTGATATATGTAAAATGAAAGGTATTGACGAGACGAAACCAAATATTTAGTTTTTAAGAAAATTGGGACTGTACAACAGTAGCTATTGCCGATAAAGCAAACAGAATTGCAAATTTTCCTACTTTTCATGTTTTCCCGCACCTCCTTGGTAAATTCATTTACCGAATTTACTTAACTTCACCGAAATTTTATCGATCAATTATCGGTTCATATCGATAAACTTCCGTGAATTTCAGTGGATTCGGTAACTGAATTCACCACTAACGTGCCTTTGAATGCACAATAAAAATAGAGCGACTGCGCAAATGAATTAAAAAATAAATTCGATAAAGAACCGCGTTGCATATGAGTTGCTGGACAGACAAAATTTGAAAGTTTCACAGCGACCAATTGAGTCGATTGCAAAATCTCTACAATAACATGGTCTATGAATTGAGTTCGCTCTACAACGAATACAAAATAAATCACGGTGTGTTGAAACATGTTGAACGAGGATACCGACAACCAATTGAAGTCATGTAGTAGGTTGTGTATGTTGATTATTTCGTTCGTATTTTTTCACCTATCTTTGGTAATAATTAAGATACCAGCTAACATTATACACACACACACTCGCACGATTCGATGTATGCGGATAGCTGTGTATAACAACCACCCTTAAAATTTATGCCGTTGAGTGTACCTGAATGTTTCACCACTGTGAGTGGATGCACAACTATATAATGATATTGAGAACGGTGAGATGTATACTATGGGAGAAATGAGCATGGTAAAGTTGAAGAAAAAAATAAAATATTTTTTATGCCATTCTGTTAGTACATTCAGTGGCAAAAACTTCTTCTTTTTTTCACTTTTTTTTGACCTAAGAAAACAAGTCGAACAAGTTATTTCTTTTTATATTCATTTTTCGTCTTCTCAATTTTTTTTTTGTTCTTGTTGTTGTTGTGTTTTTTTCTATATTTCATTTCTTATCCGACGAAGATGAACAATATTCAACACATATATTGAAAGGTATAATATACGTGTGCTGTGCATGCACCTCTAAATACATGAACATAATATTTATAAATGTGTTACGATACTGTCGAATCAGTGACGTTTTATTTATGTTGTCGGTATAATTTCTAGACTTTATAACAAAAATTCAGAAGAACCAACGAAAAGTTGAAACAATTTATGGACGAACGTATGTATGATGGAATCGTTTTGTTGTTGTTGCTGTTGTTGTTAATTTTTATAAAGACCTGTGCTGAACATTGGTTCTAGTAGTCAACAAACACAAAACAACAACAAAAATCGGTTCATTCAAGGAAAGCAAAGTTCTTCAACATTCAAACGAAACTTTCTTTTTAGTTTTGAATAAGGAATCATTTCTCCTGTATAAGTTTTACTGGAGATTAACATGAGTTTTGAAAAAAAAAGTACTTTCAAATGATGTTGTAACCTTATAAGCAACTTCTTATGGATGGATATTGTAAATGAGATTTACGATGCGACACAACAGCGGAAATAAATTGAGAAAAAAAAAAATTGAAAAGAACGACCCAATAGAAGATTCGAGATTCGAGACGGTAACAAAACGACTGCCCGGTCACCACATTTTGAATCGGTATGAGGTCATTTGCGGTTGGCGAAACGAAACATATTTTCATGGTACGACGATTAGGGGACGTACATAAAAGACGTCCGCGATTCAGTGCTGCCATACAGCTTTAAAATCGTTGATAACTTCATAAGTATGCATTTCTGAGGTGTGAAATGTAGGACTGTCCCCCCAAATACACACCCTAAATGGGCATATATTTAACTTCCCGAAGTGTATACTTATTGAGTAGTTACAGCTGTGTCTGGCAACATTGAATTGAGGACATCCTTTATGCATGTTCCCTTAAAAACACCAAAACTTATACAATGAATTTGTTTCATCTCTTTGCAATTTACCAAGCAAGTTGCAAGTGTCCTTATTTGGTGGAACCTCATAAATACTGGACATTCAAATACTGTAAGTTTAAGAGATTCCAGGAACTTGGAAACGGTTAACTCTATGGTTATACGCTTACCGTACTTGGTCGTCAAGTGCTCTTAGACACGAGCAAAACATCTGTGGATGTTGTGTAAGCGAAAAGGAGGAAAGGCCCTTTACAATATATGTACACCTCCAATGACACTATTATGTCATTGTGCACCTCAGCCTCTAAAGCTACTTTTATATCTTGTTTTTTAAGGATCCGTCAACGTGAATAATCTTAATGTATTAATAATTGATGAGCGACCTTCATTGCGGGTGACAAAAGTTCATAATAAATATTAATCTGGCTTCTTAGACAACTTAACGCGATACGAAAATAATTGTTCGCACCACCAACTTTTATAACACTGGATACAGATAACAATGACCTGACCTTTTAACGAATGTCAACTTTCTTCGATATAACTTTGCAATTTAAATTTATAAAAAAAAAACGAATCGAAATTTACGGGCAAAACCTAGTGAAACAGAAATAATTTCGAAAACGAATTGACAATTTTCTGAAAATTGCAACTGATTGCATTTCTTATAGGTATTAAAATGTGTGCTATCGAACAAATTCAACGTATAATCACTCTCTGATTAGTTGGAATGTTATATTTTCGTGTATATCTTCCGATGATAATGCTTATATAACATTGACAATAATCGCTAAACTCTTGAAGTTTATTCTACAAATTAGCTACTCAAATATTTGATTTTGAACTAACGAAATGGGAAATGTCTTTCTTAATTTTTTGATGATCCGATAAGTAATTCAAACGGAATGGAAGTTTTGACGCATTTGACTCATATCGTTTGGTCCAAACAAAAAAATGGTTCTACGATATGACTCTTCTAGAGTGAACCCATTCTCTTTATAGAAAAATAAGTTGGTTCACAGAGTACGTCCTTAAAGTCAAAGTATATAAACACTGAAGGCAAACGCAAACTCTCAGCGGATCACAAACTTAACGGAACCCATATTACTGGTAAATATATAGGGAAATGATGCTTGGAAACTAAGGTTCAAATGTAATAGATTTTCGTAAAGTTCTATTAGATTTCTAGTACATTTCGTCATAAAATAAGATCTATTTCTTTGTGAACTAACTTCACTGCAATGACATTTCATGAATATTTACCAGAAGGAAGTTATTTCACCTGAAAATAGAACGTAAAGAATGGCGTACTGAAGAAAGCTATGGCGCCTCTACAGGCCAACCGACGTTTCCTATATAAGATTTGTTATGTTTGACGTAAGAATGTTGTTGGACTTGGAGCTACGTTGGTTAGTATTGAGTTTTGGCTCAGTGTTCACATACTTTGCCTAGATCGACCTAGTTATGTCAGCCTAAAATGTACCTGAGCCAGAGGCCGTTTCTGACGTAATAAATAAAATCTTGTATGAGGTGCTTAGTAGCAAGAACTTCATGGTTATCGACCTTTTTGATAATTTTTTGAAAATGGTTTTCGATCAAAAATGTGGAGCCGCCGTTTCTTAATTTTCTCATGAGTGGCTGTACGTTTTGAAATTTAGACGATCAATAGGGAAAAAAATCGGTGAATTTTTTAGACACCCTAGAACAAATCTTGGTAAATAACTAATTAGAAATAACTTGTCAAAACGTCTACGGTCCATTGAAGAAATTCTCGAAAATAGTATTTGGCTATGTCAACGACAACGAACCATTTTTGTAACAGATTACAAGCGAAATATCAACGAAAAATATTTCTAGCAATAAAAATTTTCCGTCTTTTGTGTTTGTAAATATTCATGATAATAATTTTATGGCGAAAATGACTGGCTACTCGAACATGCAATGTAAAATCACATTTTTTTTTTCTAATAAAAAAACGAACCTCCGAATGAATAAAGTCAAGGTCTTCTTATTCGGAATAGATAAATGTGACTGTTAATCGTCATCTTCTCAGATTGCATTTTCGTCTGCAATGAATATGAAATATGATGAGCTGCGGAATGGAAAGAATTTGACGCGAATGATATTGTGAGTGAATTGTTAGAATGGAGTGTTGAAAGATTAGTTTTTAAAGCGATAAAATTGCGCGATATTCGAAATGTTTTGTTTTCCATTTTGTAATTTCTACTGTCGAATAGTGGGATCAAGATTGAAGATTAACAATAAATGGCAGGAGTGTACTAAATGGATAAGTAATAATCAATTCGAAAATGTCCTTCCTGCCTTCAATTATCTATTTTGTCGACGATCAAATCGTAATTCAAAATACGTGCAGATAATTACATACTTTGTATGAATACGGAATTGACGATTGAATGTTAATTGATTTTAAAATTGAAATGAAATGTCACTCACCCTTGTTCCATGCGATCAACAGGTTGTGAGCCCATAAGATGTCCAGCAGGAACCATTGGGCCCATTGGATGTCCAGGACCATGTCCAAACGGTGATCCAGGCGGCATGTTAAATTGTGGTCCTCCGAAACCTCCAGGCCCGCCTGGCGATGGAAAGTGTGGTCCTCCGAATCCGGCTGGCGGTCCGGAACTGTTTGGTCGATTAAACGGTGGACCGCCTGATGGTGATCCGAATGGTCCGCCGGCAACCGGACCATTATATGGTGGTCCACCCGAATTCGGTGGCGGAGGAAATCCAGCTCCACTTACATTCGGTGGAGGACCAGGACCAGGCGTTGATGAGCCCGATGGGGCTGGCGATGCTGTGTATTGTGGCGTGTTGGAGCCGGTTGGTGGCCCTTGGTACTGGTTTACTGGCTGTCCACTACCGGCTGGACTTCCTTGTCCAGCGTTTGGAAATGATACTGCAACTGGTCCGCCAAATGAATTGGGACCGGAAGGTGTGAATCCTCCTGGAAGATTTCCCTGATTATCTGGACCTGGCGGTCCGCCTTTCCATCCTGCTCCTGGGTCCTCCAGTGTGGATGGCAAACTTAAAGGACCCCCAGGAGGCACACCACGTCTACCTACACCTGAAATTAATTTGAATTTTTTGATTCAATGAAGGTTATTCGAGTCAACGGTGGGTGCAATACAGCATATTGGGCAAAAACATTCATTTGGAATTCAATATTTTTTTGGGTTTTAAATTGAAAAAAGAGACTTCATTTTGAATTGGTGTGCGAGACCTGCGACTGCGATAGAATAAAACAATAATTTGAGTGTAATTGCAATGAAACGCGCAAGTGCCGTATTTCGATTCCACATAGATTTGTTGAAAGATAAAAAAAGAGGAGAATAAAATATGAACAAAAATGTCAATATTATATAGATATGACATGGCAATGCTAACCTATCATTTCAAAGTGTTGATTTATGTAATTGTGCTCCAATTTACTATGGTATCCTTAAGCCGATAGATAGAATTTTGGTATTGAGATCGCTTCTGTTTATCATTCAAGTTTATGGTAATGTCTAATGCATAAATACAATTCGAAAGCACATCAATTGTTTCAGTTTGAATGCACCCACAATAACTACTACAGTACAGTTCCATTGTGGACATCCATAAAAACCACCGTTGTAAAAACACTGTACGATGAAAACATCACAACATTATTTGTATGCTCACTCGTCACTCGTTTAGATAATATTCCTTTTCCATAGTACGAACTAATAATAGGATCACTTGTAAAATTATGCTTATTACACATTCATTCATTCATTATATTTTAGTTTAAAAAAAAAACAGGTGCCACTTGAATATTTACAAAATACAAATATTTCTTCTTTTTCTTTTAAATTTTATTTATAAACATTTTATTTGCCGAACAAAATGTACACACATAGTGGTAAAGGTATAAAGGTAACAAACGGTCCGAGACAATTAACTTTTTTTTTTCCTTCCACCGTCCATCAAACTTGAAAACCAACGAAGATAACAAGAGCGCCGGTTCAATTTTTCGCCAAATAGCACGGTTTTTTGTATAAAATCCACAATAAATACATTTGTCCACGAATGCATTACAGTTTAAACAATTAATTATATGTTAATATCACAATATGCATACGGTTAAACGCGATAAATAAACCGCAACACCGAATGTCTTACATCAGACACAATCGACGCCATGTTATATTTAGCAAGGGCATGGGTTGTGTGTAGAGAATCGAATGAAAAAACCGAAGCGACAATGTACTTATGACGATGACAACGAAACCGACCCGAGAGTTTATTACCTTTTTTTTTGTGTTACGATAGTGTGGCCTGGTGCGAATGAATGTACCAGCTTTGGGAAATTTTCCATGTTTTATTTCAGTCGAATATCCCTCTCGTTTCTGTTGCTTGGATTCAAAATATTATTTTCGATTTGTATAGGGGAATAGTGAGGAAGATTTTATTTATTATGTGTGTGTTCAGCGGTTGCACTGAACATTTTAATGGAATGTTTCGAGTTAAACACAGAAAAATTGATTCTCTTTGTGTTTCTTTCGTCTGAATCATTACCAACACGACTGGAAAGTATACAGAATGTGTATACGTGTTGAATGGATGTGAATGATTCAACCCATTGTACTAACTGAATGATTTAATTCAATTACAAAAATTTGAATCGATTCTTTTAAAGCCAAAGTTAATGAAAATATTTTATTATAACGGATGGGGTCTATTTTAACAAAATTATTTTAAAAATATTTTATTTAATTCACGAACACAAGTTAGTCATCTGTTATAGACAAAGACGAAAATAATCTGTGGTATTCTCTTATATAACAAAACGAATGTTAAAATTAAAGAAATAACAGATCAAACTCCATGTTTTATCAAATGAAGTAACAGATTATAATGACACTGCGCTTTTCGTTTGATAAGAATTTGGAAATATTTTTAAAGGTGAGCAGGGTAGATTGTATAAAAAGAAGAGCGATGGTCAATAAACTGCGCAAACATATTTATTTCTATTACGTAGATTCTATGTCGTCTAATTGACGTCATAATTCTAGTTCCACAAAAATCAACTGAAATCGTTAAAAAATTCCTGAAATGCTGAAAATCTATTGACTTGTTGCGATAAAAATTTCCGTTAATGATTGAGGATTTCTTTTTAATTGGGATTCAAGAGAGAGATTCTTCCGAATCTTACATCAATCATCGAACGTACTTTCTTGTAGAATTTTTTGGCATGTAAAAATGGGTGCCCATATTCCTCAACAATAGTCAAAAGACAAGGGACTTGCCTTGGACAGTTGAAAAATAGTTAGTAATGCCATCGAGTGATAAACACTTTTTTAGGCGAGAGATGCGTAGATTTTTCAACGCACTGACGAAAATTACAACTCTCTTTCGCTGTTTTTAGCCCCGTACGAAGTACGAAGGGGCTTATAGGATTACGATGCCGTGTGTAATTGATGGAATTCGAAGCAGACGGTAAGGGCAAAGTGTTTGCCTATGTTCATAGATGACGAATCCGCAATAAAAATTTTGTCTGTCCGTCTGTCTGTCCGTCACATCGATTTCTTGAGTAAATCAAATCCGATTTCAAAATATATTTTTTTTTTGAAAGATAGTCAAAATAGTGTGTCTAAGTTCGAAGATGGGGCCCCATAAGTGATTTAACGTTTTCCGAAGATATCTCCGGCTATTTAAAGGCTACACATGTAAGTGATATGTCAAATAAAAGGTATTTACAATACCGATCGACAAAAATTGGATGACCGACTCGTGAGTTAGATCCCTTGGTGTGAACTAGGTACAGGGCGGCAAGCCGTCTCTTGGAGTGAGCTTATATGTGGCTACTCGGCCGTACAGTGAAGGTGGTGTTTTTTGTTAATATCTCGAGTAAAATTTGACCGAATTTCATGATTTTTTTTTTGTTTGAAAGGTACTAACGAATGTAAAGCAGCCGTACTACTTTCCACCTCCTAACAAAATGGCCGTCGGCAGCCATTTTGGATTTTTGTAAAAACAATATAAATCGGTGAAAATGATAATTACAAAGTCACTGATCAGTGGGAAGTGTAGTTTGTGTTACATTTGATAGGAACGTGGTACGGGGCTTCGTAATTGCGCTATGCGCAATTTTTAAGACGTACACATTTAATAAGAATTTTACTTTACCGACGTTTACGGGCGCAGTAGTAGGCTTACGGTAAGAGTAGGGCGACGGACGAACTAGGGTCACGTGCGCAATAGATGTAAGGGTTCATACGGGGCTCAGTCGCAGCAAACGCTCCGACTGTTCTGACGGCTCGTTTTTTTTAGAAAAACGTTGTATGTACCATATGTACCTGAACCAGTGCCTCGTCGAGAAATGATTTTTTAGGTACACGATGTGTATGGATTTTATATGTCTCTGTGTGATGAGACTAACATTATGCATCAGCTCGGAGAAGGAGTTTGGGTTTATCTTTGCATCGACACATAAAAAATGATATGCACCTGTGTCTATTTTGACGAATTGAATTATGATCCGCGCCTTCGGCTTAGGACACAGGTGCACAATATTTATTACATTCTGAGAAGTGAGGGCGTAGAAAGTACTGTTTGAAACATGAAAAGTGCGATTTCCGACGCATTTAGCATGTGAAAAGCATTTGTCACGGAGTTGCACCGTACTTTTCATAATTCATTCATTTCCTTCGACACCTTCAGCATGTAACTAAGGTTAAAAATGACAACTCAGTGACGAAAAGTAAAATTTTCGTTGTTTGCAACCCGGTGATAAATGATTTCTTAGACATTTCTTGGGCAAACGATGTGTATTGTTACATTCGGGCTGCATCTTCGGTGAGACGACCAACACATCTAGTGCCTAAACTAGTTATTTGTTTGCCGAGGAGAGAAAATTGGAAATTTCAAAAATTTCGCTTGAGTCTACCGTTCTCTGTTTTCTCCGCGAAACAAAAAACATCAATTCACCATACCATTTTTGAAAACATAAACAATTGGTCGAATGACAGTCCAAGTGAGAAAAGTTCTATTTTCTCCCCACGAGTGAGAAAGTGAGAAAATAAGATAAATCACACAGAACATATGAGCAGGCATTTATCACTCGGTGGCATATTGGTTCTTTAAGCCACCGAGTGATAACTGATTTTCTAGGCACTAAATGTGCAATTGTCACTCGAGGCTACGTGTTTCTCAACAAAACCAACAAAAGTTTTAGTTTTCGTCACTGAGTTGAGAAAACTATTTTTGAATGATCCACCATATAACATTCACCTACGATCAACATCCTAAAATTATACTCCGAACGCTTGTGATGTGGTGTATATTTCCATTCGAAATTGTGTATTCCTACTCATATATCTATGTATACACAATCATAGCCTATAAGGTACTGTTTCATACGTTTGTGTATTAAAAAAAAGGACCAAACCGAAAAAGGAATGGGAGATAATTCGTATATGGATTCAAGTTGGCGGCGGATGCAAAAATCAATACCACGAGAGGATTTTTAAAATATAAAGGGGGGCTTTTTCATACAGTGAGATGAAGATTACACGAAACTTTACAGCTTTGTTATGAATTTTTCCTTCGTGTAAACGGTGTAAACATTGGAATAGAATTTATTGAAATAATTGGCACAGTGAGACCAATGGCATGGTATTGTTGGGAAATTTGAAAGTATTTAATTGATCTTTGAGTATTAAAGTGATTTATTGATAGACAATCATGTTGAAATAATTTCTAATTTAATTGGTTGGAAATGGTGGGAAAATTGGTAAATACAACAAAAAGGGACAATGGAGCTTTGGTTTCAGAAAATACCAATCTTTTTCAGAAGAAAACAACTCTGTAGCGTCGGCCAGATAGTTAATTAATATAGGAAAGAGTACTTATGATAGGGTACATCGGCGCTGAAGAGTGTTTGATGATATGTACGAATCTGAGAATGTTAAAATTCAGCTCTGAGAATAAATAAACGGTTATGAATGTTAGACGTTTTGACAGGCAATATCTGTTGCGCTTTCGCATTAAAATTCCGATAATGTTTTTGTATCATTGCCGATTGGATTGATGAAATAAATGTTGAGAAGCCGCGTTTTAGAAAGGTTTTTTTTTTGCTTTAATTTGATACTATGACGAATTCATTCGAGAAAAGCACAGAACAGTCAGAACCCAAAATTGACATGTTAAGCATTATGAACGTGAATACAAGTAACATTCGTGATTCAGTATTTTTGTTTGATCAGTGCCACATCTAGCATATTTAGCGCCCTGGACCATTCAGCTCTTCAGCGCAACAGATCAACAGTTTTTTTGTGGCAAAAATTGTAAGAAAAAGTATCCCTTACCCTCCATCATATTCCAGCGCCTAGAATTGGTCTCTATGAAGATACGGCACTGTGTTTGTTTGAACTCTCGTGTAATTCGTAGATACAATAACCAAGCCATTGAAGTAAACATAGAGCAACTTAAGACATTTTAGAATCGCATACGGTAAGGGTAAGTGCATCGGGTTGAAGTACTCAAACAAATATTGGAATAGAAAAAATATTCAGAACTATACGACACGGGCAATTTTTGTGGGTTTAGTGAATTAGTGAATAGTAACCCTCTGATCAGGGCGGGACAATCACCGAAAAATGTAATTATTACTGTGCTTGTCAACAAGAACATCAATAAAATAAGTGATGGGATGTGGGGCTAGAGCTCTTATGTAGCAATCGCGTGTAAAAACTATTGAAGTAAAAGACCCTGAATCGAATGCTGGGAGATACATTTATAGTATATTACTTCCGAGGTTCCAAGTTGTGTATTTGATAAGTGGGGTGTTACAGCCCGACCCGAAGGGGAGGGCTGTATTCCCCACTTGTCAAATAACAACTTGGAACCTCGTAAGTACAATGCTTTACGTGATTAGGCAATGTAAATGAAAATGAAACATGCCGTAACACGTAAATGAATAAATTGAGTAACAGATTCAATATGCAGTATTTAAGTTGCAATACGTTTGTCACGTGAACGCTTAGTGTGATGAAATGAACTACCCACAGTGGCCCCCTAAAGAAATTTCGTCAACATACGTCCGGTATGTATGAAATGGCAGCCAGACAGCTTCCTTTCTGCCTTACTTCGAATATGTATATTCCAACGTCTGACATGTAAATCGTACATGGCCGACGTGTAATCATCCATACTGCTCGTGACTATTCGTATCACACGTATGTTTATACGTCGAACATGTACGATAAACATGTCAGACGTTGGAATATGCATTTCCGAAGTAAGGCAGAAATGAAGCTATCTGCCAGCCATTTCATACATACTGGACGTATGTTGACGAAATTTATCAGTGCTCAAGTGAGAAAAAGTTTTATAAAAGGGTACCCAAAAAATGAATATTGCTGGTAGAAAAGGGACCCTAGATGATACAAAAAACATCACACCACAATGTCTGAGCTGCTTCCTTCTCATACAACATTTTTTTAATTTCGACTTCTTTTTCCAAATTTTGTGTGGACTTTCACGACAGTCATGAAGCAAAAAAAAATGAAAGGGTTCAGAGGACTCAGAAAAACCGTTCCACTGTATCTGAGTTGATCCTTCGAAAAAAAAATTAATTCTATTGAGGGTCACCGTGTACCACAAACATATAAAAGTCATCAGGGATCCTTAAAATAACCAAATCGCTACCATATTGAGAGAGACGCAAGAGACGGAATGAATAACAAACTAACCTTCAAAACCTTAAGAGGGTACCTTTAGAAATTTAAAGTAGCTTTCTCGGCCCTTTCTTCTCTCATTATTTAAGTAAACATTTACAGCGAACCATCGAAGCATTGACGACCTGATGACATTGTTGTATAAAAGACAATCTTAGAAGTTAATCGGAATTCAACTGGAAACCCTATTTTAACCAGTGTATATACGATCGGTTCACAAGCAAACGAGTCAAGCAAACAAGTAAATGATTCAAGTAAAACTCCACGGACAAAAACAATCTTATAAGCAAACTCGTAAGCCTTCATTGCTGTCTTGTGAAGGAGTTGGTGGAGCGACTGAAAATTGACAGTCATATACTAGAGGGACACCACCACACTCTGAGGTCGAACCAGCTACCCTTTCGATAGTTAATCAATCTATCAATAGTCTTATGGGGAACGAAAAGGCAAGATGCTTTCAGTTTGAATCCATATATTTGAATGAATCTTAGTCTAACAAATACACCGTATATATAGGGGATACAATGTCTACTATGTCTGGAATCATTTGATTGGCATACTGTGATGAATTGATATGTTGTCGAGTGTTGGCGAGTGTTGACGAGTTACCACACACTTCCCCCCTAGGATCAGGTTTCGGTATCCATTTGAGGCGTGAATTCTTTTGATTCCATTTGACCAACCAAATTATGAAAGGAACTTATTGGCGATTTTGATTTATGTTTTTCCAAATGTTTGTTTGATTTTGATGATCATTGTATCGTATGATGCTGGTGATTCTGGATTTTATAATTGATTTTTGGATATAAGTCAATTTTTCAATTGATTTATGTATTTTGATTTTGGTATGCTGCGATAAAATCAGCACCCAAAATTATTTCATCAATATTGGCGGTGTAAAAACGCCACGAATAATTGATATTATTGATCTTTATATTCTTTTCTATTTTTTCATACATTGGAAGGATTTGATTTCCGTTGTATATAGATAGGGATGTATATCGTCCATTGATTTCAAATTGTGGGAATAATGAAAATGGACTTCCGGTATCAATGATACACTTTAGACCGGTGTTTGCGTCTTTAAGTGTTTCCATCATTTTTTATTTAAATATTTTATTTTATTTACTTGTAGTTGTTGTTCTTTCGAACGACTAGAAGTGAATGTACTTTTCTCAAATATTGTTGCCGCTTTTATAGGCATTTAGAGAATAGTGTACTAGATCGTTTGCAAAAGTTACATGTTTAGTTTGTTTAAAAATTTCGTTGAGCAACGGAATTTCGTAACATGGCTTTAGTCGATCGATAGAGATAACTTTTTCTTTTCCCTTAATTTTAAGAGTGAAAAATTTAGTATCTCTTTTGATTACTTCGTATGGTCCTTCATAATTAGGTTGTAGGGGTTTTCTATAACCATCGGTACGGACGAATACGTGAGTACAAGTATCTAAGTTCTTGAAAAGAAAAACTTTTTGTTTATGATGATTAGCGCTTGGGACAGGCTGTAAATCATTCATATGTCGTTTTAACTTTTCAACGAAAGAACTTGGATCTTTTGAAAGATCTTCTTCTGTATGATGGAAAAAATGGTATGGTAAACGGATATTTGTACCATATACCATTTCTGAAACAGAAGCGTTGATGTGAGGTAGAATTATTGAACGTAATCCTAACATCACAATAGGGAGCGTTTTCATCCAATCAGGTGTTGAATGACACTTGATTGCTCCTTTAACAATCCGATGCCATCTTTCAAGAATTCCGTTGGCTTGAGGATGGTGGGCTGTTGTTCTCAATCTCTTTGTTCCAAGAAGTTTATTTAATTCGGCGAACAAATCTGATTCGAATTGTTTACCTTGATCGGTTGTTATAACTTCCGGCACGCCGAAGCGAGGAATCCAATGGAAGAAAAACTGTTTAGCGCATGTTTCAGCGGTTTGGTTTTCCATAGGGATTGCTTCGGGCCATCTTGTAAAACGATCGATGCATGTTAGGACATATTTGAATCCTTCTGAATTAGGGAGTGCACCCACAATGTCTAAATGGACATGATCGAATCTTTGATTCGGCATATCAATCGGTGTGATTGGCGACGAGTTGTGTCGTGAGACTTTGGTCTTCTGACAAGGAATACAGCTTTTACAATAATTTCGAATGTCTTTGATCATAGTTGGCCAAACGAAATCTTTTTTTATCGTAGTTGTAGAAGCTTTGATTCCTGGATGAGCAAAGTTATGGACTTTGTCAAAAACAATTTTGCGAAAATCAGGAGGAACAATCGGTCTCAAGTTTCCAGTTGATATATCACAAAATATGTCTGTACCATGATAGTCCGTTTTAATAACTTTAAGACTCGTGTCTTTTTTTACTTTGTCGATTACCGTCATATCTCTGGTTTGGGCTTCGGCTAGTAACTTATAATCAATTGAGCTATCAAGTGATATTGAATGTACTATGTTCAATGTTGCTATTCGAGACATTGCATCAGCAACAACATTTTTCTTTCCAGGTAGATGTCGAATATCAGTTGAAAACTGAGATATGTAGTTTAGTTGTCGTATTTGACGAGGGGTTGCTTTGTCAGCTTTTTGAGTGAAGGCATGAACTAATGGTTTATGATCTGTGAAGATCGTAAATTCCATTCCTTCTAAAATTTGTCGGAAATGTTTAATTCCTTCATAGATGGCTAAGAGTTCTTTATCATAAGTTGAATACTTAAGCTGTGCAGTATTTAATTTTTGTGAATAAAATGATAAAGGTTGCCATTTATTATTGACAAACTGAACAACTACACCTCCAAGTGCATAATCGGAAGCATCGACATGTAAACCGATAGGTGCGTCAGTTTTAGGGTGCGCTAGCAAAGTTGCGTTTGCTAAATCTGATTTACATTTGTTGAAAGCTTCTATCATGGTCACAGTCCAGGTGATAGGTGTTTTATCGTTCTTTATGTTGCCTTTCATGCAAGAAAACAATGGTAGTTGTGTTTCTGCGGCGTGTGGCATGAAGCGACGGAAAAAATTGATCATACCGAGAAATCGTTTGAGCTTGGTGACTGTATCCGGTAAGGGAAAGTCTAATATTGATTTAACTCGGTTGTCGAGAGGTTTTGTTCCGTGTTCATTTATTAGAAATCCGAGGAATTTGACTTCTTTTTGTCCGAAAACACATTTTTGCAAGTTAATAACTACGCCGTAGTCGTTGAGGCGAGCAAAAAGTATTTTGAGATGTTTTTTGTGTTCTTCTTCATTTTCGGAAGCAATTAGAATATCGTCAAGGTAGACGAAACAGAAGTTTAATTCTTTGAGGACTTCGTTCATAAAACGTTGGAACGTCTGACCGGCATTGCATAGACCGAAAGTCATGAATGGAAATTCAAATAAACCAAACGGTGTTATGATTGCCGTCTTTTGTATGTCGTCTTCGTGAACGGGTATTTGGTTATAAGCTCTGACTAAATCGACAACGCTGAAGATCTTTTTTCCATGCAAGAAATAGTTAAATTCTTGGATGTTTGGAACTGGATATCGATCTGGTTGCGTTGCAGCATTTAAACGTCGGTAATCGCCACATGGTCTAAAACCACCTGATGGTTTTTCTTTTATCAGTAATGGTGTTGCCCAGGGGCTGTCTGAGGGGCGACATATACCGAGTTTAAGCATATCGTCGATTTCTTTTTTAGCTATTGGAAGCTTAGAGGGATGTAATCTTCGAGCTTTTGCAAAAAGTGGGGCACATTTGGTAACGATGTGATGTTTAACATTGTGCTTTTTCACTTTTGATTTAAATTTTGTCAAGTCAAGAATATCTGGAAATTCGTTGACTAATTGATAGTAAACTGAAATGTTCGATATGGTTTTAATCGAATTTTTATTTTTTCGTGTACCAACGGTTGTTCCGATAGAAGAAATTGAAGTTTTACTGTCAATTAGTCTGTTGTTTTTAATATCGACGAGTAAGTCGAATTTTTGGAGTAGGTCAGCTCCAATGATGGGTTGTTGCACGTCTGCAATTATAAAAATCCATCTTATATTTCTTTTTAGGCCTAAATTAATAGTGACCGATTTGCTCCCATAAGTCTTAATAGGAGTACCATTAGCTGCATGAAGTTGGAATTGACATGGAGCATGGCTTCTTTCTTTATAACTTGGTGGAATGACTGATATGTCGGCACCAGTGTCAATTAAGAAAGTATTTCCAGTATTCTTTTCTTGAATGTATAAGCGACTTATGTCTTTGCCTTCGTCAAATTGCGCTTGGTTTGACTGGCTGTTTAGTTTTTTGGGTTGCGTTTTTTTATATTGCTCTTGTCTGGATAAGAACAAGGTGGTGTACAACGCCACGACCGTTTACCGTAGTCTAAATGACTTTTACAAAATCCGCTAGGAGATTGTTTATCTCGGTTAGGAGATTTAGACTTATTACGATTTCGCGAATCAGATCTGATGCGGGAGTTAGACTTATTGATTTCTTTTTGTAAAGAATCAATTTTGTCTTCCAGTTTGCAGAACTGTTGTGCTAGATCGCAGTCATTGACTGGTTGTTGTTTGGTAAAAGTCTGTATTTTATCTAAATCCATGGTTTCGTAAATTTTGTCGGCCATGAGACTTAGTTGTTCCAATGGTTCGGAACTATACGACAAAATGCTTTGGATGTTTTGTGGTAGTCGGTTAAACCATAATTCTTGTAATAAGTCATCGGAGACTTTGTTACAAGTGTTGTCTTTCATTTTTCGTAATAATTCTGAAGGTTTGCACGCTTCATTAATTGAATTATTGTCGAAAAGATGTTTTAGTTTTTTACGGTCAGAGACTGAAAATTCTTTGATCAACCGATTTTTAAGAGTTAAATACTTATCATTGTCTGGTGGGTTCATTACAATATCACTGACTTTGTCAAGGATATCGGTGTCTAATTTTCCAACCAGATGATTGTATTTGGATGTGTCGGCTCTTATAGCATTTGTCGCAAATTGAGCTTCGATCTGCATAAACCATATTTCTGGTTTTGCTTTCCAGAAAGGTGGTAATTTTAACTGGACAGATCGAATTGTGCCGTCGTTGTTATTGGCATGAACAACATTTCTTGCGCCGTCTGTTTCATTGGCGGGTTGTTCAACTATAATTTCTTCTGTATCACTCATCGTAGATTATGCAAAAAATTTTATTTTGCAAAATATTTTTTAGATGAGACAAAGGAAATTTTGCGTTTATTGATTTTGTTCTCACAAATAAATTTAATTATTTGGACGGTAGAACTCAATCGAATTTATTCTTGTTATTGCTAACAATTTATTTTAAACAGTTGCTTGTTAGCAATTAATATATCGAAGCGTATAGCTTGATATTGACTTTGTATTCAGAGTCGGGGTCACCAATTATATGGGGAACGAAAAGGCAAGATGCTTTCAGTTTGAATCCATATATTTGAATGAATCTTAGTCTAACAAATACACCGTATATATAGGGGATACAATGTCTACTATGTCTGGAATCATTTGATTGGCATACTGTGATGAATTGATATGTTGTCGAGTGTTGGCGAGTGTTGACGAGTTACCACAGTCTCTACGTGACAATAGATCGGGTAAGGGAAGAGTTTCACTCTGTTAAAGAGATTGTGCATTTGCATCCATTCATTGCCCTGTTAAGCTTTTCGAATATTACAGATAAGAAATCGTACTGAACATTCACTCACTGTTGAAAATTCTCTGGAAAAATGTATTCATAAACGGAAGGATGTCTGTTAGGCCTCCAATAATACATTTTATTGTTTTGAAGATACGAATTTGGTAAATAACTTGCAAATTTCCAAGGAAGCAACGACTAGGACATTGTAGCAAACAATGACTGACAATCGATAAATTAAATGAAAAGATACGGTAAATGGGCTGAAGTACGGATAGAAAATTAGGATCGACAGAACGGGGAACAATTTTATGTCAACAATACCAATAAAAAATTCTTTACCTGTTTACTGGTCACACGAAATTTTGCGAATAATATTTTGATCATTAGAACGAACACTCAAACACTTTATTCACTGTTCACATAGGCCACGTAATTACTTTTTTCACTTTTTTAAACATTTCAATAATATTATTCGGTAGAAATAATTTAACAAACACAACCGAAAAGGTTAGGTTATTTCGTTGATGTTGTCACTTTGACAAGTACATCATGGCGTGCCTGATGCGCCTGGTGCGAGGAATATAACTCAGATGGCGTACCTATCGATACTGGCACTTTTCTGGGTGATTTCAAAGATTTAAAAAAAAGAATTAAAATTTGTCGGTCCAGTGATTCAAAACAATCAATTTTCTATAAATTGTTCATTTAATCCGACACATTTACTTTGATCCCATTGAAATCGTCGTTACAGTCAAGAGAAGAAAATTTCGACGTACGTAGCGCTTTTTCGAAAAATAGACTGTGGTAAAGCAGCGCACCATGCAAGTTGTGGTAATGCAGGCAAAATGTCAAAACACTTACCATGCTTGTTTTTGTCATTGCATGTATTTCTCATTAGTTGCTTGAACACCGAACAGATTAAAATCTTGCAATTGGAAGGTCTGGGCACCCGATTGTTAGGTGAGTGAATGTACCTGTATTGTGGTAACTTTCATCTGTTACCGACAACGTCGACAGGAACAAAGGACGAGATCCATGTATAATCTGATCAAACTGCATGAATGTGCTTCGAAAGTATTTTGACGAGTGGGGAAGTTGTATTTTCACTAGTCAAAACATAAATTGGCAGATCGATGTTCGTATCGTGTTTGACGTTTCTCTGTTCTGTTCAAGACTTTAATTCAGGAATAATTTCGTTTGGTCTGCGTGGCTTGTCGCTTATGATACTCTTTTCATACACTTTAAAATTCCATTTGCTTCTTTTGTATATCGCATCTCCTGTCGTTCGTTACAGGTCATCGTACACCACTTGACAGTCTTCACCATTGTTTCTCTTCAATCTTTCAGAAACTGTGACACAAATTGAAAGACTTTGAAAATGGCAGAAAAGGTAGACGAGGACAAAGTGACATTCGATCAAATGGAACTCGACGATCGAGTATTAAAGGTATACCATCCTACGACCATTCTGGTCAGCGTATGAATCTTTCATTGATATTCTCTCGACAGGCAATAGCAAAATTGAGCTGGACATCGCCGACAATAATTCAAGAAAAGGCAATTCCACTATTCCTCGAGGGCAAAGATGTCTTACTCCGTGCTCGCACAGGATCCGGCAAAACGGCCGCGTTTGCTATTCCCGTGATACAGAAAGTGTTAAACTCTAAGGCATCCGCCACACAACAACAAACATCAGCATTGATTCTGGCGCCCAGCAAGGAGCTATGTCGTCAGGTTGGATAAGACCGCACTTTCAACTCTTGTCTCCGATTTTCAATTTTCTGTTCCCTAGATTCACTCCGTCTTCGAAGCCCTAACGATTAAGTGCCAGAAAATTGTCCAGAGCATCGACTTATCCTACTACACAAGCGTAACGACTCAGAAGCTACTGCTCTCAAAGCATCCCGACGTGGTTATATCCACACCCGGCAAAATTTTGGCTCAACTGCAAAGTGGGAACATAAACCTGAAGAATTCACTTGAAACGCTGGTTATCGACGAGGCGGATTTGGTGTTTTCGTTCGGATTTGAAAATGATTTGAAAGGCATCGTCGATCATTTGCCGTCAATATACCAGGTTGGTGTTCCATTTGTCCATTTTCCAATCCATTTTCCAATTCATGTTCCAATTCATGTTCCAATCCATTTTCCAATTCATGTTCCAATTCATTTTCCAGTTCATTTTCTTGTTCGTTGATTTGATTTTCCGCGAATTCTTGAATGAGGCCATCCAACTCCTACTCAACAAAAAAGAAGTTTTTCCGAAATGCACCCAAAAACTAAGAACGCACATCGATTCAGGGACCTATTGGGAGCTCAAAACAGAATTAAGTAAAATCTGACCAGCACAGCTCCTTCCCCATACAAAATTTTTCATTTCATGAAATTTCATACACCTCTCTGAAACCGTTTTGTCACAAAAGTTCAGTGAGTGGACATATTTTGATCGAAGCTAATTTTTATCTTATAGTCAGAGGTCATACCTTTCTAACGATACCCCACTCAATGTATTTTATTTGAGAAAAATCACTTTGTTGACTTGAAAAGTGTCGTGAAGTCGCCAACTCCGAAATACCAATACCTTAAAGACAACGCAGTCAAAGCCCGGGTAAAAATATAAGTCTCAAAGGTTCTAAATACGTAGTCTCTCTGTATCAAGTCCCATGTATTTTGAGACCATAAGACTATGCATTCCGAACCTTTGAGACCTTTATTTTAACTCGTTAGTAATGACCGAAAGTAATAACGAAAACTAAAAATGTTGAAATGTTGTGACTATACATACCATTTGTATGAGAGAACACCAAGTGTTCGCTATGAGAACACATGTAAGACTTCTGACCCATGATCAAAGCACCAATCAGGTGGTACAATTTTCAAAATTCGTTAAGAACAAAATTTGCCGTTCATCCTTCACAAACATATTACCTTTTCGCAAAATGTAATATGTACCTTTTCCTGTTCTGCTACAAAAAAAGACATTGCCCATTTTAGGTAGGTGTTGAACAACACAGTTGATTGTTCGGTAGCTATTTCCATCATACCCCCGTCAGTCTGTGTACTGTTTACCATATTCTACGACGGAATAGTTCTCATGTGACATGTTTCAGTTCTCTTAGCACAGTTTAATTATGTGTTCCATTTGTAGGCCATTCTGGCATCGGCAACACTGAGTGACGATGTGTCATCTCTGAAGCAGATATTCTTGCACAATCCGGTCGTATTGAAATTGGAAGAACCCGAACTCGCACCATCATCCCAGCTGTCGCATTATCACATTTCGGCGGAAGAAAATGACAAGGCAGCGATTTTGTATGCCCTGTTCAAATTGCATTTGATACGCGGAAAGAGCATAATTTTCGTCAACACAGTGGACCGCTGTTACAAGTAAGTGGTTAGGCATGCAGCGAGTCTCGAATTTTTCATGACTTTTCTGAATGATGAAACGAATAACTTGACCATGATTAGGCATTCCATTCCAATGGATTGGCCTACAAATGATTCGGTTCTAATCTTCTCGCTGACAGTTTTTCGCCCAAATTTTCTCTTTTACCGTTACCGACCATTTGTAACCGAAATCCGAATATTTTCCAGATTAAAACTCTTCCTCGAACAATTCAGCATAAAGTCGTGCGTTCTCAATTCCGAGCTACCATCGAAGATCCGTTGCCACGCGGTCAATCAATTCAACCAGGGAATCTACGACATTATCATCGCCTCTGACGAACACGTTCTCGATCAACCGGAGAAAAGCAATAAATTCACACGCAAGGCGAAAGGTGATGCTGAGTCGGGCGTTGCTCGTGGCATAGATTTCCAGTGCGTTTCGAATGTGATCAATTTCGATTTTCCACTGGATATCAATTCGTATATTCACAGGGCTGGACGGACGGCACGCGGGAACAATACAGTAAGTCGTGTCTGGACGAAATGAAATTTGAAGCCAATTGCTAATCAATCTATTCGCAGGGGAGTGTCCTATCATTTGTGGATCTGAAAGAGCGTGATCTAATGAATCAAGTGGAGGAGCACCTGCAAAGTGGCTACCTAACCGACGATGCTGTAATGAAGTAGGTTCTCTCGCGAAGTCGTCAACCCATTTCCTAAATTCAATTCTTCAATCAATTCCAGAAACTATCAGTTCAAATTGGAAGAAGTCGAACCGTTTAGATACCGTGCCAAAGATGCTTGGCGTGCCATTACTCGCATTGCCATTCGTGACGCACGATTAAAGGAAATCAAAGTTCAAATATTCAACTGTGAAAAATTGAAGGTAAAACTCGGTTGGACATGTTCGGATGGAACGAAACAATTAACAAAATTTCCCTGCCCTTAGAGCTACTTTGAAAATAACCCACGTGACCTGCAAGTACTGCGGCACGACAAAACGTTGGGTACGATTAAGAAACAGGCGCATCTTAGCGACGTTCCCGACTACATAATCCCGGACACATTGAAACGAATGGCTGGCATTTCGACAATGAAAAAGTCGAAACGACCGTACCAGTCTGACAGCAAGTCAAAGTCAATTTATGCTGCGAAGAGAAACAATCCGCTGCTGTGCGCTGAGTTGGACTACGGAAAGAAGAAGAAACATTGAAATTTTGACGCGGAATAAAAGTTGAGTTTGAAAAATATCCGGGGCGTTTCAATGGTTTTTGTCCCTGACTAAAACGACTAATAAATCGTTTCACTAAGCATTTATTTTGCTGATTTCTGTTATACACCATCATTCTTACGATGACCATCAATCTACTTTACAGACTCGTAAGCACTGCCTATCTTTTAGAAAATTTTTCTTGATTTTTTTTTGTTAGCTGAAGAATTGGACGCAATTAACTGGAAATCAAACATTCAATCTCATATAGAGTCCATGAGAGTCGAGTTTCGACCCAAAAATGATGCCTGTTGCGTAATATCTCTGTAAGAATAATTTCAAAGATCAGAATAGTCATTCTCTATGTTTTGTTGCGTAATTTGAAAGCTAATTTCATTAATTTTCTTGAATTTTATTAAATTTTCTTTATTTTCTCAAAAAAAAATCTAAAACACAGGCAGTGCCGCGTAACTTTAGTCTAGGTACCAGGACATAGTGGTATTCGTGGAAATGAAAAGGCTGACGAGCTTCCCAAGCTAGTATCGGGCAGTGACTTTATAGGACCGGAGCCAAGGCTAGGGCTTTCTCAGGAAGCCAGGAAAACTTTGGTTGCACAATGGCTGCAACAAGAACATCAACGACTATGGATGACCTACGAAGGATGAATTCACACCAAGCTATTCCAACCAGCTGTATTGAAATTCTGGAGTAATGAACTTCTTAAACTTACGAGATCGGAAATAAGACGAGTAGGTGGTCTAATTTAAGGTGTGAATTTGACACAGAGAGCTGAGCGTTTGTTTGCTAGAGAGAGTATTGATAGAGCACATTGTTGGAAATGAAAACTGTCATGTATACGGAGGCAAAATGGAATGAAAACGGATGACTGTGAGGCCACCAGAGGCTCAGATATTGCGTAAAAACGAATGTCCATTCCAAGTGATTTGAAATAATTTTCGCATTTTTTTCGACTCGCGTTGATATTCTAGAAAACAACGACTAAACCGATAAGGCAGTGTCCATTTTTCGATGACATTTGTAGCGCTACGCCCGAGTCTCTTTTCTAACGTCAATTTCGGCTCAGTAAGGAACACATTTTTTTCCTTACAAAACTAATTAGTTTACCGTAAAACTATTGCCCACTTTTCTTTAATTTTTATTTATTTGATTTGCTGTTTCTAATGTCGAAACATTTGCATTGATTTTTCCATTTGATTTTGATTGTTTTGCCACAAAATCTATTTTAATTCGTATGCTACAACTAAAACAATGAACACTGCAGCAATAATCGAAAACGTTTCAAACGTTGACAATAAATAATTATAGTTAATTAGACTAGTCAATACGATTGGTAACGTTTTGTGTGTGGATAGATTAGTCGTGATTGTAGTCACTACATAGCACTTTAACATTGAACCAATTCAACCGATTGAGAATTGATGAAAGATTTTTGATACTAAAGACGGACAAAATGAGAAGGCCAGTCGTTCCTCATTATAATTACTTCCTGTGCGACCGCACAGCAACGGTCTCTTTACTAAATCTTTTACTTCATTAGTCTTACCATTCATTTTGCTACTAAAGACCAAATATTTCTCACTGTTTATTTTTGTCGACGCAATCGCTAACAGATTAGTGACACATTGTAAACGTTTAAGTCCGAACGTTTATTCACTGTTTCTGTGGAGTTACGAGCAGACTGGTGACATTGAAATAATCTTAGCTTTCAGAGAGGAAAAAGGAGTACTGGTAGACTGTTCAGCGGCATCGTCCTCAAATACTCCAGTAACCATAGCACCACACACTCCGAACAATCAGACCACAATCAGTGCATTGTACTCGTCGGCGAGACGGGAAGTGGTAATGCACAATCCGGAGCAAATTTTTGTCGTCGTTGTCGATAGCAGATGGCTAACCGTTTCTAAAAGGTTAATTTTACCAAACACCAAAACCCAAACAAAACAAACAGACTGACGCTAATGGAAATGAGTATTATTCGGCCAAGAGTAATATGTGAGGACATGTGAGGGAATTGTGGACGGTGTCTTTGATGAAAAATTTTCTTGACAAGTCACCGTTCTCCAGATACCCTTTCATCGACTTTCCTATTCGTTTTGTCAAAAAAATCTTTATTTTGGATACGTTTTGATACTTCTGACTCAGATCAAATTGACTCAATAGCACAGTATATCGAAGTACTGAGTTGCCACTTCGTAGACTACAATTTCAATCGCATCACATATGATTCTGTTTATCGTATTTGTCCACAATAACTGCATCTGATTTAATCGGTTCATTAGTTTGCGACTGCGATAGTATTCACGAGCGACCTCTCCCTCTGTACCAAGTGTTATATGTCTTGTACATCGTTTGTACTGTCATTCAGTTTTAGGAGAAATGTCCGTCGATGGTGTGTGTTTTTAAAAATTGTTGTCCTGAACCCCACCCGGAATATGTGAACTTGTGTTGACCTGATTAAGTATATGAACAATTTCGATCTGAGCTGAAGTGACTTAAAACCAGAACGAAAATGATGAGACTGCATGAAAACTTCAGGTCTCACAAAAACCTGATCTGACTCGTTTGAATGAATGAACGAGGTTCAGGTCAGACCATGTCTTCGTCTTCTAGTATTACCTGACCCATCAAATTTGTGGTAAAAGTACTCTGACCGTGGTTTACTACTACAATTATACATATACAACTACAACACATAAAAAAACCTCAGTCCAAAAGAGATGCAAGATTTCTAGACATATGAAATTCTCTCACAAAATCGTGAAACTTTTGCACCAAGTTTTTATGCTTTTTAAGGCAGATGGTGTGGATCAACTGTATCAACAATCATGTCCGGAGCGATAGCGGAGGACTTGACGCAGTCTAACTTCCAAAAAAAGAACGAAGAAATTTTTTTGAGACGCGGCAACTATATATAGCCGAACATTTCAGTTTCTACCCTTTGGTTTATATCACCACAAAACATATTCTATCATATTCTCGCTTCAAATACGAGCAAAACGAGCTATCACTCGACTATGTAGGTTTAAAATTGCCCGAGATACATCGTTTTGAAATTGGTCACTTTTCATACAAAAAACACCAAATTGACTTTTCCCAAACAATCAAAATCTTTCAACTTTCTCTGTATGTTTCTATCTATCTATCTATCTATCGACGGCCGATCTCGGAAACTAGTCAGCCAATCTCCATGAAATTTTGCAGGAACCTCAGGGTGGGCATAAAAATGAAAATTTGATACGCTATTACCCCAGGAAAAACCAGCATTTTGTTTTATTGGCCTCGAAGTGGTTTCTGAGTGAGGGTCGGGAACGCGTTTTCGGCTGTAGCTTAGCTGTATTGAAACCCATCAAATGAAAGGTATTTGTAACACGATTCGAACAAAAAAATAATTAAAAAAATCGGGACAGATTCGTTTGAGCTAGAGTGACCAAATTTTGAGCTACTCGAGCGTAGGATGAAAGGACTAATATTTTTTTGGGTTATGAGAGATAGAGAGTTACTTTCTTCGGCAAAGTCACAGAGTTTTACGAGTAGAACATAGGGGCATATGTTAAAAATGTCGAAAGTTAGAAATGGGTGGGTCGATTAGGGTTTTAGAGTTATTTTGTGAATGGTGGCAGATAGAGAGTTACTTTCTTCGGCAAAGTCTCAGAGTTTTACGAGTAGAACAGAGGGGCATATGCAAAAAATGTCAAAAATTGGAAATGGGTGGGTCAATTAGGGTTTGAGAGCTATTTGCTGAATTGTTGCATTTTCAATTTTCCTTCAAATTTTCGAATTTCGTTAAATTTTCAAATTTCGTCAAATTTTCGAATGACTTTGTTACCAAGTTGTTATCTGAAATCCGCCTTTTTATTGAGGTAAGTGAGGTAGTAGCTGACTGTTTAAGGAATTTTTCAACTCATCAATATTTTCGGATTATTTCGATGGAACTAAGTTTTTCTTTCGTCAGAATTTAATTTGATCTGTTCCCATTCCGTGGAACATCAGAAATATTGAAAATAATTTTTTTTTTCTAAAAAATTGATTTTACGGAGCACTAGATTTGCTGCAGTAGCTGACCAGGAAAAAAACGAGTGTTTCTATAGGTGACCAACTTTGTTTCAGTAGCTGACCACTACAAAATTAAAAAATTGTATTAGATTTTTCGCAATAATTTCACTGTCATGCATGTTCACTATAAACTCGATTCCGTATGTCCTGTATTTTCCAAAACTCAGGTACATTCTTTCTGAGGATTCATGAAGTCAAAACTATACCTAAGTCCCTCCTTTTTGAGGGCCCTGTGCCGCACTGAATTGATCACTCAACAACTTTTTTTTTCATTTTCCTTAGAGTCTTACTTACTTACTTACTTCAAAACAATACAAATCGGCTATATTTTTGAACAGTAATTGCGTCTTCAGCGATGATTACTATTGAGGTGCTTTCTCCCAATGACATAATAGTGGGATAGACAGGCCTTCTATGTAAATATTTTGTTCTAGCGGTGAAGCAAAAGCAAATACGAAATATTCAAGTGTGTGTGTGAGTACCTTAAATTTATGGTACTTACGTATTTTCGTACTTATTTTGAAATGTAGGCGCGAAGGAAATTTACATTTTCACTCTTTCTTCGAAATTGGTTTAAAGCATTTCTATCTTTTAAAATTAAATATTTATCGAACTGAAATTTATATTTCATGTAAGCAATCTCTCATTGTCCTAAAAATTGAACTAATTTTGTGATTTTCTCTTTTTCGATCGAATGATTTTTTTTATTACAAATCTTGACGATCGGAGAATTCAATCAGTTGGCTGAATTTATAAACTTTCACGGTCAGTATAGTCACGCATAATAAAAGTGCTAGCATCGTCAATATTAAAATTTCGGGACATTTCTTTTCAAAAATTATAAAATGTGTCAGAAAATGTGTGTAATTAGATAGTGAACAGTTTATGTGTAATTGATAGTAGCAGCTATCGTTGAAAGTGGTAAAAATTGATTTCGAAAAGTTTACAACAGTTTCACCGACTTGTCAAAATTAATTGGCATTTGTAAGTGTGTGTGCCTCAAATGTATATTACACAGAGCTTATTTTTGCTTCACGATTTCGTCTACGTAATTCCTGTCTATCCCACTATTATGTCATTGCTTTCTCCTTTCGAGTAGCACGACTCTGGGTCATTTTAGGTTCAGCCAAAAATCCAATTCTTGTCCAAATATGTAGTGTGGGGTATCGTTGCAAAGGTGATGAAATACAGTTTCAGATAAAAATAAATTTTGGACAGGAAAGTAAATTGAGTGCCCTACAGGGGGGTTCAAAATCCGCTGAGATATTTTGTTTTTTTCGTATTTTGGGTACCCAAACCTTTTTCGAAAATGAGAAAAATGTGCAGGATTTACTTATTTTACCAGTACACGTCACTTAAAATCGAAATAACCAAAAAAAATTGACAAATTGTTTTTGACACCTTTGAAAAAGTGCAGCATTTTGCATTGGCTACAAACTTCCCGAAGAAAGTTTTCGGGATTTTTTAGTATTTCGATCGGATTTCAAGGTTTTAAGCAGAAAAAAATGAACCTTCAACTTCCGCCATTTTTTTTCGGCCATTTTGGATCAGCTTATTCCACATCGATATCTGTTTTGGAATTGGCATGAAAATTCAGTGAAGCCAAAGTGACATGACGGCCGCTCCCGGCGGAACGAGTGAGCTGCCGGAGTTGCTCCCGGTGATTTAGGAATCAGCATTCCATACAGATCATAATACAATCATAAAATCACTATCGTGTATTTCCAAGCCTTAGCGGATGCACTAGTTGTGAAAATTATTTCCACATGACTAAATTTTCAAAAAAAAAAAACGCAGCAGACTGAAGGCCAGTAAAAAGACGAAACAAAATTTTGAATTTTTAAACAATTTTTGTATTCAGTTTGAAGCATTTTTTTCATTTATAATTCCCTTGACTGAAAGTCAGGGTCTTACACCAGAAAATACCGAAAAATGTGGGTAACAAAAAGGTTCACTAAGATTGAAAATGTATGAAATGCTATGAAAAACGTTAAATGTGGGTAACAAAAAATCGTTGAAGGCACGATAACTTGAGTAATTCTCAACCAATTTGGACGATTCTTTTTTTTAAATACGTGGAATTTAAATCCCGAGGCTAAGTTCGAAGATGGGCTATGTAGGACTAAGGATCTGGAAGCTATCCGAGAAAAACGGGATTTTATACTTGTCTAAATCAGACATATGATATAATTAAAATAAATGCGCAAATGTGATTAATTCACTAAGGGCACGAAAAGGAAATAGGCACGAAGATATACGTGCAAAAATATAAAATGTTGAATTGGTAAAAAATTGTCAAATTAATCAATCAGGAATTAAAAATGTCACGAATTAATGTTCTGATCAATGTATAGAATGACATGTATATTGGTTCTGCAAGATTGCAAAATAATTAATACTTTGTTTGATCACAACAACTAGGTCCCACCTTTTGGGCGGGTCAGGTCCCTTGACTGACCATTTTTTCAATATATTTTTGATCAATTTCATTGTTGAACTTCCGAAACATCACTGATACAAATACCTACATTTAATGTATCGATTACTCTATACATGACAACAAAATTTGACAGAAAAAGTTCTTCAAATAAACCTTCGAACGTAAGACCGAATGATCTTTGAGTTCTCATTTTTCTTATAAATTTGCAGCAAGATTTTCAATCAACCACAAATCGTAAAAAAAATGAGACTCGTGTGAATTACGGCCCTCGCTCCGCTCTGGCCGCAAACTTCCCACTCGTATGAGCTATCTATTATTCTGTTTGATTGCCATTTTGTCAAATTTAATCAGAGTAGATGCGAAGTTTTACGAATGTGGAACGATGAGAGGACTCTTTCACTTTGGTAAAAAATAAAAAACGCGATAGATGTTCTTCTCTTACAGTTTTGTACAAAAAAGGAAGTCCCCCGGTACTTACTAAATTTACAAAACCTTCAATCGTGAATAAAATTTGGATGGTAATAAACGACCGATAAATTAATTTTTTTTTTTTTGTCGTTTCTTCACTTTTGTCGATTTTTTTCGTCGATTCAGAAAGCGACAAAAGTGAAGAATTGACGAAACGTCTCTAAGTTACATTTCGTAGAAGGATGAATTCCCTAGGAACGAACAAAACGCCTTCTCATTACATTTCGTTGAAGGATGGAGTCCCTAGGAACGAACAGAACGCCTTTGCATTACATTTCGTAGAAGGATGAATTCCCTAGGAGCGAACAGAACGCCTTCTCATTACATTTCGTTGAAGGATGGAGTCCCTAGGAACGAACCGCCATTGCTTTATATTTCCAAAATCGACAAAGTGTGAAGGAAAGCCTTTTTTTACTGATTTACTGAAGAGGTGCCAGCGACATGTACCACATTTCTATCGGTAATTTATTATTTTTTATCGGTAAAATTGAATGAGTTGTAAAATATTTTGTTTGATTGTTGGAATAATGAATTTAAAAAAAATAATTTTTAGAAATTAGTTGAGAATGACTTAAGTTACATTGCCTACAAAGAAAGATGGTTACATTTAACATAAAAATTTCCTACACTTTTCAATCATAGTGTGCTCATTTGATAGCAGGCATTTTTCTGCCGTAAGACATTGAGTAAAAAACATCTTTCTTTGGTATAGTCGACGCATTAAATTTGTTAGTCAACTATCAAATTTGATAGTCAACTATCAATTTTGATAGTCAACTATCAATTTTGATAGTCAACTATCAATTTTGATAGTCAACTATCAATTTTGATAGTCAACTATCAAATTTTGATAGTCAACTATCAATTTTGATAGTCAACTATCAATTTTGATAGTCAACTATCAAATTTGATAGTCAACTATCAAATTTGATAGTCAACTATCAAAATTTGATAGTCAACTATCAAATTTGATTAGTCAACTATCAAGTTGTTAGTCAACTATCAAATTTGATAGTCAACTATCAAGTTGTTAGTCAACTATCAAATTTGATAGTCAACTATCAAGTTGTTAGTCAACTATCAAATTTGATAGTCAACTATCAAGTTGTTAGTCAACTATCAAATTTGATAGTCAACTATCAAATTGTTACTCAACTATCAAGTTGTTAGTCAACTATCAAATTTGATAGTCAACAATCAACTATCAATTTTGATAGTCAACTATCAAATTTGATAGTCAACTATCAATTTTGATAGTCAACTATCAAATTTGATAGTCAACTATCAAGTTGTTAGTCAACTATCAAATTTGATAGTCAACTATCAAGTTGTTAGTCAACTATCAAATTTGATAGTCAACTATCAAGTTGTTAGTCAACTATCAAATTTGATAGTCAACTATCAAGTTGTTAGTCAACTATCAAGTTGTTAGTCAACTATCAAATTTGATAGTCAACTATCAAGTTGTTAGTCAACTATCAAATTTGATAGTCAACTATCAAGTTGTTAGTCAACTATCAAATTTGATAGTCAACTATCAAGTTGTTAGTCAACTATCAAATTTGATAGTCAACTATCAAATTTGATAGTCAACTATCAAATTGTTACTCAACTATCAAGTTGTTAGTCAACTATCAAATTTGATAGTCAACATCAGATTTGTTAGCAGTTCACTAACAAGAGATGTTTACCGGTTAGAGGCTGGGCATGTACTGACGAAATTTTTCTTTTTACTTGTTTCATGCACATTATCGAAAACATACTTATACGATTTACACACACTACGCAACCAAATCAAATTTCATCAAAGTAATCTTTTTCGATAGAGGCTATAATCAACAGTGTAAAATCCTGTTTTTCCTGGATAGCTTCCAGATCCTTCGTCCCACATTGCCCATCTTCGAACTTAGCCTCGAGATTTTAATTCCACATATTTAAAAAAAAGATTCATCCAAATAGCTTGAGAATTACTCAAGTTATCGTGCCTTCAACGATTTTTTGTCACCCACATTTAACGTTTTTCATACCATTTCATACATTTTCAATCATAGTGAACTTTTTTGTCACCCACATATTTCGGTATTTTCTGGTGTAAGACCCTGACTTTCAGTCAAGGGAATAATCGTGACAATTAAATCATTTTTAGGTATAAAAAGACCTGTAAATTTGGAAATAAAGTTAGTTACTTAACTGAATTAACTCAAGAGTTTGAATAATTCCAGAAAGGAAAAAAGATTGAAATCAAGTGATTAAGATTGAAACTCAAGTAATGAAAATTTCGTAAGATTGAAATCAGAAACATCGAAGGCTGAAGTCAATTCTTACAATACTGTTGATCATAGCCTCAATTAAAAAGATTACTTTAATGAAATTTTATTTTGTTTGGTAGTGTGGGTAAATCATATAAGTTTGTTTTCGACGTGCATGAAACTAGTAGGAAAAATAATTTCATCATTCGATGCCCATCTTTTAACGTGTAAACATCTCTTACTAGTGAACTACTAACAACTTGATAGTTGACTATCAAATTTGATAGTTGACTAACAACTTGACAGTTGATTATCAAGTTGTTTGTCATTTATCAAGGATGTAGTTTTTTACTCCCTTTACAAGCACATCTTACGCCAGCAAAATGCCTGTTATCAAATTAGCACACTTTGATTAAAAAGTATAAGAAATTTTAATAAAAAAGTTAAATTTTTGCAGGCAATATAAGATGAATTATCTCAGATTTCTGAAGATTTTTTTTAAATACATGGAATTCAATGAATCAAAGAGAATATTGTAAAAATTTTAGTAGTTCACAAGAGTCGGGACATTTTATTCACGATTGAAGGTTTTGTGTATGGGAAGTTATATTCGAGGGATTATTTTTTCTCGGTCTACCAATAAATTTCTCCTTTTACAAATATGTTTAATCCCTTTACCATTATAGAGTCGAAATTGGTACCAATTTACCGAAAATATTGGTAAACTGAGTTATTTTTAACGATGAACCAAAAACTAATAAAGTTCATTTATTACCATGTGAAAGTATATTAGGGACTTCTTTTTTTACGCAAAAGTGTAAGAGAAGAACATCTATCGCACTTTTTTATTTTGTGAAACAGTCCTCGTTCCACATTCACAAATAAACTTCGCATCTACTCTGATGTAACGAAAAGGCAAATCAAACAGAATAATAGACAGCTCATACGATTGGTAATCTACACGAGTCATATTTTATCTATGATTTGAGGTTGATTGAATATCTTGAAAATTAAAATTGAAAATTGAAAATTGAGAGCTGAAAAAGTGGTCAAAATCATTCCACCTTACGCTCGATGGTTTCCAAGGAAAAAAAATTGTCACATTTTACTGTCATTTGCGTGGAGTCATTAATATAGTAAATATGTTATGTATTATCACATAGGCGCAGTGTTCGGATGTCAAAATTACTTACCTAGAAGAATAATTCAAAAATTACGCTTCAGTTCTATGTTGTTGTCTCGTTTTCGCTTGTGTGATAAAATAGAGTACACAGTTGTCACTATCAGTCTCGGCAAGCCTCGACTTCTTCGTGACAAGTGTGTAATATATATTAATGTGACAAGTTTTTATGAATACGTCAAAAATACATTTAGAAAAGTGTCAGTCAAGGGACCTGACCCGCCCAAAAGGTGGGACCTAGTTTTTTGTAGTTTTTTTTCTCTTAAGAGGTTCCGAGTGTACGCTGAAATTGTAGCCTACATTTCTGCGTTTCGAAATTTTTGATCGCTGATATCTTTTTACGAGAACCCTTTTTGAAAAATGTACGACCACATTTTCGAGTAAAAATATGTCAGCTTTGAATAAAAAATAAAATTGTCTGTGAAAGTTTCATGTGCTTTGAGAAGACTGTACCGATGCCCCAAATTTGTATCAAAGGTACACTTTTCTGAAAGCACATGGAACTTTCACAGACAATTTTATTTTTTATTCAAAGCTGACATATTTTTACTCGAAAATGTGGTCGTACATTTTTCAAAAAGGGCTCTCGTAAAAAGATATCAGCGATCAAAAATTTCGAAACGCAGAAATGTAGGCTACAATTTCAGCGTACGCTCGGAAGCTCTTAATTTTTTTTTTTGTATTTTCATTTTATTTTTTCATTTATATATATGCTGGACGGAGCCGATCTAAATAAATATGAATTGATTTGTACTCCTGGGAATTGACTGATCCGTTAAATGATTTGCGTACACATTGAATAATTCGAAATTTTTCTACTTTTACTGATAGAAGCAGTGTGTGTTTATGTTTCAGGAGGGAATATCAAATTTTTAGCCCCGTACGAAGTACTGGGGGCTTATAAGATTAATATGCCGTTTGTAACACGTCGAATTGGAAGCAGACAGTAAGGGCAAAGCATTTGGTTATGTTCATAGATGACGAATCCGCAATAAAAAAAATGTCCGTCCGTCCGTCCGTCCGTCCGTCCGTCCGTGACCCCTCTAGCTAGAGTAAATCACAACCTTTTTTCAAAATTCTTTTTTTCCCCGATTGGTATCGACAAAAGTAAGGTCAAGTTCGAAAATGGGCATGGTAGGGTCGGCCCCTCCAGAGCTAGGGCCCTATAGGTGTTTTTCAGTCTTTCGACGATATCTACCGAAATACGCACGCAATAGCTGCTTGTGATATATCAAATGAAAGGTATTGACGAGTAGAACAAAGTTGCTGAACATTGTTTTTGGGTAAGATGTAACGTGGGCTTGTTGGGAGGGCTCAAAGTTCGTTACTCGGCCCTAAGTGTTTTTTGCACATAAATCGAGTAAATCTCATCCGATTTTGCTAGATTTAGTTTTTTATGGAAGGTAATTGAATACCGAAAAGAACGTGACGAAAAAATTTTTAAATTAGGGCCCTTGGACTAAGGCCGCTACTCGGCCCTAAGTGTTTTTTGCACATAAATCGAGTAAATCTCATCCGATTTTGCTAGATTTAGTTTTTTATGGAAGGTAATTGAATACCGAAAAGAACGTGGCGAAAAAAGTTTCAAATTTGGGCCCTTGGACTAAGGCCGCTACTCGGCCCTAAGTGTTTTTTGCACATAAATCGAGTAAATCTCATCCAATTTTGCTAGTTTTTGTTTCATTTGAGAGATAATTGAATGCCGAATAGAATGATGGCAAAAAAAAGTTTCAAATTTGGGCCCTTGCACTAAGGCCGCTACTCGGCCCTAAGTGTTTTTTGCACATAAATCGAGTAAATCTCATCCAATTTTGCTAGTTTTTGTTTCATTTGAGAGATAATTGAATGCCGAATAGAATGATGGCAAAAAAAAGTTTCAAATTTGGGCCCTTGCACTAAGGCCGCTACTCGGCCCTTGCACTAAGGCCGCTACTCGGCCCTAAGTGCTTTTTGCACATAAATCGAGTAAATCTCAACCGATTTTGCTAGTTTTTGTTTCATTTGAGAGGTAATTGAATACCCAATGGAAAGTTGGCAAAAAATTTTGGGTTTCTAAAATATTGTCGTAAATTGTTGGTTTTATTTGAGAGGTACTTCGTACGGGCTTTCGTAATTGCGCTATGCGCAATTTTAAAAATGAACACTTTCAGTGAATTTGACAATTCCCAACTTGACTTGCATTTTGGTAACAGACGCATTAGAGGGTTGTAGACGTATTAGGGTTCCGGGCTTATTAGGGCTACGGACGTATTATGGTTGCGGACGAAATAGGATTACGGGTTGTACGGGGCTAAGTCGCAGCAAACGCTCCGACTGTTCTGATGCCTTGTTTGTTTGTTGGTTTGTCATTTGTTGATTCTTTTCTTCTTCATTTTTTTTGGCTTCTCTCTTTTTGTCACTTTCACAGTATAGTCTCTATGTCCGATAGGTTGGTATTCTCAAGACATAAATGTAAGACGATCAATTTTCATCAAAATGTTTACACAAATCAAAAGGCAATCTTCTCATTTTTCTTGTCATTTAAAATCTAGTGTTTTTTACTTCAATTTTATTAATAGTACATTACTATACCAGTGAAGTAATTTGATATCTCGTATCCAGATGATGCGCTGAAGCCCTCGGATACTTTTACTCATCGTGATACGAAATATCAAATTATTTCACGTGTAAAGAATTGCGTTTTACTTTACGAGCGAGGGAAAGGGTCTTCACTAGTGAGGGAAAGGCCACATTACCTCACTAGTAAAGTAAATTAATTTTTTTGTTTGTTTGAAAGAGGTCACATCAGCTAAAGATGATTTCTTCAATACAAAATTTGAATTTTTTTTAATTAGAGTTTTCATTGTTTTTTGTTTACTAGACTTTGATTTTAGATTTGGTTTTTTTTCTCCTTTTGTTTGTCTCAAAAAGATTTTCTAGTTATAGGAAGTTTGTACAACTTCCGTAAAAATTAAAAACTGAAACCGAAAATCGATTTTTTTTCTTCTTTTCTTAAAAAAAAAACCTGAACTGATCCTATAAATTGATTGATTAAATACTTTTGAAGTGAAAGTTCATAAATCTAAATTGATTACTCATTCGAATAAGTGAACGTAGCTGCATTGTCGAATTCACCACAATAGTTCGGAGCAGAGAACAACGTAACCAACTGTCGTTTCGCAAAGAACTCGTAACCATCTTCGACGACTTGATGCGCTCTGCATATCAAATCAAAGTCGTGTCGTCGCAAAAACTTACTAACAACCTGCGAATGGTAAAACAGATATTTCATCGTAAGAAAATTGTCCGAACATCGAACGGTATAGCTCCACTCACCTCTACGCAAATGTAAAACTAACACCGCGATCATTTTCGCCCCAACCCATTGTATCCTTATCCGACCAAAGTAAATCGCACAATAAACCTTGATCTGGTACGTCGGTGGGTCGCATAATGCGTCGAATTTGTTCCATCGATGTCAGATCTGGACTGAATCCGCCATGACAGCAGAAGATTTTCTCGTCAACTGTAATCGGTTAAACAGGGATTTTCAATGTTTCAGACAGTAGTCGCACGAAAAACAAAATTAATTTTTGAAAAGTCTGTCCTACTCACCAATAGCTGCAACGGGTAAGCAATTAAAGCATTCCGTGAACGTTTTACACAGCTTGATAGTATATCGTCGTTTGCATTCATCGTAAAATCTAACGAATAGAAAAACGATTTTAGGATCCATTCCATCGACAGCAAAGTTTCAATGCTCAACTCACTCATAAATTCGATTGATGCTAGCACACTCCTGATTTCCTCTCAACAGGAAGAAATTCTCTGGATACTTGATTTTGTACGCTAAGGGGCCATTCACAAATTACGCACGCACCAAATTCGAAATTTCAGACCCCCCCTCCCCCCTTGCACGCGAAAATGTATGGAGAAAATTTCAAAAATGTATGAAGCGTACGCTTTTGTCAAACCCCCCTCCCCCCTTAAGAGCGTGCGTAATTTGTGATTGGCCCCTAACAGTAAGCAAATTGTTTCAAGCGATTGCTTTCCACGATCTACGTAATCACCCAGAAAGAGATAATTTGATTCCGGCGGGAAACCGCCACACTCGAACAGACGCATCAAATCGTAGTATTGACCATGAATATCACCTAATGAATGGGACGAAGAATTTTCTCGATCCGCGAACTGAAAAAGAATTTTTTTTAAATAGGGGTGGTGTTTGGGTAGGTATCACGTTATGTCGCTTAGGTTAAATTGGTCCCTAAAGTGGATCTTTGCGGACAGTATGATTATTACATTTGAATGGTGAGATAAAAAGTTCGAAAAACGTTTACTCACGGTGTCAAACCTATTGCCTTTTTAGGCGTGAGACCTACTCTAACTTTAAAGACTTTTATTTTTAACGAGGGACAGAATGCCTCAAATCGTGCGGACATTGGATACGCTTTACTGCCTGAGTCGCCGTGAATCTGTATTGACGGAACTACATTTAAAATCGTTTCTGTTTTTTCTCTCCTGTAAGTTACACAATATTCATGAATTTTAACGAATTTTCTCTGATAACCATGGTAAAATTCATGCAACTTGCCAAGTGTTGATAATAAATTTAACGTTTACGGAGTGTTCGCGATTTGAAAATAAAATTGGTGAAAAGTAATATAACTGGCCGCTGACCAAGTTCACCTGAATTGATTAATAATTTATTGATGAAGCGAAATTAATTTATGAATTTGCGGACTGATTTACTGAAGAATTTGTGAAAAAGAAGACTAATCGACTGAACGCATTCAAATTGATCGAGAAAATCTGGTCCTCGAATCTGGAAGTTTAAAAAAAGGTCAAACTTGTTCGGTCTCAGCTACTTTCTACATTCAGTCCAACATTTTTATAATACACATAGGACGAGTGTGTAATCAAGAAAAGGTTGAATGAAACGCATGAATTCACAGCGTGCTGATTGTAAATCTTATCGAATTTCGTTTATCGTTGACCTTTTAAATTTCGAGCAAAAACACAACGAACAACTGACTTTGTATGAACGAATGATTGTATTCCGACAATCACAAATCGCTCGCGAAGGATAAATTATTGTTTTCATTTTAGATAAAAGAGCGACAACAAATGAATCAAATCGAGTTGAAAACATAGTCCCGACCGAAAGTGCTATTACGCATGCGATATAATTTTGCAAATTTTCTTCAATAAAGAAAAATACAAAACGTTCACGACAATCACTTTATACGCTAGCATTGTTATCCATACTGGCCTGAACTAGTTTTTCTATTTAAAGGCGAAAACAGATGTGTACGAGATGTCAATACACATTTGTGTAAACTCGTGTGCGCGATACATCAGGAATGACAGAAAAGAATGGGATGTGTGTCGTTGTGGCGATATTACTCATCTCAGCAAGGACATCGCGTTTGAAGAGTCTTCAATGAAGACAACAAAATAAAAGTTTCGAAGGAAAAAAAATCAATTTAACCATCCGACGACCCCGGTCATTTATTTTACGTGTTACGGCATGTTTCATTTTCATTTACATTGCCTAATCACGTAAAGCACACACCCCCCCTGAACCAAAATAAAGTTTTACCGAAAATGCACCCAAAAATTGATTGCTGTTCAAAATAGAGGGACCCTAGGGGAGAGGGACCAGATGCTACCCCAACCCCATACAACTAAGAAAAAAAATATATGGGATGGGGAAGCATCTGGTCCAGCTTAACGGACCATCGTTTTGAACTCTCCTAGGGTCCCTCTATTTAGAACAGCAATCAATTTTTGGGTGCATTTTCGGTAAAACTTTATTTTGGTTCAGGGGGGTGTGAGCATTGTACTTACGAGGTTCCAAGTTGTTATTTGATAAGTGGGGAACAACCCACTTATCAAATACACAACTCGGAACCTCGGAAGTAATATACTATTATTTTCATTTCCCGTTTAAACCGTAACATTACGAGAATATAATGTTGCAATCTTCGTTTACGATTCAAAACGTCTTTCATATTGTATTAGCGAGTAAATGTTTATTACAATCAACACACACTTTTTCGATTAAGTACTCATATCGCTAGGTACTGGTTGTTGTTGTTTTTTGTTGTTGCGTTGATAATTCACTTCACACCTTGAGTCATAAATTTTTTATCGAATTTAAAATCTTACTGTCATAGGTTTAATCACAGTTACCAAATAGATAAACCATTAGATAAGCATTTCTATGAATAAAAAAAGAAACGTAAGTCACTTACATTTGCTGCACAATTAGAAAGTGGTATCCGTGATATCCGCAAATTGTAGACGGGTCACAGGTGATAAGATGCTAATAATTTCCAAATTTCCAAGTGTGGTGTATTGCTTCATCATTAGATATACGGCAGCATAACGTTGATTAAAAATATAAATCTGGATGTTCGTCTGATACTATTTTGATGTCTCAATGTCTCACATGTCTTTTATGATTTGTTTGAAGTTCTCACATCGAAATTAACGGGGTTTTTTTTCGTTATTTTTTTTTTTTAGATTTTTTTATATGATTTCGTTTTTGTTGTCATTTTTATATAATTTTCATTTACACACACTGTTTATGTTTCTATTTACACTGGCGGATTCGGTGAGTCCATTGGCTCGTCAGTCGGTTTCGGCGAGTCCATGACAACATCTACTGATGGCGAATGACTTCTGCTGTCATTGTTTGTGGAATTCGTGCTGTCCATGCTAACGTCACTGTCATTGAATTCGAACAATTGTTTCCAGTTTTTGAACCGGACATCTTCCGCCGGATTAAAACTTTAAAAATTTTTTTTTAATGTTTGAACTTTTTTGATTTTAGTTACACTTACCCCCCTTTATTCACAAAAGTATCAATGCACACCACCACCATTTCCCCCGCGTCCTCTATCGACTCGGTTAATAACCCGCGATTAGGAAATGGTGGTAAGCTTCCCGGTAAAACGTCTTTGAACAGTTGGACCAGGTCAGGGTAATTCCTAAATATTTTTTTTTTCATTAAATGAAATTATAATTAAATCTTTTTCGCAATTCCGGTCCATAATCATCACCTTTCCATGCATTTAATGTCGTTTTGAAGGTATTTATTTCACAGTGCGTTTTAGATTTTTTTTTCGCACTTGGGCTTTTTCACCTTTTTTTCGCACGCTACACAAGCTTAGTACCTTTAAGAAAGGCTAAATTTTATAAATAAAAACTTTGCACAAAACCAGGATTTGAACACACAACACCAAAATTCTTCTAAACACCGAGCAACGACCATAGCCATTCGGCTACAGAGTCACACAATTATTCAGAACGTATTGTTGAAGCGTACATACTAAGCATTGACTACTTGATTTTATTTAGCACGTCTCTATTCATTGCAATGTGTATATAGTGCATGTTGCTTGATCGTTCAAATGAATTCATGTTTGCATGTGAATGTTTGGTAGAAATTTTGGTAATATTTTGCATTGGAAAGGTGATTATGGCCCGAAATTGCGAAAAACGTTGTATCTACCACGGTAGGTATGCCGGTATTTTTTCGCACACGACGTCTTGTCGACCTTTAGGACAAATGATATTGCCAATATTGGTCATATCTACTTGACATTTTATATTTTATCAGTCGAATCGTATGGAAATATGCATTATTTTGTGACGTTGGTCTAAATCTGAATTTACAGTCATCCGTTTTCATTCCATTTTGCCTCCGTGTACATGACATGTCATGACCGCAGTCGGCATTTTATACAATAGAGTGTTTAAGTGAGAGAGATGGCGAAATAACACTGTCATGTACACGGAGGCAAAATGTGATAAAAACGGATGACTGTGAGGCCACCAGAGGCTCAGATATTGCGTAAAAACGAATGTCCATCCCAAGTGATTTCAAATAATTTTCGCATTTTATTCGACTCGCGTCGATATTCTAGAAAACAACGACTAAACCGATAAGGTAGTGTCCATTTTTCGATGACATTTGTAGCGCTACGCCCGAGTCTCTTTTCTAACGTCAATTTCGGCTCAGAAGGAACACATTTTTTTCCCTACAAAACTAATTAGTTTACCGTAAAACTATCGCCCACTTTTCTTTAATTTTTATTTATTTGATTTGCTGTTTCTAATGTCGAAACGAAGAATTGAAATTATGGATCCATTCATCAAGAAGAGGCGGTAAGTTTGTTGTTCATTCGGTTGCGGTTCGGATGTTTTAGTATAAACGGCATGCACACACAAAAAAAAACCATGTAAAATGGAGGCTCCACTTATACTGAGATTTTTTTTGTGTCAATACAATGAAATGCGGTCTGGGTTAATTTGCATTGATTTACTGCAGTTTGATTGTTTTTCCATTTGATTTTGATTGTTTTGCCGCGAAATCCATTTTAATTCGGATGCTGTGTTACAACTAAAACAATGAACACTGCAGCAATAATCGAAAACGTTTCAAACGTTGACAATAATTATAGTTAATTAGACTAGTCAATACGATTGGTAACGTTTTGTGTGTGGATAGATTAGTCGTGATTGTAGTTACTACGTAGCACTTTAACATTGAACCAATTCAACCGATTGAGAATTGATGAAAGATTTTTGATACTAAAGACGGACAAAATGAGACGACCAGTATAATTACTTCCTGTGCGACCACTACGTCTTCTCAGCAACGGTCTCTTCACTAAATCTTTTACTTCATTAGTCTTACCATTCATTTTGCTACTAAAACTAAAGACCAAATATTTCTCACTGTTTATTTTTGTCGACGCAATCGACAACAGATTAGTGACACATTGTAAACTTTATTCACTGTTTCTGTGGAGTTACGACCAGACTGGTGAAATTGATACTAAAAATAATCTCAATTTTCAGAGAGGAAAAAGGAGTACCGGTAGACTGTTCAGCGGCATCGTCCTCAAATGCTCCAGTAACCATAGCACCACACACTCCGAACAATCAGACCACCCGAGTGAACACAGTTAATCCGTACAATGGTCAAGTGTATTCGCAAAAATTCCACTCGATCTACCAGAAACGTATCATGTTGCCGGTGTTCGAGTATCAGTCGGATTTCATGCGTCTGTTGGCCGAAAATCAGTGCATTGTACTCGTCGGCGAGACGGGAAGTGGTAAGTAAACCAAATAAATCCAGATTGTGTCTAGATCACTAAACGGCTTAAACGAACAGGTAAAACAACACAAATACCGCAGTGGTGTGTGGAGTATGCTTCGTCCGTTGGAAGCAAGGGAGTCTCATGTACTCAACCACGTCGAGTCGCTGCTATGTCGGTAGCACAACGTGTTTCCGAAGAAATGGACGTGGCGTTGGGACAGGAGGTTGGCTACAGTATTCGTTTCGAGGATTGTTCGTCCCCGAAAACCCTTTTAAAATACATGACCGATGGTATGTTGTTGCGAGAAGCAATGAGCGATCCGATGTTAGAAGCATACCAAGTTATACTTCTCGACGAAGCGCACGAACGTACGCTGGCCACGGATATTTTGATGGGCGTTTTAAAGGAAGTGGTCAGGCAACGCAGCGATTTGAAATTAGTTGTGATGTCGGCTACACTCGATGCCGGCAAATTTCAACAATATTTCGACAATGCACCGCTGATGAATGTTCCGGGACGAACGCATCCAGTGGAAATATTCTATACACCCGAACCGGAGCGCGATTATCTTGAAGCGGCAATTCGTACGGTCATTCAGATTCACATGTGCGAGGACATCGAAGGCGACATATTGATGTTTTTGACCGGGCAAGAGGAAATCGAAGAAGCGTGCAAGCGAATCAAACGAGAAATCGACAATCTGGGCGCTAGTGTCGGTGAACTGAAATGCATTCCGTTGTATTCGACGTTGCCACCAAATTTACAGCAACGCATTTTCGAACCGCCACCGCCCAATAAACCGAATGGAGCCATTGGCCGGAAAGTGGTTGTGTCGACAAATATTGCAGAAACATCACTCACAATCGACGGTGTGGTGTTCGTAATTGACCCCGGTAAGTAGACTGCTCAGATTTTGTCAAGTTCAAGTAACAATGCGATTCGATTACCATCGCAGGCTTTGCCAAGCAGAAAGTTTACAATCCCCGAATTCGCGTCGAAAGTTTATTAGTTTCGCCGATCAGTAAAGCATCGGCTCAGCAACGGGCTGGACGAGCTGGTCGAACGAAACCCGGAAAATGTTTCCGATTGTACACGGAAAAGGCTTACAAAAATGAGATGCAAGACAACACGTATCCGGAAATTCTACGGTCTAATTTGGGTATGCTGAGACTGAAATGCAGTGAACAGATTGCATGAACGCAACTTATGCCAATTGTTTTACAGGAACGGTTGTTCTTCAGCTGAAAAAACTCGGCATCGACGATTTGGTACATTTTGATTTCATGGATCCACCGGCACCGGAAACGCTGATGAGAGCGTTGGAACTGTTAAACTATTTGGCTGCCTTGGACGACGATGGAAATTTGACCGATTTGGGTGCAGTTATGGCAGAATTTCCCTTGGATCCGCAACTTGCCAAAATGTTGATTGCCAGCTGTAACCATAATTGTTCCAACGAAATTTTATCCATTACTGCTATGTTGTCGGGTGAGAATTCAATACACAGACTATTTTTATCAAACTTTTATTTGTCAGACCAACATTTAGTTATTAAGTTCAATTGAAGTGTGTGCTGAACACACTCTGTCGATTATATTCTGTTAACCTTTTGAAAACGGCAAGAGTATCGCAACTTAATCATCCAATTCGCTTACTAATTTTGTTCAAAGATGATACTTCATCCCTTCATTGATTTTATGACATTCATTTTGCTGCACAATCCGGAGCAAATTGCGTTTATTTGTCGTCGTTGTCAGATGGCTAACCGTTTCTAAAAGGTTAATTTTACCAAACACCAAAACCCAAACAAAACAAAACAAACAGACTGACGCTAATGGAAATGAGTATTATTCGGCCAAGAGTGTTCTGGACATGTGAGGGAATTGTGGACGGTGTCTTTGATGAAAAATTTTCTTGACAAGTAACCGTTCTCCATATACCCTTTCATCGACTTTCCTATTCGTTTTGCCAAAAAAATCTTTATTTTGGATACGTTTTGATACTTCTGAGTCAGAAGTTCTGACAGACTATTCAAATTGACTCAATAGCACAGTATATCGAAGTACTGAGTTGCCACTTCGTAGACTGCAATTTCAATCGCATCACATATGATTATGTTTATCGTATTTGTCCACAATAACTGCATCTGATTTAATCGGTTCATTAGTTTGCGACTGCGATAGTATTCACGAGCGACCTCTCCCTCTGTACCAAGTGTTATATGTCTTGTACATCGTTTGTACTGTCATTCAGTTTTAGGAGAAATGTCCGTCGATGGTGTGTGTTTTTAAAAATTGTTGTCCTGAACCCCACCCGGAATATGTGAACTTGTGTTGACCTGATTAAGTATATGAACAATTTCGATCTGAGCTGAAGTGACTTAAAACCAGAACGAAAATGATGAGACTGCATGAAAACTTCAGGTCTCACAAAAACCTGATCTGACTCGTTTGAATGAATGAACGAGGTTCAGGTCAGACCATGTCTTCGTCTTCTAGTATTACCTGACCCATCAAATTTGTGGTAAAAGTACTCTGACCGTGGTTTACTACTACAATTCTGCAACTACAACACATAAAAACCTCAGTCCAAAAGAGATGCAAGATTTCGAGAGAGAAAACGTATGAAATTCTCTCACAAAATCGTGAAACTTTTGCACCAAGTTTTTATGCTTTTTAAGGCAGATGGTGTGGAACAACTGCATCAACAATTAAATTTTTTCAATTTTGTATAGCTCTGCTGTTCCAACCAAGCTGCGAATGTGAAGCATTTTTTGCTTCATTGGTTTTGTGCCGTTTATAGATGAGGAAAATAAATCTAGACTTAAGCCATACAAATGTCTTATCGCGTTAGTTAAGATTGTGCCTACATCGAACTCAATGAACTTAACTGGTTCCTTCCTAGTTAACTGAACTTTTACGTACACATTTTGACATATCACCCATCTAACGTAGAAATTTGACATATCACCCATCTGGATCAGTTAAATTAACAGGTTTTTTCCCCGGTTTTTACGCTCGTCTAACACTGTATATACTGTATTGACGAGAGAGAAAGAAATATAATTCGAAGCAGTTATTTCAACTTCCCTTGAGGGATGGGTCGAAATTTATATGAAAATATGCAACGACAAGTACACCAAGGGAAGCTATAATTAACTGGTCTTCTGAACTCTGTCTCTGGTCATAACAGTCTATGCAGTGTTAAAAGAGCGTAGAAGAGATAAAAATGACCAGTTGCTTAACTGGTTTCGATGGGTGATACTTCAAAATTTTGATACTAAAAGTTCGGTGAACTAGGAACAAACCAGTTATTTAACTGAGCTCGATGGGTGAACACTCTTTTTGACATACCACCAATCGAGCTCAGTTAAATTAAGTTGTTTTTCACTCGTTTAACACTTTATTGTAGAAGACCAAATTTGACCATTATGCAATGTACTCATTCTATTGGTGCGCAGTGTGTTTGTTTTCGTTTTCAAGCATCTTTTTTGCCACACAGAACAATATAATTGTGCGATATTTCATATGCGATTTTTGAGCGCGTTTCCCAATTCAAACATTTTACGCCAATTAACCATGTCGATTAGAAATGAAACAGACAAAAAAAACATGAGAAATTTGCAATGTCGAGAGAAAAATCAAATTCAAATTCCATGAAACGACCGAAAAATCGCATATGAACTAATAGAACAATAGCCCTAGGTTTAAAAAAAGACAAACAACTATATTTGTGGGACGTGCTGTGCCCAAATATTCAATTTAGTACCACAGTGCTTTGTCCGGCCAAATGACGTTAAGAAGGCAGCTGACGAGGCGAAAATGCGTTTTGCACACATCGATGGTGATCATCTCACCCTGCTTAATGTTTACCATGCATTCAAACAAAGTAAGTGCGAGCGTTGAGGTAGTAGTTGTCGGTGTAGAATTTATTCATTATTTGATGGAGAAACCATTGACTGATGTGCCAATTTCTTTTTTTTTATTTGTTTCTCATCGGAATAAAGGTGGCGAAGACAAAAACTGGTGTTACGAAAATTTTGTGAATCACAGATCGTTGAAACAAGCCGATGATGTGAGAACACAATTGTCACGGATTATGGACAGATTTAATTTGAAAAGAACTAGCACAGATTTCACATCGAAAGACTACTACATCAACATTAGAAAGGCGTTAGTTCAAGGATTTTTCATGCAAGTAAGTGACGCAGCGTTATTGTTTTAGTATGGCAAGCATATCGCGACATAGTTGTTTACGCGGCCATCCGTAAGGGACGTCCACACGAACGGGATTTCCATGTTTTAAGGTAGTGAAAGGTGTTGTGGTCAAGGGGAGAGAGAAGTAGTAAAATTCAGAAAATCATGTGGGACGTCCCTAATGGACCAATTCGCCAAACTGTTCACTTTTTCTTCATTTGATTTAACATTCATTTTGCAATTAAGATCACATTTAACGAGCGTTTAATTTTGTCATCATTGTCGATAACAGATGTATACGCTAAGTAGGACGTACTCGATTTGAACGATCAGTTCTTTAACCGAATGCCTTCTAATTCCACTACTCTCTTAGGTGGCCCATTGTGAACGCACTGGACATTATCTAACAATAAAAGACAACCAGGTCGTACAGTTGCATCCATCTACATGTTTGGACCACAAGCCCGAATGGGTGTTGTATAATGAGTTTGTCTTAACAACAAAGAATTACATTCGCACCGTTACCGACTGTAAACGTAAGTGATCTTCGATTTGACGTTTTTGCGTTTTCTATTTCGACAATTTTGTGATTCTCTTCTCCGCTTCTTTTAGCTGAATGGTTGCTGAAAATTGCCCCACAATACTATGACATGAACAATTTCCCGCAGTGTGAGGCGAAACGACAGTTGGAAATGATGCAAGCACGGATGGATTCGAAACAATATCAACAAGGATTTTAAGATTTAGCTTCGGTTTTTAAGAAAAAAAAAACCACAAAAAAAAAATATTTCACAATTCAACAGATTTATATTATTAAATGTGGATGAAGCGAACGCAATTCTGTTTTCGTTTTGATTTTGCTATGATTGTAATTTTCACTTGAGTTGGATCACACGAATAAAAGAGAAAATTAATGAGAGACATTTGTTTGTTGGTGTTTTTTGTCGTTTATTTTTCGTTTACAAAACGCTACCGAGCCTTCGATTAATATAAATTGTTTAAATCGAGAGAGAGAGAGATAGAGAGAGAAAGACAAGTTTTGTGAGTTGAGATCACTTTTGATCAGTTTCCGCTGGAGCTCTAACCAGGGACTAAACTAAGGAACATCGCAGGTGGGAATTTTCCCACCTGCGCCCCTCTAATTCCCACCTGCGAATCCAGATCTGCCCACAAGAAAAATTACAATTATCTGACTTGAAATAGTCAAATGAATGTAGTTGAACCTAGTTGGAAAATGATAATGGCATTGTCGATATCAGTTTTTTAATCTTTTATCATCATTTAGATGGAGATACAGATACAGAATCAAAGTATTTCACATTTGTAGCTTTCACTTTCCTAAGAACTAAAAAAATGGAAAGAAAATAGGGTTGGCATGTAAAAAGTGACACTAAAGGAACTAAAGGAACCAAATCATTCAAAAGATCTTGGCCTCGAACTACTTTCAGTGGAGTGGCGTATGAAACTCCAAAATGGAGTTATTAACAAAAATGTGATTTTTGTTTCTCATTTATTTCTCTCTGGTGTGTTAACGTAAAAATCGGTAGAAATTCTTAAAAAATGTCTGTATGGAGGGTAAACATCCGAGATTTTTTCAGATTTTTTGGACCCCTATTTAACGATGAAAAAATTCAATGATTTTTTTTCCATATGCTAGTTCCATATCCGTTTTTGGTCACTTGAATTGTCTTCATGGAATGTGCCTAGATTATGTAATTTATTCAGATTTTTTAAAATGGCGGAACACACCCTAATTTAACGAAGAATATTTGAATAAATATTTTTACCTCTAAGTAGGGGTCCAAAAATTACTTGAGAATTTTTTCAGTTATATCTATTGAGATATACAAATTATACACAAAACTCACCCTCATACCCAAAAACTCAACACTATTGTGATTTTTAGGGCTGATATTCTACCAAAAACACCTTTTAGTCCAGTAAACCGATAATTATCTGCAATTTTCTGGATTTTGATTTTTAGGTCATAGTGTGGACGCATTTTCCACAGGTAAAAATACACCCCTAACATGACCGAAAAATTAAATTCTAGAAAATTGCAGATTATTATCAGGTATCGGCAACTTGACTAGACTTTACATTTTGAATGATTTTTTTTGGATGAAAGACCCTAGACTTACGGTCTTTAAATCGTAAAATATACGTTGACGTAAACGTCCTGAACGCATGATATTATTTTTGGATAAAAAACTGTTACTTTGGCGCCCAAGATTTTGTGTTTAGGCGCCCCTTCGAAAAGTTTCCCACCTGCACAGAAATCCTTATTTTAGTCCCTGGGCTCTAACTGTCAAATAAAACAAAATTGAATTGATACAAAATGGAATGATTACAACAACAAGTCTGACAGCTACACCTCCAGCAAGCTTTAACTGGTCAGTTTACCACTACACTACAGCTTTTATTTCGCTCTTCATACAGACTATTACAAGACAACGAAGATCAAAGACCAGTTAAGTTGAACAATGACAAGAACGCCAAGGCAAGTTATAATTAACTGGTCTTAGGAACTCTCGCTCTGATCATAACAGTCTATTTTGTATCTGTTTCTTTTCTCATTTTGACATTGTCCTCAAGGCCCGTTACGTTTAACTGAGCTGAAATATCTCTTCGTTAACACTACACTGAGAACCATAAACAATCAAAGTCACTCTCAGCTCTTAAGTAAAGTCTCTCAAAGAAATGAAAATGATCTCACGGCTGGTGAGCGGTTGCATTCAATGAATCAATCGGCCAAATTTCGTGGCTTTCGCAAGTTTGACAGTTCAAATCAATTGGAAAAGGCCTGAAAACAATAGTTATTTCCGACGCGAAAATCCTTATTCTGTTGTTAAAATGACGTTTGGTTGTCATTCTGAGAGACGTCATTTTAGGTGAGAAAATAATCATTTCTCTCCTAAAATGGCGGGTTCAGTCATGTTGGGTGAGAAAATGATTATTTACATGCTACATGCGTCGAAAACCGTACTTTTCAAGCACTACTTTCGACGCCCTCAGCATATTTTACAAAGTCTCGTTTTCGTATGTTTATTGACCTCGGCTACGCCTCGGGTCAACAAAATTCACACGAAAACTCTACTTTTCATCTTTTTATCCCTAGTCATGTATAACACTATTTCTCACCTATAATGGCTAAATACCAAAACACGTTTTTTATTTTATTTTCTGTAAAGTGGACAAAAATGCGGATTTTCGCAAAACGCAAGCATGAAAAACGCTGTGTTCACCTGGGGGATAAATACTAAAAAATTTGAAAAATGTAAAGCGAACGGATTGACACAAGGGGCCTGTCTGATGGTAGAGCCGTTGTCTAAGACTGAGAACATGTCATGTATCCCTTGATCTCAAACTGAAAATCAAGTCGACCTGAAAATATGTAAGTCTGAACTCTGACCTTAACTGACCGCAATTTATAGGACATCTAAAATGAAAATAAATTTTTATTGGTCTTCGATTTCAAATAAATTAAGAAAAGGAATAAATTTTCAATTCTAATCAGATTCAGGTAATCTGAGCTTCAGGTTTCAGGTGGATTTACCGAAATTCTATATTCTGCATCGATTCAAGATTCGGATGGTTTTTAACAAAATATTTACATGATCATCAGGATGTAATTGAGTATGACTACGGTATAGCAATAATGACATGATTCATATCAAGCAATACAAATAGTGCAATTAGATCACTTTTTTCCGATACCCGACTATATCGACAGTAACATCTAATTGTTAATTTTATGAAATTTATTTTCGAAGCTCGTGTCGAACATTAATAAATTCATTAACACATTGCCAGGCATCACAATGGGCCTGTATTTGCAATTCAAAATTTATTTATTGAGCTTATGAATAAAAGGCAGAATCGAAAATATTAATGAGCTTGTGAGAGTGTAGAGGGCAAACAAGTGATTAATTTGTAATTTGTAATTTGGAACAGAAGTACATTCGAAGATAGAAAATTTATTCCCTGATAGACTAACTATAACTCAAAGAATCGCTAATTTTGTTCCAAACAGAACTTTTAATTCGAAACTAAGGTACATGAATGCGAACCCAGGTGAGGAAGTGAATCATTATCAGTCATTATCTAGAAGTACATGCCACTGTGGTTTTTCCGACTATTTTTCTCGCGTACAACAACAGTCTGAATTATATAAAAGAATAATTCAATTTTAAGGTGAAAAACCTTTTTTTTAAGCAAATCGTTTGTTATCAAATTGACCCAGGTCCAATTTTGGTTTTAAAAAGATTTTTATTTCAAGCTTTCTGAAAAATTTCGAGTTAAATTTTTGAGTTACAAGCGAAGGATGCGTCACCTACAACGATATCAATAGATCGTGGGCTATGTAGATGTATGCACCAACACAAATCATCATTTTACGGACCGTGTTACGCACATTCATGTGAAATTTGATATTTATACAGACCGACTTGACGCCAGCGCTCTACTAAATCGTACTAAAATGCGACCAAGTATTGAACAAATTCCACAATCTATTGTTTTTGAAGCATACACAGGGACTTGCGTCACTTTTTACTCCTTCAAGTAGTTTTGACTGATGTTATATCATCTGAATTTTTTGTTTGAACATCGATGCAAAAACCTAAGACAGTCCGCGTAAACTGTTTTTTGGAAGACCTTATCCCTTGCCCGATATAAACATTTTTATCACCTAAATACCACCAAGATTTGGGGCACAATCAATTGCTGTTGATGGTCTCTTTGTTAAATAAAAGTTTTAATCTAGCAAAGAGATCATCAACAAAAACGTTTATTATGGTTTAACAATGATTTGTGGAAAAATATTTCAGTATAAAACATACGTGATGCGAATGTTACAGGTCAAAGTGAATTCTGAATTTAAATTGAAAATATAGTTCCAAAGAGTTCTAAGCAAATTCGCAATGGAAAAATACATTTTCGTTCTGTCTTGTGTGATTTTGGTAGCTTTTCTGAACTTCAGTGCTGTGGTAAATATATTTTACAATTGTAGAACATCCTCGATCATGTCTACCATCAATACCCTCTCTAGCAACCAAGCTAGGAAAATTAAGGTGGTAAAACTGTACAGTGTATCCTAACAGTTTACACTTTTAAAAATAAATTAAATGAAGTATGAGCAGCGATTTCATTTTTTGTGTTGATAGCATTACGTCTCCTGTTACCATTTCGGTGTTCCGTGTTCGAAAATGAATCATTTGTGATTTTGATTTCATTTTTTGTGTGATGTTCCGTCATTTTGGTGTGCAAAAATGAAATGAAGTTTAAAATCTGTATTTTTCGTGTAACGTCGATATTGTTTTTTTTAAAGCGCGGCACGGCAACTCTATCACAAAAAACGTCAGTGTTACATTTGTCAAAATAAGATGGTATTTTGACTGCGTCAAAGTGAAGTTTGGTTGCTAGAGACTCTCTAGTAGAGAGGGTATTGCTACAATAATTGATTCTTCATTTCATAATATGGTTCGAAATTTCGTAAGTATGACAATTTCGTGAACTTTGACATTTCTTCAACATATTTTATGTCAAAAGTCTACGAAATCGCCATACTCACGAACTTTACGCACCATAATGGTTTACCCCTAATGAAATCGCAAATAGAGTACGCTACCAGGGTACATTATTGGTAAATTCATTTACAGAGTTTACTGAAATGTATAAAATAATTATGAAATTTGCCGAAAATTTACTGAAGTTTACCGAAAAATAAATTCAGAGAAATGATAACAGACGGCGTTGCTGCAGCGCCATATGTTATCATTTCTCTGGTAAAGTTCAGTAAATTTCGGTAAACATATTTACCAATAATAGGCCCTGTATGTACTTCTCATAAGCCTATTAGAGCTTTCGAGCCCTTCGCAACGCAACGGTTCGCCCTGGAACGTGAACCAAACTTTTGTCTTGTCCTAATCGAATCTTTACACCAGAGGCGCCGACTTGTATTTGTGGGTAGTGGTGCCCACTAGACACTTTTCATTTATTTTGCTGTAAAGGTACTAGGGCCCAGTATCAATAAAACTTCGAGTGGTGGTGCTTAAGCCTCACTTGTCCTTAGAAGTCGGCGCCCCTGCTTTACACGAAAATTTGTAAACAACTTTGAAAACGGTAAAAAAATACCGGGTTTTATCGAGATTTGAAGCGCATCGATAATTTTTTTCTATTATTTATATTTTACAAACAAAAATTCATACTAAAGGTGGCACATCCTCGAGCACATCCGAATTTTGCACAATTTGATGAATGTAAAACAGCCGAAAAAGCCACTGACGACGATTTAAAAAGCCTGAGAGAGAGAGACCCTACTCTACCAAAAACTAGAGGAGCAAAGTGTGTGCTGACATGCCTTGGTGAAAAGGCTGGCAAGGTTGTCGAGCAAAGAAAATTCATTTTCAAATAAAAATTTAAACTCAAATTTTCATTCAATTAGATTGCAGGTAAAAGACTAAATCCTGACGGCGTGAAGAACTGGTTCAAAGATACACCTGAAAATACGGAACAGATGCAACAGACCATTAACGAAATAGTGGAGGAATGCAGAAACATCACAGATGAAGACCGGTAAATGTTATAAAATGAATATTTTCAATTAATTCTTTCTCTATCATTTAAAAAAATTTAGATGCGAAGCTGGCTTTAAAATTATGGAATGTTTAAAAGAAGGTGGAATGAAACGAGGTCTTAAAGCCCATGGTCCCCCTGGTAAAGGTCAGGGACCAAGAAATTAAAATTTCTTAAATAATTGGCAATGTTCGGTTCTACATATTCTGTTTGTAAGATATGAAGCAAAATTCACATTTAAAATAAACAATTTCTCGCACCCAACAAGTGACTTATAAATGTGATACAAATGAAGATGAAGTAATCGATTTATTTGGTTTGTAATCCTTGAAATCAAAATTCTGTGACCAATCTAGGACTTCAATTATTTTGAAGCAGAAAATTTAAAGCTTGACTTGAAAAATTCGGTCAAACTATAATTCCTTACAAGTCTAACTTATAGTACCTGGTGCATGTAATTACTTAAACCTAAGATAATCGATTCCTTCGAATCAAAGGCTAAAATTAGCGTCTAACTTGAAACTATAACTCTAAATACAGTGAACATAGCGCCATCAATCTCTGTTCGAGTAAAGCTGCAGTAACTGTTTGGAAACGTAGTTAAATTACGAAACATTTTTTTTGATAGAGATAAAAACTCATTGAAAAGATAATCGGATCATATCTGCATATTACTAAGTGAGTCCGCTACAATTGAGTCAACACAAAGCAATAGATTACGATTTCCGTACTGTAGTCATTCGAAAATGTATGAAAGCTCTGTAAGTTCAAAAGTACACCAGTCGAACTAGTATACTTTGCGATCCTCTTTGTTTTCGTTATATTCAACGTTACAGCTTTTTACGTTGCGGTTCGCATTCAATACAACTGTACTGCTTGGCTATTAAGTCTACACCAATGTTCAACGTTTGTATGTATAAAATGCAGATAGCAAACATTGGTCTCGCACATGCTTACTAAAATGCATTTCAAAAGTAGTTTTCAACTACACATGTAAATCCGACTATCCGGTCGCAATAAGTGAATGGCATCAAATGTTGAACGATGAAAATTGAATAGCATTGTCACGGGAAGCCAAATGTATCATACAGTATGTTTACAACAATTGAAGTAAAAGATTCGGCATCAAACAACACTTTGAAAAAGTGTGTAAGACTGGACCTCGGTTTACTCACCGTTTACGAATGGAAAGATAGAACAGCGTTTAGAAATCGGTTCATTCGTTTACATGACAATTAGACAAAAGTCAATGAATCTAAATTAATTTTTGAGTGAAACTGTCTACTTAACGGTGGGTGACAAAATTGAATCCTGTTCAATATCTCTGCGTAAACGAATGCAAAACGGAATGAAAACGGAAAGCTTTTTCGTAATACGGAGTCTGTGTGATTCGTGCTTTACGATAAGAACTTTTAGGATCTGGGACCCGATTCTAGTGAATTTAAGAAATCTTAACTTGACAGTTGCCACCTTAGAAGTTACGAGTACGAGTAGTATGGACAGTGCCGCTTTTGGCCCATATGGAAAAGGCGACACTGAGTATGGAGCATTAAGGTAACAACGGTCAAATTCAATTCACGAAAATCGGCGCCCTGTCAAACACCGAAACCATAAAGAAAATTGAGAGAATCGTGCTCATTTTCAATGAAAGTAGATAATTAGGTATGGCCAGTCCATACAAGTCGGAGCACATACGGATTTGCATGACACCACCTCAAACGAACTCATTTCTAGTGGAAACTTGCACTAGAAATGAGTTCGTTTGAGGTGGCGCCATGCAAATTCGTATGTGCTCCGGCTAGAACAAATTTGAACGTTTGGCCATACCTATCCATTTACTTTCATTGCTCATTTTCAGGTTCATTGTTTAATTGCTCTAAACGCTCTCATCGTAACAGTCTATAGGGTTCGTGTATAATAGTTCCAGATGGCTCAAAATCGAAAGTAGTTTCACCAATACAACGAAAAAGCAAATTTCTCTGCTTCGACACATTCATCGTCTCACTGGTCTCACAACACACACACCGTCTGCACTGAAGTTATTTCATTCCGTTTCAGCATTCAGTATAAATTTAATTGTTCGTCGTGTATGTTGTTGCTCGTCAAGTTTCTGTTGTGTGGCTTTTTTTGTTAAAGAGAAATACCTTGTGTAAGACGAAAAGCAAATAAAAAAATTGCTTACAAACCTGTTTGTTACCTCTTCAATTCACAATTTTGAAGACTTTCAAGAAGTTACAGTATACTTGAAAAATGTTGCATTGAATATATTGTTATTCATTAGTGGTTATAGTATGCTTTGTGAAAAAAAATAATTTCTGAATCGACAATACACACACAGGTGTTTATATTTATTTAAATATTTATGTATTATTAAGAATATGATGTACGGTGTCGTGCCATTTGCATAGAAAGAATTGTTTCGATGTTTCGGTTGATGCAAATGTTTTTCTTTTGTTAAAGATTTATCTGCATTCGGAAAGTGATTTTTAAGTGCCGAAAAATTCGGATTTTGTATTTTGTAATAGTGTTAAATACTGACGAGACAAACCAACAAAATAGCGCAACGACTTGAATAGTGTGATGTAAAATATAAAAAAAAAGAAAAAAATATTTAAATGCTCGTGAGAAAACGGTTGAATGAAATATCGTTTGTTTATAGTTTGTTACGTGTTTACTCGTGTTCAACTAAACTGAAACCATTAGCATCATAATATCACCTGCAAATTATACACCAAATTCCATCGCATACTACTAATTCATACATTTTCGGATCACTTCTGGGAAACGGATAACAAAAACTGATATTTTAGGTAAGTTCGCCCATAATTCACCTCTCATTTTTCTTACAACAAATTGTTACTTATTATTTACACAAAATTTACATAAGAAAAATGTACCTGTCTTATGCTTAGTTATAAGTAATCTGGATTCATAATAAGTAGTAAATACTGAAACCGTAACTTGAAAACGACAAACGACGTAGTTGAAGCATTCGATTTATTTTTGTCGAACTTGGAAAAACCCGATTTGGCGGAACTTGTTTAGTCCGTGTCATAAAGTCAGGTGTCTGTTTACAATGCTCTTTTTTTGGAAGGAACGATAACAATGTATCGGATTGGATAATGAAAGGATTAAGCAAAGCCACATTGCTGGTAGTCAGGTCGACTTCAAATTCAAAATTGAAATTGAAAGTTATAGGCCATCCCCTCTATACACAAAACTGAAGAAATCACAATTTTAAGTTTATAAATCGACTGAGACCATGTCTTCGTCTTCTAGTATTACCTGACCCATCAAATTTGTGGTAAAAGTACTCTGACCGTGGTTTACTACTACAATTCTGCAACTACAACACATAAAAACCTCAGTCCAAAAGAGATGCAAGATTTCGAGAGAGAAAACGTATGAAATTCTCTCACAAAATCGTGAAACTTTTGCACCAAGTTTTTATGCTTTTTAAGGCAGATGGTGTGGAACAACTGCATCAACAATTAAATTTTTTCAATTTTGTATAGCTCTGCTGTTCCAACCAAGCTGCGAATGTGAAGCATTTTTTGCTTCATTGGTTTTGTGCCGTTTATAGATGAGGAAAATAAATCTAGACTTAAGCCATACAAATGTCTTATCGCGTTAGTTAAGATTGTGCCTACATCGAACTCAATGAACTTAACTGGTTCCTTCCTAGTTAACTGAACTTTTACGTACACATTTTGACATATCACCCATCTAACGTAGAAATTTGACATATCACCCATCTGGATCAGTTAAATTAACAGGTTTTTTCCCCGGTTTTTACGCTCGTCTAACACTGTATATACTGTATTGACGAGAGAGAAAGAAATATAATTCGAAGCAGTTATTTCAACTTCCCTTGAGGGATGGGTCGAAATTTATATGAAAATATGCAACGACAAGTACACCAAGGGAAGCTATAATTAACTGGTCTTCTGAACTCTGTCTCTGGTCATAACAGTCTATGCAGTGTTAAAAGAGCGTAGAAGAGATAAAAATGACCAGTTGCTTAACTGGTTTCGATGGGTGATACTTCAAAATTTTGATACTAAAAGTTCGGTGAACTAGGAACAAACCAGTTATTTAACTGAGCTCGATGGGTGAACACTCTTTTTGACATACCACCAATCGAGCTCAGTTAAATTAAGTTGTTTTTCACTCGTTTAACACTTTATTGTAGAAGACCAAATTTGACCATTATGCAATGTACTCATTCTATTGGTGCGCAGTGTGTTTGTTTTCGTTTTCAAGCATCTTTTTTGCCACACAGAACAATATAATTGTGCGATATTTCATATGCGATTTTTGAGCGCGTTTCCCAATTCAAACATTTTACGCCAATTAACCATGTCGATTAGAAATGAAACAGACAAAAAAAACATGAGAAATTTGCAATGTCGAGAGAAAAATCAAATTCAAATTCCATGAAACGACCGAAAAATCGCATATGAACTAATAGAACAATAGCCCTAGGTTTAAAAAAAGACAAACAACTATATTTGTGGGACGTGCTGTGCCCAAATATTCAATTTAGTACCACAGTGCTTTGTCCGGCCAAATGACGTTAAGAAGGCAGCTGACGAGGCGAAAATGCGTTTTGCACACATCGATGGTGATCATCTCACCCTGCTTAATGTTTACCATGCATTCAAACAAAGTAAGTGCGAGCGTTGAGGTAGTAGTTGTCGGTGTAGAATTTATTCATTATTTGATGGAGAAACCATTGACTGATGTGCCAATTTCTTTTTTTTTATTTGTTTCTCATCGGAATAAAGGTGGCGAAGACAAAAACTGGTGTTACGAAAATTTTGTGAATCACAGATCGTTGAAACAAGCCGATGATGTGAGAACACAATTGTCACGGATTATGGACAGATTTAATTTGAAAAGAACTAGCACAGATTTCACATCGAAAGACTACTACATCAACATTAGAAAGGCGTTAGTTCAAGGATTTTTCATGCAAGTAAGTGACGCAGCGTTATTGTTTTAGTATGGCAAGCATATCGCGACATAGTTGTTTACGCGGCCATCCGTAAGGGACGTCCACACGAACGGGATTTCCATGTTTTAAGGTAGTGAAAGGTGTTGTGGTCAAGGGGAGAGAGAAGTAGTAAAATTCAGAAAATCATGTGGGACGTCCCTAATGGACCAATTCGCCAAACTGTTCACTTTTTCTTCATTTGATTTAACATTCATTTTGCAATTAAGATCACATTTAACGAGCGTTTAATTTTGTCATCATTGTCGATAACAGATGTATACGCTAAGTAGGACGTACTCGATTTGAACGATCAGTTCTTTAACCGAATGCCTTCTAATTCCACTACTCTCTTAGGTGGCCCATTGTGAACGCACTGGACATTATCTAACAATAAAAGACAACCAGGTCGTACAGTTGCATCCATCTACATGTTTGGACCACAAGCCCGAATGGGTGTTGTATAATGAGTTTGTCTTAACAACAAAGAATTACATTCGCACCGTTACCGACTGTAAACGTAAGTGATCTTCGATTTGACGTTTTTGCGTTTTCTATTTCGACAATTTTGTGATTCTCTTCTCCGCTTCTTTTAGCTGAATGGTTGCTGAAAATTGCCCCACAATACTATGACATGAACAATTTCCCGCAGTGTGAGGCGAAACGACAGTTGGAAATGATGCAAGCACGGATGGATTCGAAACAATATCAACAAGGATTTTAAGATTTAGCTTCGGTTTTTAAGAAAAAAAAAACCACAAAAAAAAAATATTTCACAATTCAACAGATTTATATTATTAAATGTGGATGAAGCGAACGCAATTCTGTTTTCGTTTTGATTTTGCTATGATTGTAATTTTCACTTGAGTTGGATCACACGAATAAAAGAGAAAATTAATGAGAGACATTTGTTTGTTGGTGTTTTTTGTCGTTTATTTTTCGTTTACAAAACGCTACCGAGCCTTCGATTAATATAAATTGTTTAAATCGAGAGAGAGAGAGATAGAGAGAGAAAGACAAGTTTTGTGAGTTGAGATCACTTTTGATCAGTTTCCGCTGGAGCTCTAACCAGGGACTAAACTAAGGAACATCGCAGGTGGGAATTTTCCCACCTGCGCCCCTCTAATTCCCACCTGCGAATCCAGATCTGCCCACAAGAAAAATTACAATTATCTGACTTGAAATAGTCAAATGAATGTAGTTGAACCTAGTTGGAAAATGATAATGGCATTGTCGATATCAGTTTTTTAATCTTTTATCATCATTTAGATGGAGATACAGATACAGAATCAAAGTATTTCACATTTGTAGCTTTCACTTTCCTAAGAACTAAAAAAATGGAAAGAAAATAGGGTTGGCATGTAAAAAGTGACACTAAAGGAACTAAAGGAACCAAATCATTCAAAAGATCTTGGCCTCGAACTACTTTCAGTGGAGTGGCGTATGAAACTCCAAAATGGAGTTATTAACAAAAATGTGATTTTTGTTTCTCATTTATTTCTCTCTGGTGTGTTAACGTAAAAATCGGTAGAAATTCTTAAAAAATGTCTGTATGGAGGGTAAACATCCGAGATTTTTTCAGATTTTTTGGACCCCTATTTAACGATGAAAAAATTCAATGATTTTTTTTCCATATGCTAGTTCCATATCCGTTTTTGGTCACTTGAATTGTCTTCATGGAATGTGCCTAGATTATGTAATTTATTCAGATTTTTTAAAATGGCGGAACACACCCTAATTTAACGAAGAATATTTGAATAAATATTTTTACCTCTAAGTAGGGGTCCAAAAATTACTTGAGAATTTTTTCAGTTATATCTATTGAGATATACAAATTATACACAAAACTCACCCTCATACCCAAAAACTCAACACTATTGTGATTTTTAGGGCTGATATTCTACCAAAAACACCTTTTAGTCCAGTAAACCGATAATTATCTGCAATTTTCTGGATTTTGATTTTTAGGTCATAGTGTGGACGCATTTTCCACAGGTAAAAATACACCCCTAACATGACCGAAAAATTAAATTCTAGAAAATTGCAGATTATTATCAGGTATCGGCAACTTGACTAGACTTTACATTTTGAATGATTTTTTTTGGATGAAAGACCCTAGACTTACGGTCTTTAAATCGTAAAATATACGTTGACGTAAACGTCCTGAACGCATGATATTATTTTTGGATAAAAAACTGTTACTTTGGCGCCCAAGATTTTGTGTTTAGGCGCCCCTTCGAAAAGTTTCCCACCTGCACAGAAATCCTTATTTTAGTCCCTGGGCTCTAACTGTCAAATAAAACAAAATTGAATTGATACAAAATGGAATGATTACAACAACAAGTCTGACAGCTACACCTCCAGCAAGCTTTAACTGGTCAGTTTACCACTACACTACAGCTTTTATTTCGCTCTTCATACAGACTATTACAAGACAACGAAGATCAAAGACCAGTTAAGTTGAACAATGACAAGAACGCCAAGGCAAGTTATAATTAACTGGTCTTAGGAACTCTCGCTCTGATCATAACAGTCTATTTTGTATCTGTTTCTTTTCTCATTTTGACATTGTCCTCAAGGCCCGTTACGTTTAACTGAGCTGAAATATCTCTTCGTTAACACTACACTGAGAACCATAAACAATCAAAGTCACTCTCAGCTCTTAAGTAAAGTCTCTCAAAGAAATGAAAATGATCTCACGGCTGGTGAGCGGTTGCATTCAATGAATCAATCGGCCAAATTTCGTGGCTTTCGCAAGTTTGACAGTTCAAATCAATTGGAAAAGGCCTGAAAACAATAGTTATTTCCGACGCGAAAATCCTTATTCTGTTGTTAAAATGACGTTTGGTTGTCATTCTGAGAGACGTCATTTTAGGTGAGAAAATAATCATTTCTCTCCTAAAATGGCGGGTTCAGTCATGTTGGGTGAGAAAATGATTATTTACATGCTACATGCGTCGAAAACCGTACTTTTCAAGCACTACTTTCGACGCCCTCAGCATATTTTACAAAGTCTCGTTTTCGTATGTTTATTGACCTCGGCTACGCCTCGGGTCAACAAAATTCACACGAAAACTCTACTTTTCATCTTTTTATCCCTAGTCATGTATAACACTATTTCTCACCTATAATGGCTAAATACCAAAACACGTTTTTTATTTTATTTTCTGTAAAGTGGACAAAAATGCGGATTTTCGCAAAACGCAAGCATGAAAAACGCTGTGTTCACCTGGGGGATAAATACTAAAAAATTTGAAAAATGTAAAGCGAACGGATTGACACAAGGGGCCTGTCTGATGGTAGAGCCGTTGTCTAAGACTGAGAACATGTCATGTATCCCTTGATCTCAAACTGAAAATCAAGTCGACCTGAAAATATGTAAGTCTGAACTCTGACCTTAACTGACCGCAATTTATAGGACATCTAAAATGAAAATAAATTTTTATTGGTCTTCGATTTCAAATAAATTAAGAAAAGGAATAAATTTTCAATTCTAATCAGATTCAGGTAATCTGAGCTTCAGGTTTCAGGTGGATTTACCGAAATTCTATATTCTGCATCGATTCAAGATTCGGATGGTTTTTAACAAAATATTTACATGATCATCAGGATGTAATTGAGTATGACTACGGTATAGCAATAATGACATGATTCATATCAAGCAATACAAATAGTGCAATTAGATCACTTTTTTCCGATACCCGACTATATCGACAGTAACATCTAATTGTTAATTTTATGAAATTTATTTTCGAAGCTCGTGTCGAACATTAATAAATTCATTAACACATTGCCAGGCATCACAATGGGCCTGTATTTGCAATTCAAAATTTATTTATTGAGCTTATGAATAAAAGGCAGAATCGAAAATATTAATGAGCTTGTGAGAGTGTAGAGGGCAAACAAGTGATTAATTTGTAATTTGTAATTTGGAACAGAAGTACATTCGAAGATAGAAAATTTATTCCCTGATAGACTAACTATAACTCAAAGAATCGCTAATTTTGTTCCAAACAGAACTTTTAATTCGAAACTAAGGTACATGAATGCGAACCCAGGTGAGGAAGTGAATCATTATCAGTCATTATCTAGAAGTACATGCCACTGTGGTTTTTCCGACTATTTTTCTCGCGTACAACAACAGTCTGAATTATATAAAAGAATAATTCAATTTTAAGGTGAAAAACCTTTTTTTTAAGCAAATCGTTTGTTATCAAATTGACCCAGGTCCAATTTTGGTTTTAAAAAGATTTTTATTTCAAGCTTTCTGAAAAATTTCGAGTTAAATTTTTGAGTTACAAGCGAAGGATGCGTCACCTACAACGATATCAATAGATCGTGGGCTATGTAGATGTATGCACCAACACAAATCATCATTTTACGGACCGTGTTACGCACATTCATGTGAAATTTGATATTTATACAGACCGACTTGACGCCAGCGCTCTACTAAATCGTACTAAAATGCGACCAAGTATTGAACAAATTCCACAATCTATTGTTTTTGAAGCATACACAGGGACTTGCGTCACTTTTTACTCCTTCAAGTAGTTTTGACTGATGTTATATCATCTGAATTTTTTGTTTGAACATCGATGCAAAAACCTAAGACAGTCCGCGTAAACTGTTTTTTGGAAGACCTTATCCCTTGCCCGATATAAACATTTTTATCACCTAAATACCACCAAGATTTGGGGCACAATCAATTGCTGTTGATGGTCTCTTTGTTAAATAAAAGTTTTAATCTAGCAAAGAGATCATCAACAAAAACGTTTATTATGGTTTAACAATGATTTGTGGAAAAATATTTCAGTATAAAACATACGTGATGCGAATGTTACAGGTCAAAGTGAATTCTGAATTTAAATTGAAAATATAGTTCCAAAGAGTTCTAAGCAAATTCGCAATGGAAAAATACATTTTCGTTCTGTCTTGTGTGATTTTGGTAGCTTTTCTGAACTTCAGTGCTGTGGTAAATATATTTTACAATTGTAGAACATCCTCGATCATGTCTACCATCAATACCCTCTCTAGCAACCAAGCTAGGAAAATTAAGGTGGTAAAACTGTACAGTGTATCCTAACAGTTTACACTTTTAAAAATAAATTAAATGAAGTATGAGCAGCGATTTCATTTTTTGTGTTGATAGCATTACGTCTCCTGTTACCATTTCGGTGTTCCGTGTTCGAAAATGAATCATTTGTGATTTTGATTTCATTTTTTGTGTGATGTTCCGTCATTTTGGTGTGCAAAAATGAAATGAAGTTTAAAATCTGTATTTTTCGTGTAACGTCGATATTGTTTTTTTTAAAGCGCGGCACGGCAACTCTATCACAAAAAACGTCAGTGTTACATTTGTCAAAATAAGATGGTATTTTGACTGCGTCAAAGTGAAGTTTGGTTGCTAGAGACTCTCTAGTAGAGAGGGTATTGCTACAATAATTGATTCTTCATTTCATAATATGGTTCGAAATTTCGTAAGTATGACAATTTCGTGAACTTTGACATTTCTTCAACATATTTTATGTCAAAAGTCTACGAAATCGCCATACTCACGAACTTTACGCACCATAATGGTTTACCCCTAATGAAATCGCAAATAGAGTACGCTACCAGGGTACATTATTGGTAAATTCATTTACAGAGTTTACTGAAATGTATAAAATAATTATGAAATTTGCCGAAAATTTACTGAAGTTTACCGAAAAATAAATTCAGAGAAATGATAACAGACGGCGTTGCTGCAGCGCCATATGTTATCATTTCTCTGGTAAAGTTCAGTAAATTTCGGTAAACATATTTACCAATAATAGGCCCTGTATGTACTTCTCATAAGCCTATTAGAGCTTTCGAGCCCTTCGCAACGCAACGGTTCGCCCTGGAACGTGAACCAAACTTTTGTCTTGTCCTAATCGAATCTTTACACCAGAGGCGCCGACTTGTATTTGTGGGTAGTGGTGCCCACTAGACACTTTTCATTTATTTTGCTGTAAAGGTACTAGGGCCCAGTATCAATAAAACTTCGAGTGGTGGTGCTTAAGCCTCACTTGTCCTTAGAAGTCGGCGCCCCTGCTTTACACGAAAATTTGTAAACAACTTTGAAAACGGTAAAAAAATACCGGGTTTTATCGAGATTTGAAGCGCATCGATAATTTTTTTCTATTATTTATATTTTACAAACAAAAATTCATACTAAAGGTGGCACATCCTCGAGCACATCCGAATTTTGCACAATTTGATGAATGTAAAACAGCCGAAAAAGCCACTGACGACGATTTAAAAAGCCTGAGAGAGAGAGACCCTACTCTACCAAAAACTAGAGGAGCAAAGTGTGTGCTGACATGCCTTGGTGAAAAGGCTGGCAAGGTTGTCGAGCAAAGAAAATTCATTTTCAAATAAAAATTTAAACTCAAATTTTCATTCAATTAGATTGCAGGTAAAAGACTAAATCCTGACGGCGTGAAGAACTGGTTCAAAGATACACCTGAAAATACGGAACAGATGCAACAGACCATTAACGAAATAGTGGAGGAATGCAGAAACATCACAGATGAAGACCGGTAAATGTTATAAAATGAATATTTTCAATTAATTCTTTCTCTATCATTTAAAAAAATTTAGATGCGAAGCTGGCTTTAAAATTATGGAATGTTTAAAAGAAGGTGGAATGAAACGAGGTCTTAAAGCCCATGGTCCCCCTGGTAAAGGTCAGGGACCAAGAAATTAAAATTTCTTAAATAATTGGCAATGTTCGGTTCTACATATTCTGTTTGTAAGATATGAAGCAAAATTCACATTTAAAATAAACAATTTCTCGCACCCAACAAGTGACTTATAAATGTGATACAAATGAAGATGAAGTAATCGATTTATTTGGTTTGTAATCCTTGAAATCAAAATTCTGTGACCAATCTAGGACTTCAATTATTTTGAAGCAGAAAATTTAAAGCTTGACTTGAAAAATTCGGTCAAACTATAATTCCTTACAAGTCTAACTTATAGTACCTGGTGCATGTAATTACTTAAACCTAAGATAATCGATTCCTTCGAATCAAAGGCTAAAATTAGCGTCTAACTTGAAACTATAACTCTAAATACAGTGAACATAGCGCCATCAATCTCTGTTCGAGTAAAGCTGCAGTAACTGTTTGGAAACGTAGTTAAATTACGAAACATTTTTTTTGATAGAGATAAAAACTCATTGAAAAGATAATCGGATCATATCTGCATATTACTAAGTGAGTCCGCTACAATTGAGTCAACACAAAGCAATAGATTACGATTTCCGTACTGTAGTCATTCGAAAATGTATGAAAGCTCTGTAAGTTCAAAAGTACACCAGTCGAACTAGTATACTTTGCGATCCTCTTTGTTTTCGTTATATTCAACGTTACAGCTTTTTACGTTGCGGTTCGCATTCAATACAACTGTACTGCTTGGCTATTAAGTCTACACCAATGTTCAACGTTTGTATGTATAAAATGCAGATAGCAAACATTGGTCTCGCACATGCTTACTAAAATGCATTTCAAAAGTAGTTTTCAACTACACATGTAAATCCGACTATCCGGTCGCAATAAGTGAATGGCATCAAATGTTGAACGATGAAAATTGAATAGCATTGTCACGGGAAGCCAAATGTATCATACAGTATGTTTACAACAATTGAAGTAAAAGATTCGGCATCAAACAACACTTTGAAAAAGTGTGTAAGACTGGACCTCGGTTTACTCACCGTTTACGAATGGAAAGATAGAACAGCGTTTAGAAATCGGTTCATTCGTTTACATGACAATTAGACAAAAGTCAATGAATCTAAATTAATTTTTGAGTGAAACTGTCTACTTAACGGTGGGTGACAAAATTGAATCCTGTTCAATATCTCTGCGTAAACGAATGCAAAACGGAATGAAAACGGAAAGCTTTTTCGTAATACGGAGTCTGTGTGATTCGTGCTTTACGATAAGAACTTTTAGGATCTGGGACCCGATTCTAGTGAATTTAAGAAATCTTAACTTGACAGTTGCCACCTTAGAAGTTACGAGTACGAGTAGTATGGACAGTGCCGCTTTTGGCCCATATGGAAAAGGCGACACTGAGTATGGAGCATTAAGGTAACAACGGTCAAATTCAATTCACGAAAATCGGCGCCCTGTCAAACACCGAAACCATAAAGAAAATTGAGAGAATCGTGCTCATTTTCAATGAAAGTAGATAATTAGGTATGGCCAGTCCATACAAGTCGGAGCACATACGGATTTGCATGACACCACCTCAAACGAACTCATTTCTAGTGGAAACTTGCACTAGAAATGAGTTCGTTTGAGGTGGCGCCATGCAAATTCGTATGTGCTCCGGCTAGAACAAATTTGAACGTTTGGCCATACCTATCCATTTACTTTCATTGCTCATTTTCAGGTTCATTGTTTAATTGCTCTAAACGCTCTCATCGTAACAGTCTATAGGGTTCGTGTATAATAGTTCCAGATGGCTCAAAATCGAAAGTAGTTTCACCAATACAACGAAAAAGCAAATTTCTCTGCTTCGACACATTCATCGTCTCACTGGTCTCACAACACACACACCGTCTGCACTGAAGTTATTTCATTCCGTTTCAGCATTCAGTATAAATTTAATTGTTCGTCGTGTATGTTGTTGCTCGTCAAGTTTCTGTTGTGTGGCTTTTTTTGTTAAAGAGAAATACCTTGTGTAAGACGAAAAGCAAATAAAAAAATTGCTTACAAACCTGTTTGTTACCTCTTCAATTCACAATTTTGAAGACTTTCAAGAAGTTACAGTATACTTGAAAAATGTTGCATTGAATATATTGTTATTCATTAGTGGTTATAGTATGCTTTGTGAAAAAAAATAATTTCTGAATCGACAATACACACACAGGTGTTTATATTTATTTAAATATTTATGTATTATTAAGAATATGATGTACGGTGTCGTGCCATTTGCATAGAAAGAATTGTTTCGATGTTTCGGTTGATGCAAATGTTTTTCTTTTGTTAAAGATTTATCTGCATTCGGAAAGTGATTTTTAAGTGCCGAAAAATTCGGATTTTGTATTTTGTAATAGTGTTAAATACTGACGAGACAAACCAACAAAATAGCGCAACGACTTGAATAGTGTGATGTAAAATATAAAAAAAAAGAAAAAAATATTTAAATGCTCGTGAGAAAACGGTTGAATGAAATATCGTTTGTTTATAGTTTGTTACGTGTTTACTCGTGTTCAACTAAACTGAAACCATTAGCATCATAATATCACCTGCAAATTATACACCAAATTCCATCGCATACTACTAATTCATACATTTTCGGATCACTTCTGGGAAACGGATAACAAAAACTGATATTTTAGGTAAGTTCGCCCATAATTCACCTCTCATTTTTCTTACAACAAATTGTTACTTATTATTTACACAAAATTTACATAAGAAAAATGTACCTGTCTTATGCTTAGTTATAAGTAATCTGGATTCATAATAAGTAGTAAATACTGAAACCGTAACTTGAAAACGACAAACGACGTAGTTGAAGCATTCGATTTATTTTTGTCGAACTTGGAAAAACCCGATTTGGCGGAACTTGTTTAGTCCGTGTCATAAAGTCAGGTGTCTGTTTACAATGCTCTTTTTTTGGAAGGAACGATAACAATGTATCGGATTGGATAATGAAAGGATTAAGCAAAGCCACATTGCTGGTAGTCAGGTCGACTTCAAATTCAAAATTGAAATTGAAAGTTATAGGCCATCCCCTCTATACACAAAACTGAAGAAATCACAATTTTAAGTTTATAAATCGATTTATGCATTTCCAAAGCACGATAATCCTTTTTAATATGAAACATGAAGCCACATAAATTGTATATTGAGTTTGAGTAGAAATCACATTTTTTCATGTTGGAAATTGCTGCGATAGTTTTCCTTTATCAAAGTTAAATTTTTAGAGCAACAGTCAGCTGGTCTTTTTATGTAGATTTAGATTATAGATTAGTAATCAATTGACAGGTAATTACAATGCTTTCATGTATACGTAAATTAGATTTTCACCTTTTCTACCAAGGTTTAATACAAATGTCTCACTCCTTTTTCGATTATTTTTCAACTCTTCTTAAACGCTTGCTTTCACTTACCTCAATACTTTAGAGTGTGTGTGAGTTCCGTTTTTAATGGATCCCTATCGGGTATGAAACAGTAGATTACGTCCTTCCCCTTCGGCTCGAGCTGCAAATGCGACACTTAGCAAAATACAAAGTTCCAAACAATTACTTAAGTTATGTTACTCACAAGTCCAAAGACTGAAGGCAACGAAAGGTTTAACCCACCAGAGTTACCTCCAATTTTTGAGGTAACATATCTCACTCGACAATTGAAAAAATTGTGGAAATTGCTTCTTGTGTGTTTTTACCGGCGTCGGCTTCGTCTGGATCGGTAACTTCACACAAGTAATACCACTATTGTCATTTACCCCACTGATAAGCAATATCGCATTTCTGTTAAAATTTCCCATTGAACCAAAGGTTTAAAAGTCACATTTAGCTGATTTACTCGGTAAAGGTTTGGTGTAAGGGTCAGCTAGTTTTTCCGACAATCTTTAGTGATATCTAGGATTGAGGAGTTATTCACGGTGCCGGACTGGCTTGACTAAGCCCTTCAGGTCCATTCGACTGCGTCTGCTTATAATTTAGAAGCGTATAATCGTAATTTAGAAACGTAGATAGTATTTACACAGGATACGCATAGTGTCTCTACTATTATACACATAGTTTCTGAATCACGGGAGGAGCGAGTGAAAAACATTTCTTTGACAGAGCGAAAACGAGTTTCACGAGTCGGGTAATCACCACAATGCAAATAATATTTCATATGAAACGTTTCACATTTTTCAATTTTATGTCGGGATCAAAATTTCATCTGTATTCTATCGACATAGTTGACGACAGTAAGCAAGTAGGTCTGGCATGTTGTCTTTTATATATAGTAGAGCATATGTTATAATTGTCGAAGTAATAGATTTTGCAATAAACATTGGGAAATATTTTAAACAATGGAAGTAATATATTTGGCGATACTGATCTTTAAAAAAAACCAATTCAGGTCTTCGCCCGACGCAGGCAAAGGGACCGTCATGAATCCCTGAATTCCCAGTATGGCCAGTTCGGCGCTGGTTATTTACATGACCAATCCCTATATTGATGGAAGATTACTGGATGACCTTGACCTGTTAATCGCTTTACCTTTTTGATAATTTGTATCGCTCTACCATTACACCCGTTTCTCATTTCATTCGCTCGTTTGTATCCCAAATATTTTTCTCACCGTTTTCAGCACAAAAGTAAACCTGAGTGCATAGCATCCTTAAATGTTTCAATGATAATATCGTGGGAGTCGAAGAAAAAAACTCCGACAGGAAGTTGGTTACCTTAATGTTTTTATACTTTTTTTTATTGTAACCTGATATGCATCTCCACCATTTGTACATTTACATACATACACATCATACTACCTACCTACATCATTTTTATTCGGAAATTATGAATTTGAAATAAAAGGTCTTCGTGTAATGAATTGTGCTCACATGTATGTAAAATACAATTATTTCTGAAAATGTTTCGATTACCATCTTTGGCTTAATCAGCTACTTACATTTACAACATAATACACAAAGCCGAGCAAAAGAAAGTTCGTCGGTTTGTATTCGATATTAAGTATCAAATTGGATGCATATAAAACCCTCGTCATTATACACATCGGTCGTCATTTTATCGGTCTAAATATAATATAAATTTTCCAATCGGAGAACGTCGTCGAGACGTCTCGCTGGATAGGAATACACATATGTTCGCTGAATATAATAGTACACGTCTATAGCACATCTATTCATAGAATGGAGGAGCTCTTCTAATTAGGTCTTTTTTTTTAAACAAAGAAACTATCTATTCCGTTCGTTTACCTTATTTCTGCGGTTTCGATGAACACTTCACTTCCCAACAAACTGAATAAATGTTGACCTACGTTCGAAATAATTGTACACGTTAGTGAGCCTGTCATCACTTTATTTTTTTTTCTGTGCCACACTAGCCGTCCTAATTCTACTTAAACATTTTGTCAGCATTTATTTACCGATGGTGGTTTTTGTTTTTGTTCTTGTTGTTATCCAATTCGTAAATAGAGTTTTGTGTTACATGCAATTACCAGTGAAATTAGTATTCGATGATGTGCTGTGCATTGTTGTGCTGTAGAGTTTAGATTGTTATGGCTACAACCACTGAGATGATGATCGGTTTATTTGTCCCGTTATTGTAATGTGATTTGTTACACATTCTGTGGTAAATACACAGCGGCACGCAAAGAAATTGAGGTATTTAAAACAAAAACAATATTTACGGCTTATGAATGGTATAAGTGGATAGGATTACATTGAAAGATTACGAAATTTAATTTTGAAAATTGAATCTTGACACTCCTAATTCATCGTCAAAGTTACAATGAAATTGTTGATAATTTTGTTAGAACTGTGCGCCGGTCTCAGCCGATGAGGTCGGCGGATAATTTGACGCCGGTGGGTATCGGCGGCCGGCTACGTCAAAAAATCGGTCGGCGTCGGCGGCTAAATCGACATAACTGAATAAAAGATCCAAAAGTTTTCAAAAACTCAATTTATTGAAGTTCGTCGAATGTGGCGTAATTTGTAGAGGAAGGTTGCTCTTTGATGTACATGTTAGTGATGTAGAAGAGAATGTTCAGACCTAAATTGAATTGAGTTTCGAACCTGAACTTGACCTGTTTGGAGATTTCACAGAGGATAAGATGTGGTACCGGCACGTATAACTGACATTTTTTTAACGATGTTTTTACTAAAGTCATAGTTGTTTTGTATAAACAAAAAAATTGTTAGCATTGCTTAGCAAAAGGCTCGACTTTCTACTAATCCAGCAATGAAAAATTTTCTTTTGCTACTAGTCATCAGGGTAGACAGTATTCTTTTTGCCAACATAGCATAGTTCTTACAAAAAATCGATATTGCCGACCAGCAAGTTACAACCAAACCAGCAACCAAACGTCGGCTAATGGCGGCTGAGAGTGTATCAGCGGCGACTACCGGCTGATCCTAAAATCGGCTGGCGTGGCCGGCGCACAGTTCTATAATTTTGTTGAGAACATCTTGCGAATCTCTACAAGTTGCTTCCTAATTTCTCAAATTTTTTCCATCTGGCTGGAAAACGTCAGACTTAGATGAGTTTCAATTTTATTTTATTTGAATATCATGCTGCCTTGCACTTCGGAAACCATAATTTTATTGTCAAATTTTAAGTTAAAAATTTGTCTGAACGAAATTAACTTAAAGGTAGAATGATTTTACGCTTGCATCCAGGGTCGGATCGTAGTTAGTTTATGAGTTAATGTTCGATATTATCAACATGTCAAGGTAGTATCATTACTTACATTCCAAATAATATTGAAAGACTTATTGGCTCAATTAGTAAATTAATCTCTCGCTGGGACATGTTTTTGTTGAGGCGTGTGGGACGTTTGTGTTTCGAGTCGAAGGCGAGTACGGTAATCTGTGGTCTTGCGTTTTCAACAATACATTTTTCATTTTTATCCCGAGTTATGTAATGGATTTTACATGCTACATGCGTCGAAAACCGTACTTTTCATCTTTCAAGCACTACTTTCGAGGCCCTCAGCATACATATATGTGAGCACAATTCATTACACGAAGACCTTTTATTTCAAATTTATAATTTCCGAATAAAAATGATGTAGGTACACTCGCGGAATTTTGAAAACCGACACATTTTCTGTTCTGTGTTTTACTTGAGTTTCTGATTTCTCCATTTTCAAAATTCACAAAAAACCAGTAAAACACAGAACAGAAAATGTGTCGGTTTTCAAAATTCCGTGAGTGTCGTATGATGTATGTATGTAAATGTACATATGGTGGAGATGCATATCAGGTTACAATAAAAAAAGTATAAAAACATTAAGGTAACCAACTTCCTGTCGGAGTTTTTCTCTTCGACTTCCACGATATTATCATTGAAACATTTAAGGATTTAGCATTTAGCTTTACTTTTGTGCAGAGAACGGTGAGAACAATATTTGGGATACAAACGAGCGAATGAAATGAGAAACGGGTGTAATGGTAAAGCGATACAAATTTTCAAAAAGGTAAAGCGATTAACAGGTCAAGATCAGTATCGCCGAATCTATTACTTCCATTGTTTAAAATGTTTCCCAAAGTTTATTGCAAAATCTATTACTTCGACTATTATAACATACGCTCTACAATATATAAGTGACAACATGCCAGACCTACTTGCTTTCTGTTGTCAACTATGTCGATAGAATACAAATGAAATTTTGATACCGACATACAGCAATCGCAGAATAGTTAGAAATATTCATGCGACTCTCTGTTTTTCTTAGTTCCACACGTTCCTCACATTTCATATGTTAGTATTATTCGGGATATACTCGGATTTACCGCTTATGCGCGCACACGTAGAGTGAGACAACTAGCGTAATGTGCACAGAGTGTGTTTGTGCAATATATTGATAGAAGAAACTGGAGGTAACTCTGGTGGGTTAAACCTTTCGTTGCCTTTCGTCTTTGGATTTGTGAGTAACATAACTTAAGTAATTGTTTGGAACTTTGTATTTTGCTAAGTGTGACATTTACAGCTCGAGCCGAAGGGGAAGGACGTAATCTGTTTCATACCCGATAGGGATCCATTAAAAACGGAACTCACACACACTTTAAAGTATTGAGGTAAGTGAAAGCATAAGAGTCACATCGCCAAGACTTCAGGCGATTGGGGAACAAGCGGTCTCCGATTTTAATGAGTGTTAGCTCGTTGGATTCGTCTTTCAATTCTAGGAAACACGTATCTTTCACTTTTTCTAAAAAAAAAATTTGTTTTCTGTGAAAAGAGCTCAAAAGTAAAGACATGTCAGAGGGTACCGAAAACCGTTTTTCGGCAATAACTCAAGAAAAAATTATTTCAAATTGTTGTAATGTTGTACGAATGTCGGCCTTGGAAAGACCTACAGGTAGAGTATACGCACTGCTTGGCGCTAGTACATCCACAAGAGTTATGACTAAAATGACTCGTTTACGTGCGTTTATTGACCTCGGTTACGCCTCAGATCAACAAAATTCACACTAAAACTCTACTTTTCATCTTTTTATTCCTAGTCATGTAAAATACTGTTACATGCTGAAATGAGGGCATCGAAAATCGTTCATTGCACGATATTCCACCAACTTTTGATGGCCTTAGCATGTAAAATTCAGTACAAGTACAAAACTCGGCTTCGGCTCGGATTAACAAAATTTCACATGAAACCTTGCCCTTTCACTTTTCCCCCCTAAGTTATGGACCAATATGTGAAACTGTATTATCAAGGTAATGTCAACTATTACATGACAGGACAATTCGATCGACTCGATATTGCCCTTGTTACGAGTTGTATTGTTTGTTATATGTACCCATGATTGATGATAAATCGGGTCGACATTGACCTCATGACAATCAAACTAGGTTTACGTTTAATTTGTCAAGGATAGTTGTTTGATAAGTGATAACGATAATGACATTACCGAACGATTTCGATGTCAATGAAATGCAACGACTCGTCATCAAAATAAAATTAAAAAATTTCCAGGTGTTTATGTTCTAACATGAGGTAGAGCTAGAGCTACACGGAGCGTTATAAAGTCAATGTATTAGTGGAATTGGAAACAGCTACTATCTGTCTAGCGGCTGGTGTTATACAAAGGTTCTGCTAAAGAATTCTTAGAAACGCTAACAACATAATTTTAAGAACATTTTGACCTGCACTGCCGTTTTTCAGTTCAAAGAATTGTTTTGTTTAAGAATCTCTCTACCTCTACGCATCACTGAATCGTACTTCTATCATTACATGCTGTGTGTTCGTCAATTTTATTACATTCTTACTCACAATAAACATCAATAAATCGTTAAATGGGAAAACGATCTCTTGGTAACTATTATACATTAATGTCAGTTCAAACACGTTCTCGACAAACAGCTGCTGCTGAAGAGTAATCTATCTTTAGTTATTAACACGTTCTTTCGAGAAGAAACAACATACCCTCCGAAACTATAACATTTATTATGGAACATACGGTGCACCGTGGTGTAATAAAAATGTTAAATGTGTGCTATATGACCTGCTTTACTATCGAGTAGATTATCAGGATATGAATAAACCGTTGAGGAAATTTCCCTTGAATTTTTTCTCTTTCTCTTTGATGTAGGTGGTACACTGTTCCGTACCGGAAAAAAAACATCTGCTTACACCACTTGCAGTAAAATAGATCATAAAACCCTGTAAAACTCAAGAGGCTATTTCCACATGAATGTGTTGTGTGTGCTTGGCTTCGCCTATTATTTTATGAATGGTAATGCTTCTGTTTTATTGTAAAAAAAATGATTGGGTGCTGCTGCCACCGGAAGTCTTTAGGGGAAATGTTATGTAATTTTGCTGCTGTAAAAATATGTTATCTCAATAATAAAGTTCTTGTGTTCCATCCTGCTGGCATTTTGGTTCGAACCGAATTAATTAATTAAAGGAGACGCTTATTGGATGTATTATAACCGCCGCGACGTGACAATATGAGGTGTTAATTTATGCGTTTCTTTCAATAGAGAAAATGTGTTACTACATCGCCATCACATCAGCACTTATAAAACGTTAAAATGTCGTACGTGCGTGTTGAAGTGTACGTAACTGATGAGTTCGTCCTAAAAAGCGCGTTGGTTAACTTTGAGAAAAAGGGATTATGTGCGGTACTCGAGAGATTAACGAATACCGAGATGGTACTGCATGATTCGATAGTACATGTACTTGCAAGTGTCTCTTAAAACAATGTCTGCCTGGAATGCGAGCTCATTAATAAACTCGTCAATGTTACTAAAAGAAAATTCTAGACAACTGCGTTGGAAAGAAATTAGAAGCTATACTTGTTGGATGATAAACCAAGTATGTATAAAGTTTCAACGTATCGAACAAGGAGGGCAAAAAATAGAATCCACTGTTAGTCAAGGTCAAGGAATTTGTTGGATGATTGACCATCGTAATTTCAGCTAGTGATTTTCACAACGCTAATTCTAGCATTACTAGCATCGCTTTGCCTTTAATAAAGCAATGCATATGTTCAGAACCAAGAGACTTAACGCAACTCGTTCTACTCATTGTTACTATTCTTTAATTGATTGTCTGGACTCCGAAATTTACCACTAACATTGCAAAGATTTCAAATTTATCAAAATTAGAAAACAAACGACAAATTTTGTCGTTACAGTGCGCTAACCAGAGCTCTACATGATGATTTTAGGTTAAGGTCATGTCGGAAATTTTCAACCAACAACAACAAGGAATGAATTTGAATTGAGCATTTGGATGTAATTTTTGATATTTTTGGATATTATTAGTCAGCTCGGAGCCCTGAACAAGGTTTATTCTACAAAATTTTTGATTTTCATCCGTACCATCGGTGGCAGTGGTACATTGGCCATCCAGTCTACGAGGAAAGTGGTTGAAAACTGGTTGGGATTGCAACCGGTAGTGGTTGGAATTCTAATAGCAACACAGCACAAAAATTCGGACCCATAGATGCAGGAGAAGCTGGTAGGCATGCTAGAGAGATTAAAAAAATATGATTTTCAAAAAGTCGTAGATGCGTGGATACATGTCGGATGAGACTAATAAATAGTAGTATAGGAACATATAACCTCTATCAATACCCAAAAAATTGTACGACGTAGACACCGACAATAGCTTAAAGTGTTTTCTTGATATTTAGTCACAGAGGCGAAACTCAGCGTCCCATTAACCCATTTAAATTCTGATATGCTGGCAGTTTTGCCTTTACATCGACACCGCTTTTGCTATGACTCACGTCAACAGTGTCGCTCTGTGTTACATGGGTAAGTGACAAGAGTCGTTCTATACGACAAAGTTTTGGACATGGACCTGAAGTAATAATCAAATAATTCCTTACTTCGGAAACAATTTTGAGATACTCTTTAATTCAATCGTCAAAACGAGCAATTTGCTTCGACAACTGTTAATTTCGACAAGTGTAGTTGCATACCTTGTCTTCGGCCCTACACTTATCGATACTAACAGTTACCGAAGCTATTTTCTCAACACTTGAGTTTTCTATTATCTCAAAATTGTTCCCTCATGTAAGGAATTATTTGAGCAGCATACATTGAACACTGTAACCTATTATTGTACCCTCATGATATGAATGATTAAATCGTTTTTGACTAATTTTAGTGACGATGATAGCAACCTTCCTTAAAAGTAGTACTTACGTTGAGGAACTTAACAAACACACCGGTTGCACCATAAAATTCTTCGTTTATTTCGATATCGATTTACCTAATTGATTTTATCAGAAAGTTGAGCAATTTCGATTGTTTTCTTTTTGATTTGGATGATATTAAAAGTAAAAACAAGCCGTTCATAACAAAACATAGAAAATTATTTCTTCAACCAACTTTCAATATCGAACTGTAATCAATGGTCTATCTATTTATACTGAATAATAACAAAACAAAAAAGTGAAATATATAATTTCTCAAAACAATCAATCGAAACGTACGTACAGCATATATGTACAGCCAACAATAACGTAAAATATGGTAAAATTTTCATCGATTTCCTTTTCCTTCAATAAAATTTTTCTGACACGCCAATTTATAATGTTAAATGTATGTGCGCTGAGCTCTTAAAGTATAAAATAAAAATTTATTTCACAAAATATTGACGGTTACGTGAATATTATAAATATAAATGGGAAGTCAAATATTGGAATAGTTTTTATGGTTTTTTAATTTTGCCATTGCTGTTTACAATTCATAAATTTACGCATTCCCCAGAAACTAAATCACATCTCTCTCACATGTTTTATCTTCCATTAAACAAAAAACATTAGAAACCAGCAACATCTGTGTTATTTCGTTATTCGAATCAATAGCAGTTTATCATATAAACGAAAAACGCCCATTGCATTTTATTTTTAATGTTTTTTATTTCCACTGTTACACATAGATCTATACAGTCGCTGGGATGCATCTAAACACCCAGTATTCATTTCACAAAAATTGTGGCATTCGATTAAATATTTATCTTATTAATTTACAGATGATGGCCCCAATGCCTAGCAAATCGCCAGCCAAGCGTCCCGCCTTTATGTTGTCGGTGACGGAAACAGATTCAGCGAGTTCAGCATCTATGAGCACTCCAACCAGTAGTTCAGGTAAGCTTTTCTCATCGGATGATTGAAAATAGCTCATATTGGTACTACGAATAAAATGATGTTTGTGTTGACGCGCTGGATGCGTGATGTCTTGGAAAACACCCTCTACGCGATACATACAATATTCACAATGCATTGAGTTCGAGGGGGCCAATCACTTCAAAATAATGGAAGACAAATCCCAACGGTGATCCCTTGATCGTAGCCTTTTTTGTGAATCAAACCTATACATATTAGGGTGTAGCGTTTTGCAAGTTTTTTTTTTTAATTTTTTAAGGCCTGCGGGTAGGCTTGATGCAAAATGGTCCTCTGATCACGAAAATAACAAAAAAAAAATTGAAGTTCCAAGCTCCCATGCGCACCCCTGAAAACCGACTTTTGCAGAATTGCTGCATTATTAACGCCAGCAATACTAAGAACAATTTGTAACCGTTTTTGTATAAATTCTGTGAAAAATTAAAAAAATATGGTTTTTCTCGTACCATTTTCTACACACTAGAAGGTCATCGAATCTGCAACCCGGTGAATCTTTACGTCGAGTCTATATTCGTTTGAAAGCTCTTGAAATTCCCTTTAAAATGAGCTATGACACGACTATATTTCTTTCCAGTCACATATTTTAGAAAGCTTTAAATCCAAAAAAATTCTGAAAAAGTCATGGTCGGGAGCACTTTTTGTAATTGTTCAACGGTGGCTCAATTTTTTTTTAAATTTTAAAGTATGTCAAATTGAAGCCATGGTCTCTACGATTAATTATCATATACACTTAAGATATATTTTTCCGCACAGCCGGCAGAACTAATCTCACTATGACTTTGGGACCAAAAAAGTCGGTTTTCAGAGGTGCGCATGGGAGCTTCGAACTTCAAATTTTTTTTTTGGTATTTTCGTGTTCAGTGGACCATTCTGCATCGAACCTACCCGCAGGCCTTAAAAAATTAAAAAAAAACTTGCAAAACGCTACGCCCTAATACATATATAGTAAGACATTGGACCAATGTTTCGATCTGAGAGAAATTTTAGATATGTCTTTCCACATTATGCATTTTAAGAGTGATATCGCCAAAACTTGAACCAATTTTGTTGAAAATGAATACAATGGTTTGGCGATCCGGGCAAGCTATAGCTCGTTTGACACGTCGTTCAATTCTGAGAAATAGGTATCTTTTACTTTTTTGGTTAGTTTTCCGGTAAACTAACCGAAAAATGGGATCCCATTTTCGGAGTGAGCACGCGAAAAGTGATTGCATGTCAAAAGGTGGTGAAAACAGTTTTTTTTGTAATAGCTAGAGATAGACATGTTTCAAAAAGTTGAAATGTTGTAGGAATTCAGGCCATTGACAGACCTTCATAAAAAGTATCATCATCGGTAAGGGCCGCCACCCGTTCTGGACTCATGACTCAAAATATGGTCAATGTTTGGACAGTCCTGCTGGCTTGCAACAGAACTTTTCCGCGGAACTTACCATAGGTTTTGTAGCTGGACTCATCCTCTTTCGTTCCATGTAAAATAAACCCCAGAAAAATTGTGTTGCAAGCCATAAAGTTAGTTGAAGTAAAATCTATGCCCAGTAGAATCATAATGGTAAGTTCCGCGGAAAAGTTCTGTTGCAAGCCAGTAGGACTGTCCAAACATTGACCATATTTTAAGTCATAGCTCCAGAACGAGTGTGTGGTAAGCTACCACTAAGCTGAACAAAACGATAATTCGTTCATTTGTATGTGAGGTCAGGAAGGTTTTTTCAAACCTTTATAAGCTGCACATATCAATGTGATGAAAGTTTTTATTCTTCTGTAGATACGAAATGAATTCGTTGAATTGGCAACCAACAGATGGTCAAATCATCATAAATCTCGTTGACTCGAATGCTATGTGCAATTCATCACATCAACAACGAATCGATGTCATCTAAATTCTTAAAGATTTAAAATTTTATTTCAAGAGTTTTTAAAGAATTTTACGGAAATTAATGCCAACAATCTATGCCCTCTAAATGAAAATAAAAATCTCTCGATTGAGTTTTAATCGTTTGGACAATTAATTTTCGAGATAGAAATCTGGGTTTAGACTTCAACCTTCACTTTTTAAAGCTTCAACGGAAAGCTAAAGTTTTTTTTTTTTTTTTTTTTTTTTTTTTTTTTTTTTTAAAGCTAAAGTATGATTCAAACTACGATTCAATCTGTTACTTCTTTTGTTTAACACATTCAAAATAATTGCGACTTGACAACTTTCGGCATCCTGGACTTTACTTAAATAGTCGTGAAATGCCACCAAATAAATTTCTAAAAATCTAGAATTTAGTTTTGGATTTTTAGAAATTTATTTGGAGGCATTCCTCGACGATTTAAGTAAAGTCCAGGATGCCGAAAGTTGACAAGCCGCAATTAATTTCAATGTGTTAAAGTACTGTTTTGTGCTTCACCGAAAATCTATTACTTATCAAGTTCGACTACACGTTTTACTATGTAAGAATACACCAACTAAAGGCTAATTTTTTACTTTTGTCGTCGCTGTCGATAACAGATGGATAGCGGTTTCTGAAAGCCTCAAAATTGGTTATCTGAATCTTGTGGTGATCACAGTTTGCCATTGAATTGTCAAGCATCAAGTAGCCTGCACTCCAGCCTGTATATACCGTGTAGTACAATGCGTCAATAAAACATTCACTATCCGGCTTCGACCGATATCACATCTACGAGTTTTCCTTATAGTTAGTTGACTGTAGATGGGTTATCATATATGGTCGAGATTAGTTCCCATAATCCCTTCGAATGGATTTGAATAAAGTCTTCAAAGTAAGATCCCATAATGGCCATTAAGTCTTAACGCCTATCTGTGATGACTACTTCACAGTGAAGTTGGATATATTTCAATACAACTAATGAAACACACTAGATGGCAGATTGGCAATACGAGCCGAAGCGAGTTTAATGAGACATTATGTTCGATTAGTTCAATCCCTAACGTTTACCAAACGACACAAGTTTTTCGCACAGGTAATGAACGTTTCGTTTATCAGCACTAGTGACGCAAAGTTCATTTTTTGGAGTATTAGATTGCACTCCCCGTTGTTTCTATGTTTTTAACTTGGTAAATGTACGACAATCAACATCGTTACCTAACTACAAAGGATATGGCGTAAATGATGAAATTATCCGACCGAGTCATTAAACATGCTTTCCTCTCCGTTTCTATCAGTAAAAAAAAAAGTTTTTTGTCATGCAAAACCGTATCATCATCATCTTCTCCAATCCAATTTACTTGCTAATTGGATATTTTCTGCTTTTCTTCTCTAAGTAAATGAGCCGCAGAAACACACTTAAAATGTTTCTATTGAGAATCGAAGACCTACTTTTAGTTTCAACATCTATACCATCCTACAGCGTTTCTTCTGTAAACCGAATGCTGACTGATTTGATTGCAATGGAAATACGTTTTTATTTCACAATGCGATGCATAAATTCGCTATTATAAGCTTCTGAAGCAATAAAGAAAAAAAAATCAATTTTATTCAAATTAGTTTCTGTTTAGAAACAAAGAGAATTCTCTCTCGATTTCTGACACACAAAAATTATATTCAAATGCAATTATTATGTTGGTATGTTGGTCAGTCATGATATTTCATTATTCTGAATGTAATGGTCAAGGTTAATTAGTTCTAAACATTTTTTTTTTGATTAATTGAAAACTCGTTTTGTGTGCGAGTGTGTTTCAAAACGATGATAAATTAATTTGACTGTTTAAATGGGATTTAATTCATTGCAGACGCTCCAAAGTCACAATGCTCGTCGTTGTCCGATGGCGAATCGTTTGAGGGATTCGGTGAGAATTACAATCAGGAAGGTGGTATCGATCTGGAGCTTGCACCACCGCATTCAACGCAAATTGTGTAAGTCTTTTGTGATGAACATTGGTTTTGGTTTGTATATAAAATATTTCAATTAAATGTTGTGTGTGTGCGCACGATAGTCAGATTTACTGAAAAAAGTCAATTAAATTTTCTAAAAATTAGAAAGTATAACATGTATGTCTTCTGTTCGATTTAATGTGAATCGCGAATTCCACATTAAAACCGTTTTTGTTTTTACGTTTTAAGCACGTTAATGTTTCTCTCACGCTCAATATAAATAAACTGTTAAATTGCCCACTTAGGCGCACATAATATACCTACACTTGTACGTATTTAACATTTCGCTATTAGATTTCCAGCGGTATATTATTGATCGAATGACGCCCGATATAATTACACAATGATCATGTGAATTATTGTGAATCATAAACATCTTTAATGCTGAATTTTATTTCAAAGAATTTTTTTTTTTTTTTGGTTTCTTAATGTATATAATTTCGACCGAATCGACCGAACCGAGCACACATCCACACATTAAAAATCAAAATCCATAAATAAATAAACATACACGCGTCTATGTCTATCTGTTACAGTGATGATGAGAACAACTCCATCTCACGGCATACATGGGCTCGAACGAGTCTACGACGAACACCTACAAGGTAGGCAATTTATAACATTTATTTTTCAGTCTCATTAATTTCGATTGCGGTGTTTATTGTGAATAGAAAACATCGAAAACAAAATATTTTTTATCTGCTCTATTCACTGCAGTCGCATACATCACTCTCGGATATAAATTGTGTAATACAAAGATTTTGTTTACTTTTTTTTTGTTTGTTCTTGTAGCCATGAAACTTTGCCAAACAGACGTTGGGGCTCCATGAGACAGTAAGTTCTAATTATAATTCGTATTATATAGTTTAGCTTTGATATTAGATGCGATTAATTTATGTTGCGTTCGCTATTATATTAGTTCTTTGACTTCTGTTCGCATAGTCTTTTCTCCAATTCGTTTCATTGTTTTGATTGGATATACTGGTTGTTTGGATGGACATGCTTTTTTCGAAGCTTATTTGTTTATCTAAAACGGTTCATGGAGATCAGTATTTATTTCTCTAGCATTAGCTTATGTTTTTCGATGAAAATGGTTTATATGCAAACTATACTCAGCTAACGGCGGATAGAAACAAGCATAGCACATTTGAGAGCATAATAAAGGGGATTATGTTGTTTGTTGGACATGAATCCGAGAATTAAAAATATCGTACGCGGAATGAAAATATATCGTCGAATGTGAGATAATATTTTGGATGATAATATTTTCCCGCTGGTGGCGATAATGTTTTACAAAATGCTAAGACGATAATGTTGCTTCGCCAGTCATGCCGTTATTCACCACTGCTGTATGTGTCAGAAATGATTTGTCATTTTGTTTTGCGAAATTATCCAGGTTCAGTATTTTATGCTGGCCTAGATTGATTACAGAAAATTGACCGAAGATTAGAATTAACAGCAGGAATATTACCAGTATCATAATGATGGTCTTTTACTTTTGATGATATCTTTTCACCAGAATCCTTTTTCAATAATATAGGACCGCAATAACGACCACGAATGTTAGCTGTTCAACAGAGAAAGTAGATTTGGCTGTAGCTTGACCAGCTCTGCGAAAACTGAGCATTTTACGAAAATTTCGTTAAACTGCTGATTATTCTCAGAGCTGGTCAAACGACTACAGTCAAAACTAATTAAATACGAGACATGCAAATATTGGCTTCAATTTTAGCTAAGCATCGATGCCTCTTAATCGAATTCTGAAATATTATGTCTTGAACATAATTACGAAATCTGTTACTTCTCTTGATCTAAGAACTTAGAACAGATTGATACGAAAATCTTTTACTTCTTTTGTTTAAACCTTAGAGTAATTATACCTAGAGAGGAAATTTGTACGACGAAATGTGGTCCCAACATCAGTTTGTATAAGATACACATTTCGTATAATTTTACACCAATACATGTATACGTTCGCTTTTGATAGTTCAATTTGCCCTCTTAATTAAGAGGGCAAACATATATACCAATAAACATTTCCTATTTGATGTTGGGACCACATATTTTACGTAGTTTTGTTCGAAATATTTTCCTCTCTAGGTATAATTACTCTTAGGTTTAAACATAAAAAATGTCGCTCTATTAGAACAACATAATTAATATTTTAACACTAACTTTTGCGGTCACAACTAACAGATGACGTATTCGAAGTATGATGTCAATACGAATGACATTGATATAATGGGAATAAAGGGGTACTCATCAGAACTTAAAAAATTGGACTGAGAATGTGGAGGGTCAGACACTATGTATAATAAGACTTTTTCATGAGTAATCAGAGAGGGGTGGGTTTCAGAATTGTACACAATGAATTGTAAGTTTTATATGTGCAGGTGATTTATGAACAAGCCCCTGCGGAGTCATCTAACATTTTCAAAAGAAATGTCTGGTTTTCTTGGTATATTGAACGAAATAAAATTTTACCAACAAACACACCTACAGTACTGAACATTTCGACCTGATGAATCATACAGAACGCAGATCGGTACGGTTCGTACTACGAAACGAAAAGAAGAAATTAATAATAAAAAAATACGACGAGATGACGGTACATCAACTGTGACCCAAGCAAAATACCTTCGTTCGTGCATATAGTCACTCTCAAGTAAAAACACATTCAAACGCAACAAGTTAAACCAGCCAAAGAAGGTCGTGAAATGTTACATGCAAAAATACGATTATTGTCGCCCGCGTTCAACAAACGGTAAACTTATTAGAGTTCATTTCAGAGATCAAGCGACGAAAAGTGCTTGAGAACGAGAGGCTTAAAAATGAAAACTATGCGTAAACAATTGAATACGATTGCAACGTTACCGTTCAATTTTTTAAATGGAAAGTGCTAATTAGTTTACGAAGGCTAACACTCACTCCTCATTCTTTAATTATCGCTGCTACAATCCACATTTTAATTAAGACAAGTAAAGTGTTCCGTCTTAAAGGCCAAAGTCCCAAAATGCATTATTCCGTCATTGTTGTACTCCCACGACGATTTGTACTGTACGTTGCAAAATTGATGATCTTTCTCATTTACAAAGAGAATAATTGAATTGTTCTTCCCATATCGCTAACACGAAGAACAGTTTAAGTGAATGGCAAGAGATTACTCATTCCTGCATAACATCAAACCATCTTAATTACATGGTGTTGCACTTAATCATAGTCAAGGCAACTTTAGACTATTTCTATGTCTCTGAGAACTTTTTTATACTAATGACACACGGGGGAAATGCAGCGATGCCATTTTGCCATTCATGCTTAAAACTTCTTCTATGCGAAGTCTGTATTTGAGCAGGTCTTAAATATTGTAATCTCGGAAAACAAATGTTTGTAGTTTTGTGAAATTTACTTTAATTGAATTCGGATACGTGGTACGTCGATTCGATGTTTCCATTTAAACTACTGACCTTTTATGTACTATCCATCATCGTCCATCCTCTTGTAAAACGTGTCATACAATAAACTAAACGCATACCGACTCAAAAAACACAAATCTAAATGAATCACCGAACGTGGTTCCCATTCCCATTCAATCCATAAAACAATCAACGAATGAATTCCAATGCACGCAGAACATTTTTTATAGTTCCATTAATGACGATGGTTCATTCCATCGATGGATGTTGAGTACGATGTTGCGATCACCTACCAACACACAATTTTCAACGCATAAAACAACGAAAAATGCGATCTATCTATCCCACTCTATCCAGCGCACGTATCGTGACTTGAAAATCTCAGAATTCCAAAACAAAACAGTGATATAATCATGCGCGACCACCTTCTTACATACAAACTTGTACAATTTTTGTTCAGTTGTCAGCCTTGTGCCTTTCGGTGAGCACGGTTTTTCGTATATTGGACTGGTTTCGTATTACCTTTTCGCAGTTACACTTTTTTGTGTTTGAAAGAAATTTTTTATTTTGTTGATTTAATTTCGCAACGTGATTGAATGCGTGTCGTGTGTGTGTGTGTAGATTGCATTTCATTGTTTTCGCATCGATGTTGACGAATTTCTAGTGTTAACTTGTCCATTGAAGAGAGTTAGTGGCTTTGTAATCATTCCGTTCAATTGAAACGACAATAATATTGTAGAACTAACCACCAACATTCATGTGATCGACACTAACATTTTTGTATTTTAACTGATGGTTTATGCTTTGAGAATTTTACCTGTGTTGTGTGTACCAAATCACAAATAAAATATGGATAACATCTACAGATATGCAATGCAATATGACCATTGTAAAAAGTGTGTATTTATTTACCAATTGTGTGCCATTTTTTCATACACATCCATAAATGCTCATTGTTTGCCTTTTTTATTACAATTTTTTTTTTGCATAATTTAACCTACTCCATTCCGAACAGTGTTATTCGGTTCAGTTTGGACATCACATTAAACGCGTTGGGAAAAAAAAGTGTGTATTGACACAATATCTCTCTCAATACCTTCACTTACAATGTGTTTCTAAACAAATCAAAATAAAAATCTGTTGCCACTGTTGCAAAGGTTATTCGAGAATGTGTAAATTATGTCGTTAATGGCATGCCAGTACCTATTTGTAACACTCAATGGACGAGGTTCGAATATAATGTTAGCAAAAAATATTAATAAAAGTTTTCATGCATTGGAAAGTACTTAACATTATTGAAAGTGTATCAATGTTTAGATTGTTGGGATTATTACGAAATCGAAAGATTGACATACAGTCGAGGAAATTTAGTTTTCGGGTTTTCCAAAGGTATTAATCTTATTTAACCCACACTTTATCCCACAACAATGGAATCCACAAATTTAAATTTAGTTAACACAGCGGTCACAATGACGGCGCTGCAGTCACGATTTCAAAATGTGATATAGGGTGGATAAACTAAATTTTGGTTTTGGTTACATTTTCTCTTGGTTTTTAATTATTACATCACAAATGATGATTGTGAAGATTTCAAATGGACGGCTCTTGGTGTTTCTCTAATTTTTATTCTATATCCTGCAAAGCATTAATTGTAGCTACTGCGTCCAGCAACTTTTTGATCATTCTTCAGCGACAAGTTTTTTTTTTCTAATGGTGCTCCGCACTTTACATCGAACTGATGCAAATTCCTTTATGAAGAGAAAACAAAACCACATTAACTTCACTATTATTCACAATTATTTTAACATTTAGATCAATTTGGCCGTTGAATTTAATGATCAAAATTTTGCTGGCCAGCATTTTAGATGAGACACATAAATAAACAAACGTCTGATACATATCATGACAAGCACACAATATGTTTTTGAAGACAATAGAAGCGATGACGGACGTAGGGTGGCTAAATGTACAATTATATTTTACGTTCTTCTGTATGTTGAGACGTACTGAACGCTTTCCTATATCGTTCACTGATACAAAACATCTTTTTTCAAACTCAAACGGTTTATATTGCATAAATTTACTCTTAATTTAGAAGCCTGATGTAATAATTAAAAACCAAGAGAAAATGTAACCAAAACCAAAATTTAGTTTATCCACCCTATATCACATTTTGAAATCGTGACTGCAGCGCCGTCATTGCGACCGCTGAGTTAACTAAATTTAAATTTGTGGATTCCATTGTTGTGGGATAAAGTGTGGGTTAAATAAGATTAATACCTTTGGAAAACCCGAAAACTAAATTTCCTCGACTGTACCCATTTTTAATACCTTTGTGTTGAAGAACAAGAGTACTTATTTCAGCTCTTACAAACGGGCAAGCACATCGACGTAATAACATAAAATCTACGACCTCTTTCGTTTAAAGTGCAGCAAGAAAATCTTTTACTTCATTAGTTGTCACATTCATTTTGGCTATAAATACGGCATTAGCCGGTGATCAGCGTTTATTTTTATCAATGCTGTCGATAGCAAATGATTCGTTCCTAAATAGATACGTACTTTCGCGGTTGACAACTGAGGATGATAATCTATTGAATCTAACGAAAAACTATCAAATCAAAAAAAAAAATTGCCCTGACCCTAATGAACTGTCGAAATCAAGATAATCACTGGTATGTCTATGCCTGTCATGTCTTGTAGACTTAAAAGCGTTTACTATGCTAGATTTTGCCATTGAATGATGTCATAGCTATTTACTGTGGTGGACGTAGATTTTAGACACTTTAACGAGTTGTAGCCCCAAGGAAGTGAGGACGACATATGAAAGTGCCTAAAATCAACCGTCCACAACAGAAGCATATACAACTTTTCATGCTGAGGGCATGAATTACGAGACAAAATTTAGTTACTTAGTCGACCTGGAAAAACTGATAAAGGGAAAATTTTAACACTGTGTTCTGATCAATGAGGTTTTCAGCTTAAGAAACTGTCAAAATGGGTTTATCGGTCGCAAATTTGAATATTTAAAATAATTAACAAAACCGTCCCATGGAAAACGTTTAAACTCACAACCGACAAGTGGTTTTCTTTCAAAGATCTCTCTTAGACATACTTTTTTGTCGAAGAGTTACTGCACTATCTAGCTACTACATTCTCGGTTAACAAAATTGCCCACACGCATATTTGATGTACAAAACGAAATGAATGAAATTGTAAAGATTTCGAGCTTCACACGAGACACATAATCAAACGAATCTGTTATGTAAGAGCAACAAAAATTATCAGATAAAATTAGAAGTTAAGGTCCCACAATATTCGAGGAAGTTTGTAAACGTTTACAATTCTCTTTTTCTACGAAATCGTAAGATTAGACGAGAAGAACGCACACAGGTGAATGGTGAATTCCGTTGGGATTACTAAATATTTTTAAAATTTTCCAGCGATAGAATTCGAAACTTATCTTCTACGTGTGTCTGGCAAGACTAATCCAAACAGCAGAATGTTTTTATAAATATTATTTATGTGGAAAGAAATCTAATGTTGACGCTGTTGGTATACATATGTCTGCTGCATACCTAGCAGTCAGTCAATTTTTTTTTTTGAAATATTAAAATTCAACTATTAGTCTAGCAAAATGAATTATCGACAATCGACTTCCAGGAGACACCATATTTGAAGAAATCGAATTAAAATAAATTTTTTTTTAATGTCAAACACCCAACCAAAAATTGAGTTGCTTAATATTTATGTCACGAACCATGCGTGATTATTGTTTGTAATCCAACAGCGTAATAACAATACCAAAAAAAAGTTTACAAAAAAATGCTGCAGACTATAAATGTCTATAAATGTTTGTACAGTTAGTACATATGTTATGTGAGTTTGAAAAGATAAAATCTTATTTCGGGCGATATCGATAAGTCCACCAGCTCAGCAAAATAATGATGATAAGAATTTGCTTCATTGTTGAGCATTTAACGTGACTCATAAATTTCTTTAACTTTTTGTCAATTAGAATAATTGGTGCGACTCATGTTTTCGAGTATCACTTTTGTGTCGTGAAATCGATATTTTCGCTTATCGGACAACATTTACCTGTGTATGCCAACAACGTCTTTTTGCTGTACCTATGTACCTTACATAATTCCATAATGTTATTCAGTTCCGATACGATCTCAATACAATTCGGTTCGTACAACGAGTATTTTTCTCTATTCACAATTGAAGAAAAAAAAAACCGCAAGAAAAACATTAGGCAAACAATTTTGTGTATTAAAATCCATTGATGCGACACCGCGATAAAATATACATTTATGAATATAAAGAATACAATTTACCAGCACACCAATCAAACCGCTATTCCCCGATGTTATGTTTCTTTCTATTTATTTTTATTTTTCGGTTCATGTTGCTTTAAAAGTCAAATTTCGAATTAGCAAATCCTTTCAATTAAGTTTGTTGACCTTTCAGATTCATAGAGACGTTTATTCAATATTACAGCTAGTTCTCACTTTAAATTATTTGTTCATGATTTTGTGAGGCTGGTAAAATTACTTTGTAGACGCTAATAATAGAACTTATAATTGAAAGTCAGCAATCAGTAATCTTGACAGTATGTGTACCTGATCTATGATGATCTACTTTTACTTACAAGTCTTGGTCAAACAGAAAGTCGAGTGCCTTTATCAATGATTCACAAGTAACAAATTCTTTAATCTACTTCAGCGATTCACACAATTGTTGAATTTTGTGATGACGTGAGAGATTGAAGCATTCAACTAAAAAACCTCAAGACATGAACCTACCAAATTAATAGTAGTTTACATTGGATGCTACCAGAGCACTGAGGTAACAGTTTTATGATAAAGGCAACCTCCCAAGTATGTTTTTGAGCAACAAGTTTCAGTAACTGTCTTTTCGACAGGCGCTGAGTCGCCTTCGGCTCGAATATGCAACTGCACTTGTCAAAACAAATTGCTTAAAAGTACATGAGTTTGCGAGTATCAGAAAATTATTTCTGAATTAATGAATTACGCAGCAATATCCGGAATGTATTCTGTTTTACTGTCTACCCCATGTGAACGTAGAATTTCACATAAAAATTCATGGAAAATGAATCGAAAATATTCCACATTTAATCCTTCATTTTCGCAAGGATTAAATTCGTAAGTAATGTTCAACTTTCGCATGGCGTAGGCAGTAAAAAACTGTTATTACTGATGATTCTGAAACTTATAGAATTCAATCTGTCGCAAACTATAACCTAGAAGTGTATAATCTGTAAAATCCGCTACGTCCATTGTTTAAATGGATGTTAGTGTTCGATATAAAATCTTGTACTTCATTTCTTGGAACATTTACTTTACTATAAAAGATGTCAATTGCGACAGCTATGCGCTTATTTTTGTTGTCATTGTCGATATCAGATGGCTACAGATTTTGGTTTTGTGGTCGTAGGCTCTGTTAGCTTCACGGTTCCGCTAGTTCGCAGTATAGCGATCAGAGCGGTATTTTCCATGATAGACTCGCACTGAAACAGTCTCTTGAGATGCTTGCACTTATAGATGTTTTGCTTTTTGTCGACGAACTTAAATTTACTTCTACTACACAGTTGGTTTGAAACGAGATTAAATAGGGACCGTAGACCACCAATAATTTTTTTTTTCATATTTATAATGAGTGATGGACAAGAACTTCACACAGGAAAAAATTATCCCAAACCCCTGGGCCGTTTCTGAGAACCAGTGGATGCGACTACCGCAAGCAGTCAGGTACAGCCTGAGCACATATTTTAATTGGGATCGGTAGAGGGAACAATTCTAAGATAGAGGGAACAATTCTAAGATAGAGGGAACAATTCTAAGATATACTGTGTAAAAATTATTGGTTTCGGTCATCTGCTCTCGGAGCAATTACAGTGTCAAAATTTCACCATTTTCGAAGAGTAATATATCCTTGACATAGTGACCGAGCCATCCAGTTAAGACTGATTCTAAACTCGGTTAATAAGCTCTTTCGAATGGCGTCAAAAATTTTTTGAAAGTGATCTTTTATGGTACATTTTCAGAGAAGTTACTTGTTCCGCTAACCTCGATGAAATTGGGACACTTTTGGACCTTTCGGAAATATATAACATTATGGCATTATGTAAGGTACATAGGTACATCAAAAAGACGTTGTTGGCATACTCAGGTAAATAATTTTGAGGTGTCCCAATTTCATCGAGGTTAGCGGAAAAAGTAACTTCTCTGAAAATGTACCATAAAAGATCACTTTCAAAATTTGTTTGTCGCCATTCGAAAGAGCCTATTAACCGAGTCTAGAATCAGTCTTAACTGGATGGCTCGGTCACTTTGTCAAGGATATATTACTCTTCGAAAATGTTGAAATTTTGACTTTCAACTGTTATTGCTCCGAGAGCAGATGACCGAAAGCAATAATTTTTACACAGTATATCTTAGAATTGTTCCCTCTACCGATCCCGATTAAAATATGTGCTCAGGCTGTACCTGACTGCTAGCGATAATCGCATCCACTGGTTCTCAGAAACGGCCCAGGGGTTTGGGCTAATTTTTTCCTGCGTGAAGTTCTTGTCCATCACTCATTACAGATATGAAAAAAAAATATTGATGGTCGGCGGTCCCTATTTAATCTCGTTTCAAACCAGCCGTGACGTTGAAGCAAAGAACTTGTTTCTGTATCTACGAATCGTAGACTACGATTATGAATTCATTAATTTGTTCAGTATAATCAGCTTCGATCTGTTCTACCATTTGAGTCAAATGATTTGACAATAACTTATACGGACACGAACATTATTATAGTCACAGTGGAGAAACGTATTCTCCAATCCATAAAATTGAAGACAATCCCTCTGACAGAGCACCATGTTGATAGTGCGTGCAATGTGCATTCTCATTGCACGTAACCCATTCAGAATCGTTGAAGAAAAAAACGGAAATCGGGTTACAGTCTGCAATTTAAAAAAAAAAACGCAAACAAAGGAAATCATCCAAAACTCAACAGCAAAACACGCAGATTCTATTAGAGAATGTTCGACCGAATATTTTCGTATTTTAAATAAATATAAATGGCAAAAAAAATTCGTAAAAAAATAAAAGTCTCGGTCGGATTTTTCACTTTTTCAAGCGCAAAATACGTTACGGAAATTTGAATTTATTATGTCGGTTGGAATTTAATGTGCGAGAGTATAAATATGCGATTGAATGAAATGAAAAAAATTCATCCAATTAAAAAAGAAAAGTTTTGAAAAACATTGTAAATCTTTGCAATAAATGGAATCGATTTTTACACTTTTATCCACATTGTTTACTTCTCTTTTTTTTGTTTCTTCAAATTAATTGCATCTGGGTAATATAATAACTACAGTATCGGAACCGTTTACACATTTTTACATTGTGAACAATCAACATTCAACAACAACAACAAAAAAATTGTTTGCTAGAGTAAAAGCAAATCTATTTTGTCGATTTGTGCTTTAGTTCCAGCGATTTTGCTAGCCGATGTCAGTCCACCGTGACGTGACGTCATTTTTAAAACAAAGGAATTCAAATTCAATTTAGGGCATTTACGTATTTATATGTAAACTGATATGTAACATGAGAACGACGAAAATCCATTTCTATTGAAATAATATATCGTTAATGCCTGCTAGCATTACCGACCGAGCCGACAAATAAAAAATATGAGTCGACTTTATCATCGATGCCATGCATAAAACCAGTTTTTTTTTTGTTTTGTTCAAAATCGCTATTTACATTTTTTATTACACCCAGGCGATAACACAATATTTTTTCGTAAAATCAGTTTAATTTTACGTCGCCTTCAACACACATTGTAAAATGCCAATTAACTTTTAGCGGTCGGAGTATTGTGCTTAAAAGCATTTCACTTTAGCCATAAACGTAAGTCAAACATCTGTAATCAGCAACACAATTACCTGACCTACACCTCTCATCAAGTCATTCATTTTCTATCGACTAACAAAATTTTCGAAGTAACATTTGAGGCTAATGCTTCACCTTAATGCTACCATCGGTCTCGTTCATGGTTGATAGAAATTGTAATATTTACAACCAACCATTTCGAATCACTAAAGCATAAAAACAAAAGTTTAATGCATCCACAATTTCGGGATTGGCAATTTTACATTTCGTTGTCATCTATGCTCTGTTACGATAGTTTTCGAGTGTTTTTTTGCTGACAGTCGAAGATAGTTAACTTCCTTGGAAAGTGAAATGGAGCATAGGTCATTTGGTGAATTACGAAATTTTGTTGTTGTTGGCTAAGCAGATGGTTCTTTTTGAATGTACTTTTCCATTTACCGGTTTCTTAGTGAAATTTTACATATAAGGTCATTATGCAGTGTCAGATTGACTAAGTTTATCGTGATAGAATCATCAAATCTATTACTTCCTTTCAGGGCCGCACTGGCTGTCCATTTAGCTCTATTCAAGTTTAAAAAAATCGATTTCAGAACTTCCTGAGGAATGTCGATTTCGTTTCTAAAAAATATTCTGAATCAACGCAATTGAAAATGCATGCGTTTCAATGCGGTACCATGCGTTTCTGTGCGTTTTCATCTAAACTTCGATTTCGTTGCTAGACTCAGAAACAATTTTTTGTTAATTATGATGTTCTAGAGTATCAGATAGAAAAACGAACTTGAAATTCCTCCGGAAGTACTGAAACATCTTTTCAGGCGTTTAATGACGAAAATTTGTAACAGTCTACTTGTTTATACAAAAATTCAAAAAGCCATTTGGTCATCGCCCGATTGACAGAAGGACAGTAAGATTTAAAGTATTGCCTAATGATGGACAGAAAAAACTTTACTCTACTAGTCACACCAAACATTTTTCTATACAAAGACACTTATTAGAGATGACCGCTTACTTTCGTGTGTCCCTCGTCGCCGTGCACTTGCGTTTCGCCAAGTCAAAACATTTGTTCAATGACTTTTGTTTAACAGCGCTTGGAGGGATCCAACGAGGTAGTGGTCTTGACAGTTAAAACGATAGTGAAACGTCTGCCTGCTATAGATTGTGAGAATTGTTCTCGTCACTATCTCAAATCTCAAATATCAATTTTTTTGTGTGTCGATGCAAAGATAAACCCAAACTCTCTCTCCGATCTGGTGCATAACGTGAGTCTTACCGCACAGAGACATGTAAATTGTATTTTCTTTTGAAATAACAAAACAACCGATTTCTGTTGAAAATTAATTTTTTATGTGAACGGTCCAAGTAAAACAAACACAAAAATACAAAAGTTTTGATCTACACCAACCATTCCTTTGCTATACCTTCCTAACTTTAGCATACAAGCGTCGACGGTTTATCGATGAAGTAGATGTGAAGGCTGGTAAATCCAAATACTGTATTCTTATCGATTGCGCATTGTGGAATCCTCTCGGCACCAATAATTGCCTGAAACATGGTGGTAAGGAATACATTGATTAGGAACCGGATCCGTCTCAAAAGAAAACGGAAACGAAAGAGACTTACGATAATAGCTTCAGTTCTCGCCCGCTCTAAACGTGGTGAAGTTGATGGTCCAGTAAATTGATAAAACTTCAGCACAAATTTCTTATTTTTATGCATCGTATGAATTGATTAAAAGGGGGAGTATTCACTCATTACTCTGTACTTAGTATGCCACAATGAGTAGAGTATACATATTTTAAGGATATTTATGCTAAAGTATACCAATCGTTTATCAACTGACTTTGTAGAGTCCGACTTTAAATGAATAAAATCCTTCTAATCGTTGTGGGGAAGTCATGAAATTCTGTACATTTCTGCTATGGCTATTAAATGTAGGAATATGAAAGCATGTCCAAAATACACATGTCATTCAATCAATTAAAAAAAATATATGTTTTTCATGTAAAACCATACACAACCATTCGAACTCGGGATCAATAGGTTCCTTGGAAGCTGTAGGAAAACAGGAAAAGTAGGAAGTTGTACAACCCCGACTTTCTTGAAAAATTAATATTTGGTTTCGTCTCATTAATACCTTTCATTTGACGTATCGCACACTAGTTTGTCAAGCAATCTCCGGATGTTTTCGCTCGAAAATAGTGTGCGATGTGTCAAATGAAAGTTATTGACGAGACGACTCAAAAAATTAAATTTGTACAACCGTAGATTTTGGCGAGAAAGCAAGCAACTTTTTCCTACTTTTCCTGTTTTCCCGCATCTCCCAATCCTCTACCTATAAAACTTGTAGGACTTCTGACAATATGCAATAGTACAACACTAGTATTGATCCGTAGATGGATGAAGTACGGGAAACAATTAAGCAACCGGTCCATTAGTGGAGGGAAAAAGAGCTAGAAGTGAATGGGCCTGTTCGTGATGTCAGATTCTGTTTATATTTCGTATTTCAAAGAATAAGCCAAATTATGTTTTAATATGTGAAACGTGGACTGTGGATAGAGGAGAAACAGTGCTACACTTCTAATGTAAACGTATAAATTATGTTTCGGCAGACGCCAATGAAATTGATTACATTAAAATCAACGTCGTTGCTAATACTAAAAACAGTTTTTTTTTCGAAATGACTACCATGGCAAATTAAAAATAAAAATAATTGCTGGCATAAGCTCTCTTCTCTATACTTTCAATGTTTACTATACTTACCATACATTCAACTTAATTGATAATTAATCATGAATGCGATTCGCTAACATCAATTAATTCAGTAAACTTCTTTTAATTGCTAAGACTTACACACCTCTTTCGAAAAACTTGAAATCATGTCCGCTCGTTTATCTTTTTTTTTACTGTGTCAACACACCAGTCATCATTGTTTTTCACCTTTCATTTCGCACAAAGTCAAAGAACTAACCGATTTTATTCTTCTTGTTCGGTTTCTAATCTGATTTTTCATTTTTATTATTTCAGTACTGGCAGACGACAGCTAGGATCAAATGCCTTAGCAAGGTAAGGATCGGATTATTTGTATTATTTTTGATAATACTCACTCACACTATACATGATTTAATCTGAGTTATCATATGACCTTTCGATCGATTGAGTCAACAATTGAAATTAAATGAATTTTTAGTGTTTTAAGGTGAAGTCATTCTTCAAGCACGCGAAGACTTTCTTTTTGAAATATTTTTTATTATTTCCATTTTGACTATAAATAAATTAACGTAAAGCAACTGATCAAAGAAAATAAATTTTACTCAACTCAAAACTCCTGAATTTATGCTAAAAATTTGTTGCTCAGTTTTCTTTTTGCTCTGTAATTTTTCGTAGTCTACTCAACGGCGTTTAACTAAAGATTTTTGTTTTCACATTTCCAGTCAATTATACCGTTCATCGAGTTTTAACTCATCTGGTCGAAGCTCCAATTGCGATACAACTGAAGACATGTACAGCGATGTCAGTCTGGAAGACGTACAGGACCTTAATCATAAGGTAATTGAAACGGTCATTTAACGCTGTTTATTTTACTAATTTTCAAAATGAGTCAGCATTCATCAACAATATCTGTTTTTCGGGAATATTGTGAGATATACGGGTCATTATCTTCGGAATATTTTTTTACAACTAAAGGGTGTCATTACATGCCAATTACGACGATAATGTGTTTTGTTTGATGATAATTCCGTTTTACAACCAGTTCAAGTCCAATGTCAAAATGTTACACTCGCTGCGCAAGAAACAATAGGAATTTAATCTCGAAATTACATCGCAGAGATTTTCACACGTTAATATTGCGATGACAAATTTAAATTTTCCTTCTGGTTCTTTAACGTCTTAAGTTGTTGTCTTGCACGCGATTTAGATACCACTGTTAATGTCGGTCTGGGTGATTAAATGAAGTGATAATCACAAAACGTCAGGTCTTATATGATTATGTACTAGCCAGCAACGGAATTTCGTCACTTAGTTTTATGGTAACTGCCGTTGTTAGGTGAAATCGTGAAATCATTAAATCTATTACTTCGTTCGTTTTAAATTTCAAAATTTAAAGTATCGCAGTCGTTATAGAAATGAAATCTTTTACTTCAGTAGCTTCAATATATATTTAGCTATTTATAAAGAACACGCCGGAGCTTTGAGCTTTTATTTCTGTCCAAGCTGTTGAGTTGATAACAGATGAATTATAGGTTTTGTCTGGACAGCCTTTACAATTATTTTTATAAACAAACCTAAAGGCGATTAAGCATTTGCGACAACGAAAGAGCCAGCCAGTCAAACGATAAAAAGCTTCTTGATGCGGTTAATATGCTTGTCTTTTTCACACTCAAAACACCGCGATCATGCACAAATACAACCGCTGTGAGTGTGTGTATGGTGTTCACCACATGCGATATGTTTTATCGGTGTTGTTAATAACAACATTTTCCTCTATATTCAGCAACGAAAGACGAAACGACCAAACAGTTTTTAAACAACTTTTACTGTGAATAGTTAAGTCGCAGTCGCGATGTTATTATTGCACAGATAAATCCGTAATAAAATTTGTTTTTTTTTTTTATTTAATAATATTAACCGTTTAATCGATTCACTTAAACACATGAAATGAGCTGAGAATTATATGTGTTTCGTGAAGGTGAATGTTTAAAAATTATGGAAAAATTTAATTGAGGATATTTTTCGTTGATTAGCCCGAGACTTTCTTTTGATGTAATTGTGATAAGTGCTCGTCCATTAATTTAAAAAGAAATAATAGAAAAATGAAACAGAATTTAGTTGTGTACAGAGAGAAGCCCCCCTACACAATGGGCGATACAGAAAAGCGTTACAATAAATTAAGTGCATGGTGTCAAGCATAGTGTTGTGATATATCATGTGGATAATAAAATTTTTCTTCATTTTTGTTACATAATTCAACTGTTTATCTTTGTTGTGATTATTTTTAAAATAATAATTTTTCGTATGAACAGAAAAAAAAAGATTTTTCGCTTTCCGCTCAGTTCACGTACAAAATGTGAACATTTCGCCGACGCATTTAAATAAGAAAATAAAGCGAACGCGAATATATATAATAATTACCATAGGCTCAGTCTTACCAACGCAAACATCTGGTTGTTTTATATAGACAATATGTATAACAATCTGGGACGCTACGAGTCTATGGGAGTTTAATTTGCATGACGAACTCGAAATAAAACTGAAAATTATAAGGATTACCTTGAAGACAATAGAAAATTTTACGTTTCGAAAAAACTGCGATTTTGTTTTCGGTTCTGTCGTTGTTATCTAAATATTTATATGGGTAGTGTATGCGGAAAGTGAAGACAGATTATTGAACATCGGATTTAACTAAGATTAACAACACATTTTTAACGATACAAATTTCCATTTTTATCTTTGTTTGTGGAACGTAATAAATTGATAAAACTGAATGTGACGTGTATCTATCAATGTATAATACACCGCATCGTACACATTAACGATGGCCCTATAATTTATTGCGAAATAGAAATATTTGTTCTGTTTTCGAATGCCAAAGAGTTGAACAGCCCAGTGTATTTGACAATTTTCTTGAAAACACAAATAATTTTGTGAGAATATTTGCTCCTATTTTTACTATGAATTCGGTTTTTATCAATTTTCGTTTTACACACGAAACTGTTGTTCATTTTCAAAAATAAATTCATGACTGATTATCACCCATTCCATCGCATAAAAATACATTTTCTGTGAATTGAATCACGTTCGGTTCGAAAAGGTTTTAATGACGATTAATCTGAATGGCTTTTCATTTACTTACCGTGCTATAGCGTGCTATGTATGCTGTCGTTTAAAATAAAAATGAAAAAGGGCAAAGCAGTGGATTCATGCAAAAATGACTTAAGCTGGACTACAGTCAGAGCCAGTAAAATTTCAGCATGAATTTCTTCAGCTGTTCCACACATGCAATCACACGCACGTGATAGTGGTGAAACCGTGTAAAGTTGTATTTAAACAGTTTTGATTGTTTGTGTCGGTCAGATGAGAAACAGCTGAAGGAAATTCTTGCTGAAAACTCATTGCCTCTAACTGTAATTTAGGGAAAACATTTTCCAACATTTTCTTAAATTTTCCCTAACTTCTTCCCTGATTCTACCTAAATTTTTGAAAAATATCGAAAAATTCCTGAAAATATAGGAAAAAAAAGTTTCACTAAAATAGTCCTTGAAAAACCGTTCAAAGGTCGTACACCTGTCGGGATGTACCTGCGTACAACGTGATTGAGTTACTTTTGGATGACCCGTTCCGCACTCTTCGGACTATCGATTATCACTGAGAGACTCACATGGTTTTGAAACGACACGAAAGATGTTGCTAAATGGATCGACAGGTCAAGAATCATGTTACAATCGGTTTCAAATAGTATGACCTTCTAATTATACGACCCGAGAACACAACAGCTTTGTTGTTTCGTATTGATGTCATGTCGTATTAAATCAGCTCAGGGCCTATTTTTGGAATTTTTTACCAAAATTTCCAAAAATTTGCCAAAAATTTCCAAAAGCTCCGAACGTCCAAAAGCTCCGAACGGTTTTGGCAACTCCTGAACTCAGCCTTGCGTTTTCATTTTGATTTTCATTTCATTTATTTCAGTTTTAAAATTACAAATACAAAAACATCTGCGTAGCTCTAGTGTGACGAAGTCAATTCGAAAGAGCTACGAAGAGCTGACTCTCGACTATTTCTTGACACTATCAGCTTTCAAATGAAGTCGAGCATGATTAATTTGAAAGATGAGAGCGTCAATAATCAAACAAAATCATTGAGAGCCGGCTAAAACACAAAGCGCTCTGGAGTTGCCAAAGCCGTTCGAAATGATGGAAAAATTCGGTTTTTGGACGTTCGCAGTTTTTGGAAATTTTTGGTAATTTGGCAAAAATTTCCAAAAATAGGCCCTGAATGACCTCCAGGCAAACAATAAAAGGAAAATTTTTTCATAAAGCGTGCAGCCTTCCCCATGAAGGGTGCCAACTTACACAGGTCACTTACAATAACAGGTTTGCACTGCACAGTGTAATTACCCTTTTAAAACTGAAATAAATGAAATGAATTGAACTACTTCTCAAGCGAATTTAAGTATCTCACAAGTCGGCAAAATTTAGCCGCGTACATGATTTGAATAGTTTTAACCAGAACTGACTCTGTCAATTCACTTATCTTCCACAAGTCCAACAAAGGACATTCTGATTCGCCCTGTTGTCGTATAAAAAAGTTATTGAACTTGAATCGTATACTATAACTGAACATTCGCGTGTACTCTTCCATGTAATTATACGGGAATTATTGTTGACGCCTTAAAATTAAAAGTACGAAACAAACGAATAGGTGAAGGTTTCGCTGACCCTCCGATACGAAAAAAATGTATAGATCAATCGGAAAGATAACAAAGTCAAATAGACCTGAAAGAAATTGATTTCATAAAACGCAAAATCATTATTATCCGTGCTGTGTGTGTATTTTCGTACAAATACCGGTGTATTTTCGTACAAATACCGTTGTGTATCTTTCATGCATTGGAATTTTTAATGATGGCAAAACCATTAACACAAGAAATAATGAAAACAAAGAAAACTCATCATTCTACTGACATTTTCTCATCTTATTTTCTGCTAAACGATTCATCGATTTTATTTTCATTTAATTTAAACGAATAAAAAGCCATTCCACACTCAAACCAACTTGTAACACAAAATGCATTGCAGCAACTTTTAATGAAAGTGTTTCCAATCTCATCTCTCTTGTGAAATATTTCGAAAAATGAAAATGGAATTTCTATTACAACCGAACAGTAACGCATAACGCTTCAGCGTTTGTTGATTGAAATGATCGGTGAAGGCTCTTAAGTCATAATCGCGTTCAAGATGTGTGTTTTTCGCATTTCATTTTCAAAAATGCATCCATTGTGTACGTGTGTTTGACTTGCTGGATATTGCACACGTAATATTGTGCACATTTTCGTAATGCATCAAAGAAAACGATTTTTTCAAATGGAATTACGTGGATGGTTATGAATTAAATAAATTTTTAAAAAAAGAAAAAAGAGTTCATGACCATCCAAGCGGATATCCGTTTTTTCTATACTTAAGAACATCTTGTCTTCGTTTCTTTGTTTGTCTCTTAAAGGAATGGTTTCTAAATGGTCAGAGAGTGATTTAATTAAGAATTAATGCGAGAAGCGTTAAATCTCTTCAGTACGCCAACGTTGAATCTTTTCTCTACATCGAGCACGCCGAGGTTTATTGTGTGTACTGGCACAATGCTGATTTGTTTTATTTATACAAAGTAAATGTTTACGTTTTTTGTTGAAAGAATTTAATGATAAAATGTTCCTAAATTGAATATTTTAATTAAATTTTTTCTTTTATTTATTTGTACGGTGTATCTGTTTGATTCGCATCTCCAACCAGTGAAATAAGAGGCGCCTTTGTCTGTGTAAACTTTAAAAAATAGTATAAAATTGCGATCCTCAATTTTCTTCAATTAATTCGGTTTTGTTTGAATAGTTTTTGTTTTGGTATTTCAACTACCTGGTACATTCATGCTAAATTCCTACAACTCAGAGTTTAGTTTATTCAGACACCTTATCGGTAAATATTGATAGTCGAGTCTATGTTCTTTAATGTAAATATTGAATTAAACCGAGAGCGAAAACTAACATCGCATAATATCAACAAAACGTTATCGACGAGGTCTAATTTGCTATTGAAACCTTCATGAATAATTCATGAGATCGAATTTTCGTTCAATTTCAATATTAAAATACATTCGGGTGATAATGAGTAAATGTTTTCAGTCCTCGCGTTCAATAGCTGATATCATCGCAAAAAGTGTAATTCGTTTTTATTATCATGACGAAAAATTAAAATGAAAATCTCGAAATGTGAGACCCACACCACATTATACACTTTATATTCACAATTGACCTTTTAATCTTAGAATGGAATTCTGTTAATTTTTTCAATTATTTTTATTTGAAAATGGAAGAAAAAAAATCTCCTCCATTATTGCCTCACGTTACATTTGATAACGAGTCACAGAATTTATATCTGGTTTCGAGGAGTGGTTCGTCGAAGAGAGAGAGAGAGAGAGAGAGAGAGAAGTTCAATTGAATCAATTTTATTTTTCTCAAACGTTTTTACGTTTTATTATTAAATTTTGTGTATCATTCGACTGGAAAAGTATCGCCTTATATGAGTGTGTTCTGCCATGTAAACAACATAAACGGTACTTTTCTTTCATCGTTTAGTAATTAAAAATTTAATTCTTCGATACATTTTCTTTAATCAGAAATGTGTGTTTGATATTTATTCAAAATAGAAAACGTGAATCGTTAATTTGGTATATTTTGTTTAAGTGTATAATTACTTGATGAATGAGTCCATTGTCTGGTTGGCTGTGTTCGATTCATTATTAATTATACAGAGAGTTTTTTTTCTCTTTAAGCTGCTGCTTCTAATTAATGCCTTTCTGACAGACATTTATTCCATTCTACTTAGAATAATGTCATTCCGCGAAAACGATTTGTTCATTTTTTCAGGAAATTGGCTGAACGTAAATAATAAATCCAAAAGAATCATAAAACTTAGTGACATAATTTCTGGCCGAGACATTCTTCAATTCGATTTATTACCATGAAGCCAAAATGTAGATCTGGTTGTGTTCTACTCTTTTCTCCATTTGACCAAAAATGAGCCATCATGGCTTCATGGTAAAAAATCGAATTGAAGAATGTCTCGGCCAGAAATATGTCACTAAGTCTTATAAATCATCGAATAGAATGAAGCTACTTATTTGGGTCTCATTTGCCTCTCATAATATAGAAGAAAATTTGTCTCGAGTGATTCGATGTTAGATTTCTTTCCTCTGAAGATCAGGTTGTCTCCATGGGTTCAGGTCCCAGTCGTCTGCTAATTTTTCATTTTAGAACTAGAACACTACATTCGATCGTTTACAGCAACATGACCTTAATGGTCCGTTGTTAATGCGTAATATTAAAGATTTTGAATGACTTCAGCTCTAGTCGGCGAAGTTGTTCAAACTGAATTGAGTTAATGTGGGCTACGTATTATAGTTCTGTAATTCTGTAGAAAGTCAGAAACTGTTTGCTTTATAGCTCGTAAGGATTTACCTAGGAATCCGTTTTCAATTTGCTTGAATTCACAAATGTTATGCTTACAACGTTCCAGATGCCTCCACTATTTGCTGAAGTTTCTGGTAATAACTCTTTGTGTACTTTATGTACCATAGACGAAGTATCTACGAACTAACTGCTTCTTGGTTCTCTACCCAGTGGATCAGCTTTCCCATTACATCCTCAGGTTTTGAATCTTCTCCTTCATCCTCCTTCTGAATCTAAAATCTCTTTATAAATTGACCATCGAAACGCGGATTGTGAGTGGACGATGACCAATTTTGAAGATTCCGCACACAACAATTAATTGGAAAAGTTCGGTTTCATGTGCATCATTCCAAAATTTAATAACATGCAGACGATAAACATCTACACTACTATCAATATCGAATCTGATACTTCCTTTTGATCTTAGTATTGTCAACAAATTGAGAGAAAATCTATTACTTCGTAAGTTTAGCATACGTTTCACTTGTTTTATAAGACCGTGTTCGCAAGTACTTTCATTGATTTTTTTTCCGTCGCTGTCGACATCAGATGATAGAAGAATTGCACTTTTGCATATTTGAACGATCTCTTTGCTTAGGTGCGAGTCACAAAAAAATCTGGTGGTGCATAGACTCCGGAAAATCAATTTTCAAATTGTTAGTTTGGATTGGCAAATTCTCAGAAATCGATTTAATGTCTCCTGATGCTAAATTCTAAAGTGGTTTTTCGGAACCATTGAAATTTTTTGTTGACCGGTCATTCACAACCCACTACGTCGGCCACTCAATTACAAGGGTTCATTTTTGAGATATTTATGAAATGTACGAAGTGTACACATTCATCAATTTCTCGAAAACGATTAAAATGTACTTTCCTACGCATAAGGAATAATTTGGATCAATTAATCTAGAGCTGACAACAATTTTTGTTTGCATAATCTTTGACCAACATTATCTTTCCCAACTAAGTTCAGATTTAGAGCTTTTGTTTGTTTTCTTTTTCCTTTCATTTCTTCCATCGAAATGTAGTTCAAATATTTTCTTCAAAAACATATAAAACCGAAGTAAATTTTATGTAAAAAGCCACTAAATTACCATCGTTCAGCATACAAAATCACCGATACATTTAATTATCTAGTCTAATTAGAGTAAAACCTAGCCATTGTTAAAAATGAGAGATTCGTTTCACTTTAGGTAAATACGAGAAAAAAAAATTCAGAGTTTTCTGTTTGAAGCACACAGTCAGCCAGTGGCTCTGATACATTTATCTGGTTACAATGAATTAATTTTCTGTCTTCCGATTGTTGGTATAAAATGAATAATTTTTTTTTTTTTGAAATTAAATCCACACTTTGGTTGAGTTAATTATCTTTAAACTGATATTTAAGCTATTTTAATAGAAAATCGCAGTTTTTTTTCGTAGATTTTAAAATTGTTTTCGAAAAAAAAGTTTCCTCTCGAGCAGGTTGTTTCGCAACACCACAACAACAAAAATAGAATAAAAATAAATTTTAAAGTAAATCGATGCTGCAAGTGTGAAAAGAATTTAAAATGACCGAAACTGACACCTACATAAGTGAATTTGCTACGAGGTGAAGAACCCAAAGTGAAGAGAAAAAAAAATCAACTAAAAAAAGACCAACAGTCGAAAAGACACAAATCGAATTTTAAAATTTGTGCAAAGGAAAAAAATGACAACATCCGAAGCGCCTAGTCAACCGGAAAGTCTTGATCTTGATTACGACGATTGGGAAGGTCAATTCGAATTTGTCGGTTCATCGAACAACAATTCTGCAAAATGTGTAAACGACGACGATTTGAATTTAAGTGTTTATGTGCCAAGCAAGCAGCCAATTCTATTCGATGAAGAGACTTTTTTGAGTTTACAACCGCATGATTTTGAACATGATACGGATGAGTTGCCGCCGATTTCCGGTTATTTCATTGAAAATGCACTACAATCGACCAATGGTGATGTGAATGCTGATTCAATTAAAATCGGTAAAGACTCACTGAACAATAAATTCACCGCTGCCAAATACAATAATTTAAGTGTCGAAGACATTAATTTGAAAAATAATCGGATTTGTGAGGAGTTTAAGATGAAAGGATTGAAGCCGAACAACGTGAATAGTGGCAACGCTAATGCTGCCGATTTATGTGACAATTTAACCGAGCAAGTAGGTTTTTTGACTCACAAATCTTATTAATTAACATTTGAGCGTCAACGTTTTACTTTTCCGCCAACATTTTTATCGCATTTTTCATCGACGTCGTCATCATTGTCTATTCAGAAAGTAAATCTTTTCTGCACGTTTTTCTTCGCACGGTTGTTCAATACGATGTCTTCATCTGCATATTCCATTTTTATTGTCTCAATTATTACCTCAAAGATGGATGCATTTTGATATTTCACATTGTTTTTTTCAACGTTTTACTCTAAACAAAAAACCGATCGATCCAAATGGTAATTTCTTCGCTCTGTACATGTGAGAAAAATTGTTTCATTTTCTTGCTTTATGGACTGTTCCATCGACTGTCATATTTTTAACGTTTAGGTAATAGTTGCGCTTTCTCTCTGCAGGTTATCAGGTTTTGTTAGACAGAAGAAAGAAAAAAACAATTAATTCCACAGCCGAAAGAATTGTTGCTTTCTTTGAGACAGTCTATTGATTTTTCAAGCCGAATGGACAGATCAAAGATTATTTTATCTGCGACATGCAGACCATAATTGCATAAAACGTGTTATGGTTAATGTTCGTTCACGATGTGTCTAACACAACAAAACGAAAAAATGAAAATGAAATATTATCTACGAAGACATCACCTTTATACATTCCCAATCATCCATGCTGTCATCATTTCAACATTTTATTAAAATCTCGGTGGTCCCAGACCTCCTCTAGTCTTTACTTATCTATCTTATCTGCGAAGTCTATCAATAGTTTCAAAGAAAATGACCTACAGGGCACGTCAGTGAAATTAAGACATAAATTTGCTTCAGCTGTTTTCCAGGTTTGTATGTCCAGTCCATGTCCACTCATACTAACAAAGCTGCTCATACATTTTTATACGGCTTAACTAGTGTAACGATTTAACCCGTATAAAGAAGTATATTCAAATGAGATACCCTAAGATGAAGATGATTACAGATGACTTTTGGAAATTTACGTGAAACATATGATCTCTTAACATCCCCTAAACATCGAGGTACCATTGGGATAAGTACTTTTGTTTGTATGATTGGACCAGCTGAAAAACAGCTGAAGCAAAGTTCAATTTCAATTTCAATTTCAATATATTGCCTCCATATATAAAGAGCATCATCGCCCTTCAAAATCACACAAAAACTACAGGATAAGCAATCACTTCGAAGAGTCCCAAGAATGAATCTCCCTCACACAAAAAGCAAGAAAAAGTTCTAGAAATCAACTGCGAAAAATTATTGCAGTTGCATTAAAAATGTTGTGTGCACCAGCACCATGTATGCTGGTATTTTATCGCACATGATGTCTTATCACATCGTCAATGGATGTGAAGCCGTGAATTGAGTTAATAATGAATGCACATCGGGTGCATCTGAAAATGCATTTATGACCATGTTCAACGTTTTTGCTACGATCATGACAATACAATGAAACCTTTAGCAACTCCTCCACCTTTGTCTAAGGAGTTAAGTAAATCATTTCTTAGAGAGACTTGATCTATTCACAGACATGCCACCATTGTCGTAATAGTCACCACTGAGTGTTACTACCCATAAAACCATATATATATGTTCAACGATTTTAGAATTAATGTGCGAAGGCAAGTTGTATCTGCACCTGAATTTCGTGACTAAACAGCCACTTGCAAATTTTTTCTGTTCGAGCATTGATACAATCTTGAAATGAACAAATGTTCATCTGGTGACAAAGAACTAACCGAAACCGATCGAGAGAAAAAAACATTTCTCTCTGCAACAAAGCAGAAAATCGAATTAGTTTCATTAAGCTACTGATTATACGCCGAACATATAGTTTCAATTTCTTTATTATTCGAAGCATTTTTAATGTGTATATACACGAATAAATAGGTCGAACATGATAAAACTCACTGAACACTTGTGAAGTTGAACACACACGCCTACGCTCCTTTTATGAAAAATATTTGAATTTTATTTAAATTTCGACTCGAACATATTCGTTGGGAAGTGCGGTTCGTTGGTGTATCAGTTTGGTGCGTACGATGAAGCAATAGACTTAGCTCAAGTCATTCGTCTTTCCGGAAAAAAAAAATTCTAAAAACAAAATTTTCTGTAATTTTGGCTCGAGTTGCAATTTTTTTCTTTCTAAATTGTGCGTGTATTGAACGTTACGTCATGTGAATGTAATTCTCATCATATAATACAAGCGATATGCAACAACACACTGTCCATTCATCCATTACTTGATGTCACTTGAAAAATATATTTTCAAAATTAAAGTCAATTACAACCACTTTAAAATCGTGATTCACTCATACCAACCAGTGTACATTTCTACCGATTTCGTCTGAATGCTCGTCACATCATCGCACACAGTATTAATACTGAGATCATCTCATTGGAGTGTGTGGAAAGGAAAACAGAGCAAAAAAAAGCAACAACAAAAATTCCGAAGAGAAATTGAAAATATCGTTTCCCTGATTACCAGTTTCAACACCAATGTATCCCATCAAACAACACCATATCGTTGCTCATACATCACACCAAGGTTGATGAAAATAGATTTTAAACTTCATCTCGTTACCGGAATAATATCGATGGGAATTTTCACGAGTCGTCGTCTTGTTTTGTGTACAATTTCCCAGAAAATTTTGTTTTTCATTACACTGAAATAATGGATGATGATGCATACGATGATGATATTGTTGATGATTTTCTAGCTGAACTCACGGTCGTTAAAGTTAAATTAGTTTATTTGGTATATATATTACGTGGATCCAACGATCCAAACATTCATTTATGTCTCATTTGTTCAAAATTTATTGTTCAACGAAAAAAAAACCTTTCTGTCTACTTGCAGTTAGAGATTCTTCAGCGCCAAGTAACAAATTTAGCAGACAGTCAAAACACCGTTGACGATCGAACGAGTCGAACCAAAACTGAACATGCTGTACTCCAGGCTCGGTATCACATGCTGGAGGAGCAACTGCGAGACGTAAGAATTGTTAATCTCATTTCGCAGACTGGACGATTTAAAGTAACTTTCCCGTTTGCTCTGTTTGTAGGTTGAACTGCGAGCCGACGAACGTATTCTGGAGGAGCAGAAACGGCACAAAGAACTGCTATCTCGAGTAGAACGTGAAGCCATATTGCAGAATGAGAATTGTCAGATCAAAATTAGAACAATAGAAATTGAAGCCAAAGCACTGAAAGAGGAGGTAAGGTCCCACATTCGAAATTGAAATGACTTTTCCCGGCAACACTATCCCGATCATTTTAGAATCAAAGATTACGTGATCAATGTACGAAGCAAGCCTATGACCTGCAAGTGTTGGAAGAGAAACTGGAATCGGTTCGAGACAATTTCATTGCATCGCAAGAGGAAGTGCTCCAAGCCAAACACAACGAGAAGAAATGTTTGCAAGACAAACTGGCCGCCGAAGATTTAATGGTCGAATTGGGCAAAGAAGTTGAACGGCTGCGATCGGAAAATTTACCTGCGTTACCAACCACTTCACCGGAAGCGATTCGCTTGGAAGAATTGCACCAAGAGATGGAGGATCTTAGGCATGCCAAGAAATGTAAGTCGAAGGCGTTTTTCCACTGCAATTTCATGATTTCTGTTTTGTTGGTTTTAGTATTGGAAGAGCAGAACGAAGAATTACACGCAATGGTTCTGAACAAAGGCGTCGAAGAAGGACGGCATCTGTTAAATGGTACTTCCAATAGTCTTGCCTTCGAGCTTGGCGAAATGAATAACAGAGAGGTAAATAAATGAGTTTATTCTACTATGTCATCTATATCCATTGTAATCGAATCGACTAGAGGCGGAAATTTTTTTCTCGAATTGTTGTGCTAGTCGTGGGTAGAATATTACAAGTTCTGCAATAATTGTATCAGCAACCTTCTTGCTAGAATTGAAAACAACCGATATTTGCAATGCAAATGTTTATTACGTTACATCCAGTGCACATTATTCGGTTGTAAGATATTTTAATCGTAAAATGAAGCTCGAGTCCGTAGGAAGAACATGCTCAAAATCAAAATGTCTCGCGCGAACATTTTAGCCCAGTTTGTGGTTCTAGTAGATGTAGGCGAGAGGATGTTTTATGAGTTTCTTCAGTATCGAATCCATATTAAATTCTAGAGACTCATAAAGACATCAAAGAATGAAGTTTTGGTCAGATCAACAATGGTTTTCCTTAAAATCAGTGTATAACGTTAACCATCGACAAACGTTTAAACAAAACTCTGAAATCAATGTACAATCCCAATCAGTGTTAATGTATTCAGTTTGTTGTCGTCCTAATCGCTCAATCTGTTACTCCCTTTACGTTTTACGAACAATCTACTACTTCATTCGCCATAACATACATTTTTCTATTTATGAGCTAGCCATCCAGAGCTGACCGTTCATTTTTGCCGTCATTGTCGGTAACAGATGATTAGATCTTTCGAAAAAAAAAACTGTATCGCTTGCAGACTGTCAGGTCAGGTTTCAGGTATAACTTTTTAGAATCAGGTTCAGGTCAAAACAGGTTTCAGGTCAGTTTCAGGTAAACCTGACCTATTCCGAGCATTACGCAACACCTTCTATAGTTATTTGTTCATCATTCGAAGAAAATTTGGAAATTTCATTTCCAGGGTGGTGTGTGTGTCCACAGAGTATCGGGGGCTACAAGTCACCCGATTAAATGACATTTTTACCTTTTTTCCCTGATGTCAACACAACGTTTTTAATAGGCTTCCAAAGTTTCAGCGACCTAGACAATATTTGTCTCGCAATTTTACGTAGAATTAGCCTTAAGCTCAGAAACGGTGTGCAGTCGTTCATGCTCTTACGGTATCACGTATCTCCAGTCTTTTTTCACAACTTTTCGGGCATTTAAATGGGTGTTGCCGATTGGTGTTCGAAATAAATACCACTCTCGTCCCTGTCGATACTGAAAGTGGTCGGTACGTACGCAAGAATGTATTGAGTACTTGAAACTTGAAACAAGAGACGTTGAATTTTTGAAAATCTCTTCTGTCGATAATAGATATTAATACTACTACAACTGTAAAACGGCATCTCGGTTCGTGGTGGAGTAAACAGTTCGAGGCGAAGTCGAGAATCGAAGAATCTTGTTACATACATCAAGAACCAAGATACCGTTTTACAGTTCTTGAAGCATAAATAGTTTTATATATCGAGCGTATGAAGGTCGCTTGATCTACCGGAGAACTAATTTAGATATCTAGTCGTGATGACACAACAATTAACGACCTACCGAACACGTTTCTAACCTTTTCATAAAATTACTTATTTTAAAATGAACGTTTCAATCAACAATTCCCTCTTCGAAATCTATGACTTCAGCTGCTCTTTCATTTTCAATATTTTTGGACGTTTATGCATGCCAATTTGCCAATTTACTTATGAGTTAAATAATCCTTATTTACAGGGCTCGAGTACTCTTGCATCCCTTACCGAGGTAATTATTGAGTAGGGAGACTTAATCTAACACATAAACAAATAGACGTAGCTGTACTAATCGGTGTGGTGTAAAATCTAAATTTGTTTTTAACATTTCTTGTATCATTTAACCAAACCTCGGTGGAATTTGAAAAATTCGAAGCGTTTCGGCCTACCGATATCATCTTTGAGCGTCTAGTTAATATTAAATCATCTTCCATTCTTCATTCACCTTGAGAACCTTGAGCCTTCTGGCTAAAAATGAATAAATTACGGACGCTCTTCCATTGGAAGACTTCCAATTATGATATTTGAAATCCAATTTTATTAGTTCAAAGATGATGTCCTTCGGCAATATTGCTTCTATTGAAGAAATAGTGAATTTTTCGGCACGAGACTTTTACGAACAGAATGCATATTTCAGAGTTATCATTGAATCTGTTACTTCTTTTGTTGAAAGTGTCGTTCGTCTAGTTAGTGTTAGATAAAAAAAATCTTTTACTTCAACTGTTTGGACATATAGTTTGCTTATTTAAAAGAGCACTTTTTAGAGCTCAGCGCTTATTTGTTGACGTTGCTGTTGGTAACAGATGTAGTTCATTATTCCATTAATCCAATGGTTAGAATAATTCATTAATCCTTACATTAAAAGCCAAACTTATCGGCTTGGTCTCCTCGCAAATTTAAATTGATATCAAGTGAAGGTTGAAGCACCTTAGCATATTGATACATATTCGTTTCCCTAAATTACTTAGCAACAACATGCAACATAATGACTAGCAATACACTAGAGTTATAACATCTACGTTCATAAAACGAAATACAGTTGACGTCAGTGAAATTTAGACATCAATTTGTTTCAGCTGTTTTTCACCACTCATCAACTTAAAATGTTCATACGTACGGGTGAAATAGTCAATGAACGTCAACACAAGGTATGGTCGAATGTCCAAATTTGTATGTAGCGGAGGACATAGCGATTTTGCATAAACAAACTGTCCTTTCATAAGAGGTGAGTTTGTTTATACAAAAAAGCTATGTCCTCTGGTTTGTGTGAACAGACCATACCTTGTTTATACTTTCATTGGAAATAGTTACATTCATGTAGGCGGTAGTGATTAAAACCGTATAAAATGTATGAAGAACATCTGAAGCAAATTCATGTCTAAATTTCATTTACGTCCTCTGTATTTCCAATCATTTAATCACGTTTACTAGAGTGCATAATCAGTGCACAATCAGTTTAACGAAATTTAAGTTTTTTTTAAATTTTTGCTTATACTAGTTCGATTTGGTATAAAGAGAAACGACAAAACACAATATTCATGCATTAAAAATGTTCTCTGGGAGAAAGATGAAACTCCAACTCGAGCGAAATTGCGTCTCTCGATTCGCTCTCGCCGCTCTCGCCGCTGTTGGAATTTCCTATTTTCTCCACTCGGTAAAAAAAAAAACAGTGAGAAGATGACCTTCTTTTGACAGAGAAACGATAAGTTGGTTCCGATAAGTGGGCTCCTATAGTAGAGAATGTGAGAGAATTGCATATTAATTCTATCACATTCGCTCCCAAAGGAGCCAACTGTCATTCACATGTTCATTCTATTTCGACACAGGCGTACCAACTTATCATTTCTCTGTTTGTTGACGATCTTTCTGTTGATAAGTCAAGTGAGAACATTTTTATTTTCTCACCTCTTTTTCTCTCCGTGTGGTAAACTAAAGTTTTTTTCTTTTTTACAAGAGTCACTTTGTTTTGGTTTTGAAAATTGATTGATGTACTTGTTTCATGCCATGCACGGATGAAAAATAATGCATTTACCTCTGGGAGAAAATAGGAAATTCCAACTCCCCTGGTAAACAAATAACAATTTCTGCAGACCAATTTAATGCCTAAGAAAATTTAACGCAATCTAGTCGCCAATTCCTTCCTATTTTTTACTTATCTTGCATGATCTTCTCTACACATTCTGTTCTTTGTCTATATTTTTGTCAAATATCTTTTGTAAATACGATTCCTGTTTGACTGCTTACAGCTGCAAACCGCCTACCAGGACAAAGAGGACGAAAACCAACGTTTAAAGCACTACATCGACACCATATTACTGAACATCGTCGAGAACTATCCACAATTGTTGGAAGTGAAAGCAATGGATAGCGGCAAGCAATAATAGATTTAAAATGGATCTATAAATTCGAACTGAGCGAACGGCCATTATTGTCCATTTTTTTAAGCGAATGATTATGTTGTTAAATAATTATTAGAAATTAATATTTTTCTACTTAAAAGAACACAAAATGAATGCGATGAATTGATAATAATTAATTGAATTTCTTGTACTTTACACCTATGATAGCGAATCTAGATATATTTTTGTTGATTCAGATATTTCATCATTTTTGACTAACTTTTCCTAGTTAAATTTTGTGCGAAAGAGTTTTTGTAGAAAAGGACACAAAAAAACGGTTGAACTGTTTTATACAATCAATGACTTTGAACACACACACAAATTTAAATCTATTTTCTATTAGAATGTTACTGTAAGCGAATGTTATTAAACACAGTGTGAATATGCGTGGATGATGGAAATGAATGCGAATTGGAAAAAACCGTATACTGGGAATGTTCGGTTCCATTTAAAATAACATGTTGAAACACACCTACCCTACTTACTTGTTACAACCGAATACTTTTTGTAAAAAATTTATTTCATTGTTAGGCATACAAAAAATAATTATTTTTTTCTTAATTAATTTTACAATCAAATTGTACAGAATACAATAAAAAAAATCAGAGTCAAAAAGCCAAAAAAAAACTGTCGTTTTTATTGCACAATTTGGATGTCAGCTGTTCTACAGGATATTACATTGTCCTTTTGTGAAACATCAGGCTTACCTTTGAACGCGGATAAATGTGAAGTATTTTTTGTGAATGCTTCTGCTGAGGATGAGGCTAGCATGTATGCTGATATTTCAGCCCTGTTGCCAGGCGTTGAAAAGGTTGATGAGTCTTCACTTGAGATTTTAAGCTCGCAAATCTTCGAATTAGGTTTAGAAGGATGTTTCTTTTTCGAAGATGGGTAATTCCATGGTTAGTTGCGTTACAAATTTCGTTATCTGTGAGTCATAAAGTTAATTGTGTTGGCTATGTTTTGCGGTAACAAATCAGTCTATAAATTTTCTAATACTCGGGAGACACAGTGCTTTCATACCAACAAGAATTGGAATTTTTAGCCTGCGAAGTGTGACTTGTGTGATCGAAGAAATCGTCGGTTAGTTGCGTTGCACGTTTGTGACTTTTCGAAATATTTTCACCAAATGTAAACTGATTTCTGTAAACTTTTTTTTCCTGAAAGCAATGGTCAAGACGCGCAGTTTAAGCCCAATATGAGGTTGGTAGCCCAAAATTTGTGGCAGATATGTCTTTAAAAGTGATATTTTTCGGTGGTCATTAATATTAATAGCCAGAAATATTTATTTTTCGAAATTGGTGGTTGTTTCCCACTGAAAATGTTGCGTTAGCTCAAAACCGTTTAAAAAAAGGTTACAAAATTTTTCGAGATAACGTCGACGAGTCAAAGTTCGAGGATGAAACTTATCACCACTGGGAAGCTGATTTCACCTTCTTCACTTACCCAACTAACCTGATCAAGCCAAAGTTATATTTCTCGTGAAGTCATATGCTGTAGCTTTCAAATGACACCGATCTTCAGTTTTTGTATGAAAAAATGTAATTTTGGCAACGTATGGGTCGAGGTGATTTCACCTCACTTCGAAGAAGAATGAACCAAAAATCTCCTAAAAATTTTATTTCGTGTCATTTGGTGCAATTGTGGAATTATAACGTTCGTTTCTACAGGGAAACAAGTTTACAGAAATCATTTGCGACTTATTGAGAATATTTTGGAAAATCGAATACAAACAAACACTTTTTGGTCATATCTCCACGAGACGTTATTCCAATGACCTCATATTGGTGTCAAACTACGCGTCTTGTCAATAGCTTTCAGCAAAAAATTTTGTGAAACCGGTTCAGGTTTCGTGAAATTACCTAGAATTTTCAAAAATTTGCTGAAAACAAGCATTCATTTTTATGGTGGTATCTCCCAGAGATTTTCGGCCACTGACTTCATATGGAGCTTAAACGACGCGTCTGGTCAACAGCTTTCAAGGGGAAAAAAGTTTACTGAAATCGATTTTCATTTGGTGAAAATATTTTGAAAAGTATCAAATTAGCTGGAATTACCAGATAGAATCAATTAGGTTGATGTGCGATCGTTTGAAGTTGATGGATATTCATCCTGCTTTGTGTATTTTTAGGTTTAATTACTTGTTGCGTTCTTGTAAGGCTTTTTGTTGTCGGATAAGCTGAAAGCTGTGGACGAGATTTTCCGTTCTTATCTCGAAGCTATAACTAACACGAGGGTGGACGGGATTTCATGGGATCAAGCGTCTCTCCCGCTGTCTTTTGGATAGGTATGGGTATTAGGAAAGTAGAAGATTTGACAGTACCAGCTTATTTGTCATCTGTTTATTCATCGTCAGATTTGTCAAATGAATTACTTCAGAAGTTTAATCCCTCAAGATTATATTCCAGACAATGATATCCTTAGGAAAGAGCAAAAGAATTGGGATCTCTCAAGGATCAAAGGTTGATTTTCGGAAATGTTTGATTCTAGTGAGGAGACTGCTTGTGCTCGATTATTTGCGTCATCTCATCAACTAAAGAGTTCAAAGTGGCTGCAAGTGGTTCCATTGATTCAGTTACTAACTGACAGTTAGACTTACTATTAAATAACAATTCTGCAAGAATTGCTGTTGGACTTCGTTATTAATTATGTGAAGAACATAAATGTATTTGTGGAAAGAAGATTACGAAGGATGGCTTACACGGATTCTCTTGCAAGTAAAGCGGAGGATGGATCCAGGACATGATGAAGTTAATAAAATCTTTTCTCGTGAATTTTCCTCTGCAGGTTTTCCGAATCTGTTACAACCTCCGGGCATTTCTAGAGATGACGATAAAAGAGCGAACCACGCTCCATGGATATTACAAAAGGTTTCTATTGCAATTCAACGGACAACAAATAACTTAGGACTATCGATTAATAGGTAACGTCAGATTTTTCGTCCATAAATGCCGAACCATAACGCTAACCCTAAATCCTGACAATAAACGCAAATGTCAAACGATAAAGGCAAATGCAAAAATAATTAAATTTCGACTAGACGGATTCTGATCAAACAAAATGCCAGTGTGTAGCGCGTGATCTCAGGACTCCGGAAAACTAATTAGTTTTTGAATCGGACTTCTATATGCCGAGCGATAAGACTTTAAAATCATGTCGTGATCAATGTGTAAAATTTTAACTTTTTCAAAGTCTTATCTCTCAGGAGATGTTGGTCCGATTGGAAAACTAATGGCTTTGTCGGAATCCTGAGATCATGCACTACACAGTGGCATTTTGTTTGATCAGAATCCATCGAGTCGAAATTTAATTATTTTTGCATTTGCCTTTATTGTTTGACATTTGCCTTTATGGTCAGGATTTAGGGTTAGCGTTATGGTTCGGCATTAGAGAACGTTAGCCAAACGGCCGCTAACGCTAATTTCCAACGCTAAATCCCCCGCTAACGCTAAAATCAACGGTAATGCCCTGTCAATAAATGGCATAATTGTGAATGCATACATATGGACGACGCAATTTTCGATTTATTTTCATTTATTATTTTAAAAGGTCATCCGGATCAATATTTTATTACTGCAATCCGTAGATCTAATTTGCAGGAAGGCAGCGACACTGTGCTGGACAAAAACTATAAACTTTACAATGTGCTGTTCGGCGACAAACATCCTTTACTACACAACAAACACGTGGTTAACCTGCAATTGAAACACATGAAATTAATTTTGTGATTATTACTTCCACAATGTGATCGGATCAATATTTTATCAATGCAATTAGTAGATCTGACTTGTAGGAAGCCAGCGGTATTATGCTGGAAAAGTTTTATTCACTTTTGATTGCAATAAAACGTATTACGAATCACATTTTCCAATTGCATGTTCGTCGTGTGGAGGATACTATTTGTAACATTGAAAAGAGAATAAAAAACGTTTCCAGCTTAATACCGCTGGCTTCCTACAAGTCAGATCTACTAATTGCATTGATAAAATGTTAATCCGATCACATTGTGGGAGTAATAATCACAAAATTATTTTCAGGTGTTTCAATTGCAGGTTAACCACGTGTTTGTTGTGTAGTGGGGGATGTTTGTCGTCGAACAGCGCATTGTAAAGTGAATAGATTTTTTCCAGCACAGTGTCGCTACCTTACTGCAAATTAGATCTACGAATTGCAGTAATAAAATATTGATCCCGATGACCTTTTAAAATAATAAATGAAAAATAAATCTAAAATTTCGTCGTCCATGTGTATGCATTCACAATGGTGCCATTTATTGACAGGGCATTACCGTTGATTTTAGCGTTAGCGGGGGATTTAGCGTTGGAAATTAGCGTTAGCGGCCATTTAGCTAACGTTCTCTATTTATGGACGAAAAATCTGACGTTACCTACTATCGTCTAAAAAACGATATTATCGTTCAAAAAACAATAATATCGTTTTTTTGACGATAATATCGTCCTGGATGAAAATATCCGCTGGACGATATTATCGTTATTTTCTTTTTCTGAACAATTTTATCGTTATTTAGGACGATATTATCGTCCTGGGCGATAATTTTTGGGACGAAAATATCGTTCTAGACGATAGTATCGTCCAGAACGATAATATCGTTTTTATTTTTATTTTATTTTTTAATTTGAGACGATAATATCGTTTTTAATTTATTTAAAATAAAAATTCTAGACGATAATATCGTCCTGGGCGATATTATCGTTCTGGATGGTTTTTGAAGACGAAACACAAAATCAATCTTGTAGATAAACACCTTTTTTATTAATTGAAATTACGAAGGGACTTGAATATAACTTGTAATTGGGTGATTGCACGATGGACAATTTTGTGGTAATTTTTTCTTACGTTTAGCCGTATGCATTGCATGAATGCAATTGTAACAAAACTGCATATGATCGCAGGGAGTTACCAATGTATCACGAATCGCAGTCAAGCATACAATGCATTTGTTGTTGGAGACACTGGCCGAAGCTTCTTCGTCTGCGTTATTGTCGTCATCTTCGTCCTGACTATCATCTTTTTCGTTGAGTAAATCGGAACCGTATTAATCGATAGTCCTAAGTTATTTGTTGTCTAATTGAAATCAAAATGTATTTTCAGCCATTGATAATGTCCTTGATTTAAGGTCGAAATATTTGGCGATAAATAAATCTATCAATTGAGCAAATCCGAACTTCTAACTCTACTAATTACACTTATTACACCTACTACATTCTCATTTCATTATGTTATTGCTAGCCAAATGACATAATGAAATGATAATGTAATTGGTGTAACAAATGTAATTAGATTGTTACGATATAATATTGACACGTCGCACAGTGTTCCAAAACGTTACTGCCACATTCATAAATCTATTTTTGACATCAGTACGTCACTTTGTGACCCCTTTATGTCCGGAATTACCCTACAGTAACAGTAGACTTTCGAAAAACCAAGAAAAAATTTTGTTGGTTTTTTGGGTTTTGGAGCCCATTTTCCCCGTGAGGGGTTTGTAAATTTTCCATGTTAAATATAAAAATCCTAAGGACGTTGCAACTTGCATTGAGACACCTCAAGCATACTCCTTATGGTATTTTCTATGTTCCCCTGCCTCGCGCCTTCACTTACTGCTGCAGAAATGTTAGAGACAACGATTTTATTTCATGAGGCTTTTTTGAATTTTTTTGGTTATTGATGAAAATGTGGAATAAGAGATCTGTTTTACAGCGATTGGTGAGCCGGTAGGTCTCTCAGCTTTGTCTGCGATTGTGCGAGCTTTCTTTGAAGAATCATTAATATAAGAAGCAGCCATAGTATCCCTCACAGTCACATCCCACAAGAGTGATTTACCATGACTCCACGGTATCAACGTCATGCCGTCTGGTCTTTTACCATCATCTCTTGAAACACCTGGGGGCTGTATAATATTTGGGACACCTGCACTAGAGAAAGCATGAGCGAAGATGTTATTCATAATATCATGTCTAGCTAATTTTCCTTCTGCGCATTTAGCGCATGATAGACCATGTAAACCATCTCTCTCTACCATTTTACCGCATATACATTTGTGTTCCTCACATAATTGTGAACCCACTCTAAGTCCAACAGCAATTCTGGCAGAGTTGTTATCCAATAACAATCCTAATTGACTCGATGGGATCACTTGCAGCCACTTTGAAGATTCTTTAGTTGATGACGCAAGTAATCGGGCACGAATCTTAAGATCACCATTTTCAAATAACTCATCGAATTGATGTTTGATCTTCGGAAGATCCCAATTCCTTTGTTCTTTTTTAAGCGTATCAGTTTCTGGAACAAAATTACGTGGAATTTCATCGATTAATTGTAAAATCTGATCATTAATTATTTTTAAGTTAAACTTTTGGAGTATAACACCACATAATTCTGACGACGAATAAACAGATGATAAATAGGCTGGCACTGCCAAATCCTCAACTCTCCTAATACCTATACCACCACAAGACAAAGGGAGAGATGCCTGATCCCACGACAAACCTTCTATTCTCGTATTCGCAATAGCCTCCAATGTCGACCGAAACATCTCATCAACAGATCTAAGATGATCGGGTAACAAGTACGCTCTAGAAGTACGCATCAAGTAATTAAATCTACAACCACTCAACGACTTCTTAAAAACACACAAAGCAGGATGGACATCCATCAGTTTAAGTCGGTCACACATCAACTTAACTGATTTGGTCTTAGAAGAAAACATCCTCTCTAAACCTGTCTCAAATATCGGCGTACCTAACAGTTCTAAGGAAGATTCATCAACCTTCTTAATACCTGGTAACAAAGCTGATATATCAGCATACATATGAGCTTCTTCATCAGGGGTCGCATTGATAAAGAAAACTTCACATTTTTTCGTATTCCGGCGTAGTCCTGAAACGTCATAAAACGACAATACTTTCTGAATATCAACTAAAACAGTCGATAATTCATCACCTATAGTACCATCGTCTAAATACCAGCCATTAAATCGAGACAAAAGGGAATGCGTCATTCGCATTATACCTATACAGAAACCTGTAGGACCCAACGGGTCTCCCTGCTGATAGCCTCTTTGAGACAACAAGGGATTATCAGCGAAATAAAGATTCGAAACAAGCCGATATGCTTGTTGCAACAAGGGAAACAACTCCGGGCAAATATCTTTAACCTCTCCTAACATAAACTTCCTAAAAAGCATATTAAATGCATTCTCAAAGTCAAACTTAACAAGAGCGATTGGCTTATTATGCTTCATTTTACAAAATTCACGCACAGCGTGAACTAAAGCTTCAGCTCCTCCTTTAATCCCAAATCCAAACTGAAAAGGTTTCAGTTTACTCACTAACTGTTCCCTAATCTTATAATTCGAAATCTTCCCTGCAATACGCCTCCAAACTAAGCCCACAGCAATTGGTTTGTTACAAATAGTATCCTCCACACGACGAACATACAGTTGGAAAATGTGATTCGTAAAACGTTTTATTGCAATCAAAAGTGAATAAAACTTTTCCAGCTTTATTCCGCTGGCTTCCTTTAAGTCAGATCTACTAATTCCATTGATAAAATGTTAATCCGATCACATCGTGGGAGTAATAATCACAAAATTATTTTCAGGTGTTTCAATTGCAGGTTAACCACGTGTTTGTAGTGTAGTGGAGGATGTTTGTCGTCGAACAGCGCATTGTAAAGTGAATAGATTTTTTCCAGCTCAGTGTCGCTACCTTACTGCAAATTAGATCTACGGATTGCAGTAATAAAATTTTGAGCCGATGACCTTTTAAAATAATAAATGAAAAATAAATCGAAAATTTCGTCGTCCATGTGTATGCATTCACAATGGTGCCATTTATTGACAGGGCATTACCGTTGATTTTAGCGTCAGCGGGGGATTTAGCGTTGGAAATTAGCGTTAGCGGCCATTTAGCTAACGTTCTCTAATGTAAGTAGCGTTTGTGCTCTAACATTTAAAAAATCATCTAACCAACGGAACAGTACAATTCCGAAAACAATTTGGATATAATCGTGGGTCTTTTCGGAGGTATTGACCCAGATTAAGGTCTCTCGTAGTCTCAACGGCAATGTGTTGCGTTAGAAATCGTTGAGCGTTAGTTTCGTTAGAGCTGGAGTTCTGCAATTGTAGTTTCCGTCGGGATATTTTTTTCGACCGATAAAAAAAGTCAACAAAAATAATAAACGACCAATAAATTTATTACCGATAATAAATTCGAATATGGTGTTGGCACCTGGTGCCAATAGTCTCTTTATTATACTGGGGCTAATGGCAACGGGTATAATAAAGAGACTATTCACTGAGAAAAAAGTTGACGGTTGCGTCCCCAGGAAATTACAAAGATTATCTGTCACAGGTAATAATCTGAAAACTTTTTTGTCAGTGTTGGCGCCCAATATAAAAAATGAAAATTTGAATAAAACAAGATGTAAAAGAATGAATTCTCCAGTATTCTACAAAACGCAATCACGGATGAATTACCTAGTGTCGAAAAATCCACTTGAATTTTTGCAGGCCTCCGGGTTTTTTTAAACTTCCGAAATTTTTCCGAAACAGAAAAATTAAATTTCGGTATTTCAAATCTCCGAAATTTGGAAACTTCGACGCTCTGAGGTAAAATTTCGGAGAGTTCGAAAAAAGTTTCGGAGGTTTCGAACAATTTACTACTTATACTTGAGGATAGATATCCTTGAACCGAAAAAAAATTATTTGGGAAATGACTTTTTGTGACGGTTAGTGCATAACTCTCCTCACTTATACTTATTAAAGTGTTTTTTCCCATTTTGGTACGAGTTTCACAATTTCTATATTTCTCGCGGTGCCAATGGTCTCTTTATAATACTGGGGCTAATGGCACCGGGTGCTAGTGTTGAATTTATAATTTATTTTTTTATTTTTTTTATTTTATAAAACCAACGGCAATATATGCTAACTGGCTGGCGACAATAAATACATACAATAACGTCGCGTCATATCAACTCAAAATACATAGGACGGCAAAACGTTAAACCAAAATCAATGTTGCCGCTGAAGCAGAAACCGGAGACAATATTGGCCCAGTCTACCCGTCGGAGCTTCCATACGCCTTCTGCTATGTTACGATGTCGTACATATGGATGGAACGGTGAGACACGTGGAGTCCACAGCGCAGATGGCGAAACATGTGAATGAAAAAAAAGAATTCACATATCAATGACGCAAAATCAAATTGTAATAATGTACGTTGTTGGGTTGATTAAACAGACAAGATGTAGACCGTCAAGTCACACGCAACAAGAACCCGTTTCTCTTCAAAACCTCGTCAGTCAAACCAAAAGCTCTCACTAATGTCTTGAAGGACAAACGACTCAACAACGGTGAGCACAGATGCGCTAACACGTTAAAACTCCTCGAGGCATAATTCATGGGTTCGAACAAACCATAATTTGACCGATGATGCTCGAGCACCAGAGAACGGACATTCCTCAGAGATCTACCCGACGAACTCCTTGACACATTCGCGAGCAAGTTAGGAGCATCAACACGGCCACTCAGAAGATCAAAGACGAACATAGCTGACAAGTTGATACGTCTCCGCGACAAACTCTCAATACCGACAGACTGGCACCTGGTGACATATGGCGGAAGGCGATATTGTGGATCTCTTCTCACAGTTCTCCTCAGAGCATAGATCAAGAACTTCTTTTGTACCGATTCAACCTTGTCGGAATGACTCTGATAGAACGGCGACCATACGATCGACGCATACTCCAAGTGTGACCTGACGTGTGCAAAGTAAACGCTCTTGAGAGCTTCGACATTACGGAAGTCGCGACATATCCTCTTAACGAAACCGAGCATGGAGTACGCCTTCGCTACAGCAACTTCAATATGCCGACATAACGACAAATTCTCAGTGAACGTAACACCTAGATCACGAATCTCAGTCACACGCTGAACGACAATCCCATCGATTGAATATCGGAATCGAGCCGGATTAACAATACTGTGCCAGTGGTGCCTTTGTGGCAACCCGTGTCAATAGTATCTTCCTAATAAATTACCGATAGCGATGTTCTTGAGTACCGATAAAAATAATCAAAATTACCGATAACATTTTACCGATAAATGTAATAAAACAACGACAAGTCAGGCGATATATTGGTAATTTAAACCTTTGTATTGGAACATTATTCTTACCTATCGGTATTATCATTATTTTTTATCGGTTATTTATTATTTCTAGTCTGGAAGGTTGAAACGGTTTCTGCCTTTATGGAAATAACCATAAATAATCATTTAACGTTCAAATAGACGTGGAAGTATACAACCTTCCATTTCCTGGTTCATTCGATTTTCAATCTATATGTGAATCGATTTATCCATATCGGAAGAAAGTTATTTCCGTTTTTTGTTTCGTTTATTGTATTACGCAACTCACAATTTACCCAATTTACGTTGTTTTAGTTTTAGACCTGATTACTAGAGCACGACATAACCACCAAATAATTATACGAATGAAATATTAATATTTGATACGTCGATTGCAAGCTGAAAAAATTCCGTTCTGTATGCTTTAGTCTCATCAACTTTAAGTACCCAGCAACTAGCTTACAAACATTTGTCTTTTGAGTGATTCCCGTATCTGAAATGCTGCACATTTTAATTATTGGTAAGAAAGTCGTTAAAATCAGGCTAAATTGAATGACTTGATACCTCGATTTCGCTAAGTTTTGTGCGGAACATCGGCATCGTCTTATTTATTTGATGTGAAAACAGAAGAAATTCTCAATAAATCGCACACAATGGTACTCGCAATCGATCGAATTTTGGACGATTTTATCAGCAAACAAAGTAAAACGTTACTTGTATGCCGAGGATCAGCTGCGCTATCTCAAAATGAATTAAAACCGAGTGAACTCTTCGATGAGTTTCTTCTATTTATGGGCAATAGAATCACAATAACATTTCTTGTCGGTAATGTTAAGAATGAGGATGAGAAATTTCGTAGTAATTTATTCATTGTTGATGGTTGGGAAAGTTTCAGGTGAGTGGGATGTCGAAAATTCGAAAGGAAAGCGTGACGTTATTCGTGACCTGAAAGTTTTCTCTAAATAAAAGGCTAGCGCAATCATCTGAAGTTAGCGCTTTAAGAAGAAAATTGCGAAAACTTTCAGGTCAACGTAACCGTCATTATAAATTACACGTTTTTGCATCTAGAGAAATTTACCGATCAGTGAAGGATAACATCGATCCCAATGGACATTTTATAATCGTGTTAACAAATTCCGAAGGCAGCCATTACGAAAATCTTGAAAAAATATTTTCCGATTATTGGGCAAATCATGCTACAAATGTGCTGATATTGCTGCCAACACGCAACTACGAGAGAGTGCTATTGTACACTTACTTCCCATATTCAGAAGAACACTGCGAACAAGTTCAACCGGTTTTGCGAAATTATTTCGAAAATAATTCGTTCAATCGCAATTTATCACATTTTCCCGATAAATTCGCCAACTTTCATCAATGCATCATGCATGTGGCCGTATGCAACGATCCACCATATACGCTTATACCGAATAACGCAGACTATGACATTGAATATGACGATTTCCGTGGACTCGATGCTTTGTCCATCAAAGAAATTGCGACCAGGTTGAATTTTAAACCGAGGATAATGCCGTTATATTCAGAAGATAAAGGATATCGTGATCATGTAAATATACATTGTCATTTATCTATACCTATTTTGATGTTCAAGGTTACACGCCCCCCCTGAACCAAAATAAAGTTTTACCGAAAATGCACCCAAAAATTGATTGCTGTTCTAAATAGAGGGACCCTAGGGGAGTTCAAAACGATGGTCCGTTAAGCTGGACCAGATGCTTCCCCACCCCATACCACGGTGAGCTTGAATTTTTTTTTATTTGACCTCTCGTGGACATGAAATGTTTTTAGTGGTTTTTGTAAAGGGCGGCAGCACGAGTAAGAATAACACAACAAGAAAATATTTCGATGGGAAAATTTTTAATTAGATCGATTTTTCGTTTTTCTGTGCCCTGCAGGAAGCTTCGAAAATTGTTTGAAACCTACTGGTGACTTGTTTGATCACAAAAATATAGTTACTGTTTAGCCTGAGGTCTAGGATTTACAGCGATACCATTCATGACAGTCATGACTACCAAGAAACATCTTTTATGAAGGAAAGTCATTCTACTATGTCGATGTGAATTTTAAAGGCTGTATCATACGTGGATTACTTATATTTTCTCTTAAAAAGTATTTTTAGTTAATTAACATAATTTAAGGGGTTAATAAAAGGTCAAAGGATGAGCTTGGATTTCATTCTGACAAAATCTTTGTTGGTGCACCTGAACGACCACCCAAATTTCTTCGTATAATGTCTCATTTTTTAGTGGAAACAACTAAAATGTTGCAGAATTAGCTTAGAATGACTATTGGAGAAACTACGAACGAAACAAAAGAAAGGTTTGTTAATTTTTGACTCGAGATAATGCAGTTTACTCATGGGTGCAATTTACAAAGAAACCTATTTCGAGTTAAAAATCTTCTTTCGACCTTTTATTAACGCCTTAAATTATGTAAAATAACTAAAAATAATTTATAAGAGAAAATATAAGTAATCCACGTATGATACAGCCTTTAAAATTCACATCGACATAGCAGAATGACTTTCCTTCATAAAAGATGTTTGTTGGTAGTCATGAATTTCATGATTGGTATCGCTGTAAAGCTTAGACCTCAGGCTAAACAGTAACTATATTTTTGTGATCAAACAAGTCACCAGTAGGGTCCAAACAGTTTTCGAAGCTTCCTGCAGGGCACAGAAAAACGAAAAATCGATCTAGTTAAAAATTTTCCCATCGAAATATTTTCTTGTTATGTTATTCTTACTCGTGGTGCCGCCCTCTACAAAAACCACTAAAAACATTTCATGTCCACGAGAGGTCGAATAAAATTTTTTTAAGGAGAGGTTAAAGAGATTGACAATACTAAGTTTGTAACTACGCCATCTATTGACAGGCGGCAAAATGTCAGTGTCACATGCATAATTTTATCGTATATTTTTTGAAGTAGCAATGTTGGACTCATTTTGTCAAAAATTAGCAGAATTATCTTTCACATATAAGTACTTACCTATGCAATTTCTCATCTAAAATGTTTCAACGGCTCAGCTACTCACAGAATTCTAATATTCAGATCGTAGGTCAATTCCATGAAAACATCCACCATCCAGTCATTCATTCATTCTCATGTATCACGTCACATAAACCAACAATCACACAATATTTGACCGTATTTCAGATACGTTTCCATTAGAAATAGTTTTTTTTTTTAGAAATTCCAAAAAACAATTCAATTTTCACACAGCGATTTCTTTTCCAAATAAAAAACGTTGACACGAAAGAAATTGGTGAACTAAGGATTGCTATGATATGATTTTCATAAAAGTGTACTAGAATCATAACTCCTACGATCAAGGTATGCACTAAAGGTAAGACTAAACACATTGTACATTTGATAAAAAAACGTTTGCGTCCAGGAAAATATTTAGGATGAAGTGTTTATGGGGTATTTTTAGTAACGAAATATAGCAAACTAAAACTATTTAGAAAATGTGTAGGCATCTAGCAAATTGGTCAAAATTTACTTTGATTATTTCAAACGTCAATATAAAATCTGAGAAAATTCTAAATCAATCAATATCTTTGTATACACTCATCGACATCGACATCAATTGTCACAATTGATGAGAACGGCATGGAAACTTGAAATTCCCTGCACCAATAAATTACAGAAGAACTACAAGATATTCCGTTTTCGCTTCAAAATATTTGACGCTACGATGATGTTGGGATCATGAAATTATGCTGACAAAACAAAAGAGACGGGAAAAATGAGAAATTCTCAAATTTCTACACTGTGTCTCATCAATTCTGACAAAGAGATTTTCCAAGGCTCGAAAACTTATCAACATGCCTCAAAAATGCAGTTTCCTAATGCTTCCTGAAAATACACAAACTGTTGCACAGTTTAAATGAAATTTGAACTAAATAAACTCTGCAAACTCTGTGTATACATTCACACATGAACATTCAACTAACATGAAACATTTTATTTCTTCAATTTCCTTTCGATTCGCTAAACTTTGTGTGCATTCGTACTGTAAAATGGTACGAACACTTTGTAAAAATGTATCAAAATATAAAGGCTTTTCGGCCTTTATTTTGACCGTATTTTTTTTACGTTTCCATTTGGAAACAGCAAATCATATAAATATCTCAATGTGTGACAATGTATAGCGAATATTTACGGAAGTGAATATGAAAGTTGATGTATATGCTCAAAAGACATTTCATGTAAAGTCGTAAGTCGAAACGAAATTCTTCTTAGTTCAATGTTCAAGTGTGAGTGTACACAGAGAAATTGCGGGCCGTATACGGCGATGAAACTTTATTTTTCTTACTAGAATATCGTATTAGAATTTACAAAAAAAACATCACTTCTAGTTGTAGCGATTTGTATTGCTGGCACACAATATCTTTGTTATGTTGTACAATACAGGCGATATGAGTGCCGCATATTTTTTGAAAATAACCACTTTTTTTCGTGAAGCATATTCTTTGTAACAAATACGTGTTGGTACATACAAACACAGATATGTGTTGGTTTCTTCCAAATTTGTACTTACAAACACGTATCTTTCCGACACGTATTTGTATGTACCAACACGTATTTGTACGTATCAACACGTGTTTATACGTACCAACACGCATTTGTACGTACCAACACGTATTTGTACGTACCAACACGTATTCCACTTTACACACATTTAATAGTTGCTTTTCAACGCACAAAAATTATTCTACAAAATCAGTACATTCAGCCAACATACATTTTCTATTGAAATGGCAATTGTCAAAATAACATCAAAGCCATTGATTTATGATGACGAGAAAGTACATTCTTATCACAGAAATTTTACTTTTTCATTACTTTTTGTGTTTTGATTGACTTTTTGGATTTTTGTATTTATTTTGAGTTATCATGAATAATATGAAGGATTTTGTTAAAATATAAAAAAATAATCAAAACAGAAAAAGTACAATTTCTGCGGTATGAATGTACTTTCTCGTCATCATAAATCAATGGTTGCACTGTTGCAGTTGTCATTTTAGTAGAAAATATATGTTGGCTGAATGCTGAATGTACTGGCTTTGTAGAATAAGTTTTGTGTATTGAATAACAAAAGCAACTATTAAATGTGTGTAAACTACAAAGATCAACAAAACCAATTGATCAATGCAAAAATTGAACTTGACTTGAAGCATACAACAAGTATCTGTACGTACCAACACCTATTTGTACGTACCAACACGTATTTGTATGTACCGACACGGATTTATTTGTACCAATACGTATTAGTACATACCAACACGTCGTACCAACACGTATCTGTATGTATCGACACGGATTTAATTGTACCAACACATATCTGTATATACAGACACATATTTGTACGTACCAGCACGTATTTGTACGTACCAACTCGTATTTGTACGTACCAACGCGTATTTGTACGTACCAACGCGTATTTGTACGTACCAACGCGTATTTGTACGTACCAACGCGTATTTGTACGTACCAATAAGTATATGTACTTACCAACACTTATTTGTACGCACCAACACGTATTCACGCCATAAGTGCGCTGCAGAATTTGAATTTTCGATGAATCGATGAATTAAAAATAAATTTCAACGCATTCTTATATGAAAATAAAGCGAGTTAACCAAACACAACGCTGCCTTTGATTTGGTTGTTGTGCGATTCATTTTGAATTTGCAGCGGACTTTTGGTGTGAATCTGTACGTAGCAACACGTATTTCTACGTACCAACACGTGTTTGAACATACCAACACATATTTGTACGTACCAACACGTATTTGTACGTACCAACACGTGTTTGAACATACCAACACGTATTTGTACATATCAACACGTATTTGTACGTACCAGCACATATTTGGTGTGAATCTGTACGTAGCAACACTTATTTGTATGTACCAACACGTATTTGTACGTACCAACACGTATTTGTACGTACCAACACGTATTTGTACGTACCAACACATATTTGTACGTACCAACACGTATTTGTACGTACCAACACGTATTTGTACGTACCAACACGTGTTTGTACGTACCAACACGTATTTGTGCGTACCAACACGTATTTGTACGTATCAACTCATATTTGTACGTACCAACTCGTATTTGTACGTATCAACTCGTATTTGTACGTACCAACGCGTATTTATACGTACCAACACGTATTTGTACGTACCAACACGTATTTGTACTAATACCAACACGTATTTGTACGTACCAACACGTATTTGTACTAATACCAACACGTATTTGTACGTATCAACTCATATTTGTACGTACCAACGCGTATTTGTACGTACCAACAAGTATATGTACTTACCAACACGTATTTGTACGTACCAACACGTATTTGTACGTACCAACACGTATTTGTACGTACCAACACGTATTTGTACGTACCAACACATATTTGTACGTACCAACACATATTTGTACGTACCAACACGTATTTGTACGTACCAACACGTATTTGTACGTACCAACACATATTTGTACGTACCAACACGTATTTGTACGTACCAACACGTATTTGTACGTACCAACACGTATTTGTACGTACCAACACGTATTTGTACGTACCAACACGTATTTGTGCGTACCAACACGTATTTGTACGTATCAACTCATATTTGTACGTACCAACTCGTATTTGTACGTATCAACTCGTATTTGTACGTACCAACACGTATTTGTACGTACCAACACGTATTTGTACGTACCAACACGTATTTGTACGTACAAACACGTATTTGTACGTACCAACACGTATTTGTACGTACAAACACGTATTTGTACGTACCAACACGTATTTGTACTAATACCAACACGTATTTGTACGTATCAACTCATATTTGTACGTACCAACGCGTATTTGTACGTACCAACGCGTATTTGTACGTACCAACAAGTATATGTACTTACCAACACGTATTTGTACGTACCAACACGTATTTGTAGGTACCAACACGTATTTGTACGTACCAACACGTATTTGTACGTACCAACACGTATTTGTACGTACCAACACGTACTTGTACGTACCAACACGTACTTGTACGTACCAACACGTATTTGTACGTACCAACACGTACTTGTACGTACCAACACGTATTTGTACGTACCAACACGTATTCATACGTACCAACACGTATTCATACGTACCAACACGTACTTGTACGTACCAACGCGTATTTGTACTAATACCAACACATATTTTTTCCTTTAGTGCATACCTTGATCGTAGGAGTTATGATTCTAGTACACTTTTATGAAAATCATATCATAGCAATCCTTAGTTCACCAATTTCTTTCGTGTCAACGTTTTTTATTTGGAAAAGAAATCGCTGTGTGAAAATTGAATTGTTTTTTGGAATTTCTCAGAAAAAAAAACTATTTCTAATGGAAACGTATCTGAAATACGGTCAAATATTGTTGGTTGGTTGATTGTTGGTTTATGTGACGTGATACATGAGAATAAATGAATGAATGACTGGATGGTGGATGTTTTCATGGAATTGACCTACAATCTGAATATTAGAATTCTGTGAGTAGCTGAGCCGTTGAAACATTTTAGATGAGAAATTGCATAGGTAAGTACTTATATGTGAAAGATAATTCTGCTAATTTTTGACAAAATGAGTCCAACATTGCTACTTCAAAAAATATACGATAAAATTATGCATGTGACACTGACATTTTGCCGCCTGTCAATAGATGGCGTAGTTACAAACTTAGTATTGTCAATCTCTTTAACCTCTCCTTAAGCTCATCGTGATACATTTTTTTCTTAGTTGTATGGGGTTGGGGTAGCATCTGGTCCAGCTTAAAGGACCATCGTTTTGAACTCCCCTAGGGTCCCTCTATTTAGAACAGCAATCAATTTTTGGGTGCATTTTCGGTAAAACTTTATTTTGGTTCAGGGGGGGTGTGGTTAATGACTTATTTAGATGAACTTTACTTTAATCTATCTTGTCCTACAATTTGTCTTTGGGATCAATTAGATTTAAAAAAAAAAATCTTACCTCAGACCACCCGTAACCACCCTGGGGCATAGATCTTCTACAAATTGTCGCCACCGGATCCGGTTCCTTGCGAGTGCTTAACGATCAACCATATTTTGTTCGCTTTTCATGTGCCCTCAGGATTCCAGTCCATTGCAGTTGGTGCTATGCTTATCTCCTTTCGGGTTTCCTTAATGTGTGTACAAACCTTTTCAATTTTCGATGCCATGATCGTGACTTTCATTCGCTCTATACTTGTTAGTTTCATCGGTTATAACGGTAAACCAACACCTTTGGATGCTTTAGTTATGCGAGCGACTGCAAAATATTCTGTTATATTCGGTAATATTGTGTGTTTTAACCAAGGCTGTGTACTTTGGGGAGGTCACGCAGATCGCCATTTTATTAGATACGTGGGAACACACCTTTTCCATACAAACAAATTCACCAAAATTGAATTTGTATGGCGTGGTGAATTTTTTGTATGAAACGTTGTGTATCTGCATCTGCATGACCTCCCCAAAGTATACAACCATGGTTTTAACGTCACTTTTCTTTACGACTTTATAGAGTCGTATTTCTGTAAGTTGCCACATAAATTATCATTTGGAGACGCCATTAAGTGCAGTCGTACTGCAGACTTTTGACAGAACCACTCATAAAAACATAGCTAACGCCGACCCGTACGAAACACCTATTCGTATCAAAAGCCTTTACTGTGAAACTCTTCATTTCTTTTACTTCATTTTCTTCTCTGCTGAAAAGCTATGTTAGATGTTAGGTAATTTTTACTTACATTACCCAGTCTTTTTAGACCCGTACGAAGTACTGGGGTCTTATAGGTTTACGCATACGTTTGTAACATGTCGAATTGGACTCCATGAGTAAGGGGAAACCTATTGTGGTTGTCTAGAGATGCCAAATCAGTGAAAAAAAAATGTCCGTCTGTCCGTCTGTCTGCACGATAACTTGAGTAAAACGCATCTGATTTTGAAAATTCTTTTTTTTCCCGTTTGGTAATGTCAAAAGACAGGCTAAGTTCGAAGATGAGTGATTTTGGATCGACCCCTCCCGAACTGTGGCCCAATAAGTGCTTTACGGTTTTTCGAAGATATCTCCGGACATTTAAACGTTACATTTGTAAGTGATACGTCAAAAAAAAGGTATTTACAATACCGATCGACAAAAAAAAAGTTTATGGAAATCGGATGACCGACTCGTGAGTTAAACCCCTTGGTGTGAAACAGGCACAGGGCGGCAAGCAGTTTTTGCTTGTAGGTCGGCCATATTTGAACATATTTCGTCTGTTTTAGCTTTATTAGATAATAATTGACCGTACCAATCAGGGAAAAAAAAGTTTTTGAAATTATGTTCTCCGGAGCGTGAGCTAGGTCTCTTGGAGTGAGCTCTTATCTGGCCTTCGGCCACGGGCTGCAAACTTCGCACGCGGTTGAATTTTTTTACTTTCGTCCCTTGTGATCTAAATAACCATTAATTGCTAGTAATTGCTAGAGAGAGTATTAAAATTAAAATCTACTTAAATGGCCTATGAGTCTATTAACCACCGTTTGATTTTTACTTTATTTAGGTTTACGACTCGGTAAATATATCGGTTTGTGGCCCCAACGCTTTAAAAAGATATGGACGCGTGAATTCGTTTCCTTACGGTTACGATTTTGCACTATTTATAATTCCACGTGGCAAACCATATTCGTCGTTGGAAAAATTGTTTTTTCCATTCAAAATGGAGGTTTGGATCGGCGCTTCTTCAATTTTTCTAGTGATGGTGGTAGCGGTTTTGATTCTAAAATTTATGTCCATAAAGAAATGTGAAATTGTCATTGGCCCCAACAACGATGCTCCATATCTAAATTTATTGTCGATTGTTGTTGGTGGATCAATGACCACACATCAATTGCCACAAAAGAATTTCGCGCGTACGATACTGGCAATATTACTCCTAACGACTTTGATTTTGAGGAATGCTTATCTTGGCAATTTATTCAACTTTTTGCGAACACAGAAGCGAATGAAGCAACTGAACTATGTACAGGAAGTTCTTGAATCTGACGTTTCAATTTATTCATTAAGAGATATCCGGATTGATCGTGACATTCCAGCTATTGGCGATCGGTATATCAAATTCAATTTTGTTTTATAAATAATATCCACAGGATCTTACGTTTTCATACAATTGTAGTATGACAAGTTCCAACCGCAAATTGGAAGACATAAGAGATGCTATTTCGGATGATAATCTGGACGGTGTATACATAACACTCAAAACTGTTGCTGATTACAACGATTTACTCAATTTTCAAAAGCCAAAACTTCTGACGACGAAAGAATACATTGTAATGTATCATATTGTAATGAGACTCCGAAAGTTTTTGAAACCATCGATTGGTCGTCAAATAGTAGCTCTACTCAGCAGTGGTCTAGTTCAGCATTGGCAAAAATCTTACACAAAAACCGTCAACAATGTTGAAGATAAGCATCCCACGCAACTTAACATCGACGAGTTTACTGGCATAATTGCAATTTGTGGCGCTATGTATGCATTGAGTATTGTTTTGTTTATTAGGGAAATAGATATAAGCATTAAGGGAACGTTCAGAAATTACGTCACACAAATGGGGAGAAGGGGGCTCGTTATTACGTGTCAGTGTATGAATGTGGGGAAGCGGGATGAGGCCGATGGTCCCTAAAAAATATTCAAATAGTGAAGATGTCCAAATTTAAATACTCAAATTCAGACATATGTATCATATCCGCCAAAAAAACCCAAAGGGTGAAAGTGTGACGCTGGTCCTTGTTTCTACTGACAAAATAACTGATATCGCTGAGGGTGACGCATTCTGCGTCTCAACGCTAAAGTTTTATCAACAAAAAATTGACCCAAAAAAATTTAAGAAAGAAAATTTTACAATAAAAATTGTGTCAGATGTTGAGGAAACTACCTCTGCCATTTTGTGACGCATTTTTTTTTTGTAAAATTTTCTTTCTTACATTTTTTGGATCAATATAATACCAAGAATCAAGGACACCGTAATACAACTCTCGATCCAATTAACATATTGAACTTAATTAGATAAATTCATTGATTAACTACGAAGACCAATGTGCAATCTTCATAATGAAGTTAGCCATTACTCCTGGATATCAAAGGATTTTAATAAAATGACGTTCAAAGTTAAGAGGCACCGGTACTTAGCTAAAATTGTAGTCTACATTTGTGTGCCTCATATTTCAATTTTGATGATATCTTTCCATCAGAATCCTTTTTGAAAAATGTACGACCGCAATTCCGACCACGAATGTGGTAGCTTTCAACAGAAAATACACTTGGTTGTAGTCGTGTGACCGAAATTTTCATAAACTGCTCACGTTTCCCAGAGCCGCTCAAACTACTACTACTACTACCACAACCAACTGCATTTTCTGTTGAAAGCTACCACATTCGTGGTTGGAATTGCTGTCGTACATTTTTCAAAAAGAATTCTGATGGAAAGATATCATCAAAAGTAAACTAAAATCCAGTATTTAAAAATCGCCCTAATGCCTTTCAACAAAGCACTGATGCCTCTTAAACATTGTCACCTTGGTTTGACTTATTGGAAATGTGTGTAATTTGACGCTGTATGGATTATCGATTACCTTTCTGTTTTTCAGAAGGTAAAGTGAATACTCACACACGCAGATAATAAATATTATGCACCTGTGTCCAAATGTTTATTTTGACGAGTTGGTGATTATGGTCCTAAGCCGAAGGCTTAGTGAAGTAAAAATAAATACATTAACGAATGTAGCAAGTCAAACAGAACACACGATATCTTGACTACTGTGGGTCAAATTTCATTTTATTTTTACGCCTGACCAATACTCTCTATAGCAAACAAAATCTCAGCTCTCTGTGTCAAATTCGCAGAATCAGATTCGCACCTTATTTCTTTGTATTCTACAAACACTATTCTACATTTTGACTGACTACGCTGTAATTTACATGTAAATTCCAAAGGCTACTCGGCACTTTCACCTTCTTAAAAAAAGTAGTTTGATTGCTAGAGCTAGAGAGAAATAGTGAGAAATGAGCATAGAATTACGATAAAAGTAAGTGGATAGTGAGCTAAAAACTAAAAAGTGTGTATGAATAGTGAGCTAACAACTGGCGTCTTAAGTACTTTTTGGCTCTATCATCGGATTTAGTGTTTTCCATGAGCGCTAGGGTAGTCTCGCACATCACACAAATTCATGGTGTCCGAGACACCCCTAAGTGGTGAATCTCGCACAATCATGACTTTTCGTTATGTCGTAAAAGGACGCATACTATAATTCGCGTGTGCCTTAGAGTAATTATACCTAGAGAGGAAATTACGAACAGAATTACGTAAAATTTGTGGTCCCAACATGAAAAACGTAATATTTGATAGTGTGAGTTTTTCCCTACTAAATTGGTGGGCAAATTAGCGCAAAATATTTGAATGTGCCTACTAAAAGGATTCTTTAAAAAAAAAAAATTAGAACCTTTTACATACCACCGATATGAACTGATATCAACAGACACAACGAAAAAAATATAAATTGACCCGTGTTGTTTTATGCAGCAAATTGGAAAATTTTCTCCAGCCTAACTGGCTTAACTCTCATTTGAAGGAAAATTACAAATCAACAAACAGATGCATCAATGTTTTATTATGCGGTTAAATTACCGGAAAAATGAACAGGCATTGCCCTTGACTCCTTTACTTTGTCATCCCGTAATGAATCACATTTGCACTTTATTTAATTAATAATAATTATTATTGCGAATGATTTTAAACAAAATTCCAAAATAGTGGTACGCGATTGAGAAAATACAAAACTGACAACTATCAAAATTTTCAACGCCTGCATGTGTTAGTGAAAAGCTCTACGTAAAATTGTACGAAATGTGAATCTTATACAAACTGATGTCGGGACCACATTTTGTCGCACGAAATACCTCTCTAGGTATAATTACTCTAAGGCGTGTGCGAGATTCCTCGACGCCGCATGGTGATAATGTATAGACAAACCTAATTTAACCTCTTTTGGTACTCGATGATTATTCCGGTCCACATCTGAACCCACATCTGTACCGAGCTTTAATAATCCACTATATGATGAAGCTGTGGTGAGAGTAGAGCTAAAACACTGTGACTCACTTTTGGTGTCTTCAACAACACAAGCCGGCGAAACTCAATACTGACAAACACAGTTCCAACAACATAATGGATGAAACATCGCAGATCTTATATTCATGCTCATACGAAACTTGGGTGCTCCGTGTGCTCCGCTGAGAGTATGCATTTATGCAATTTGATTTAGAGTACCACTCATGTTTGCAGTGCGTTGACATGAATTACTCAAATTACAGACCGATTTCTATATATTGGGGAAGGGCTGAAAACGAAATCATTGAAAGTGTTTCCATACATATGCTAGTAAATGGAATGCGTGAAACTCCGCGTAAAGGTTCAATTTCATACAAAGTTATACCGACAAAGTTATTGTCGATTTGTTCGTTATCAAAAAAGGGCACCATCCATAGATCACTTTCCGATTGGACCACACCTGGAACCACCCATAACGAGCCATCAGAACAGTCGGAGCGTTTGCTGCGACTGAGCCCCGTACAAACCCATATATCTATTGCGTACGTGACCCTAGTGCGTCTGTGACCCTACTTTGACCAAAAGCCTATTGCGCCGGTTAATGTAGTTAAAGTAAAATTATTATGGAATGTGTACATCTTAGAAATTGCGCATGGAGCAATTACGAAGCCCCGTACGACGTTCCTTTCAAATGAAACAAACATTTCAAATCGCCCTAAAATTTTAATTTATTGAGTATAAATACACATAGGGCCCTAGTACCGGCCTTAGTCCGAGGACCCAAATTTAATTTTTTTTTCAACTACATTCTATTCGGCCTTCGATTACCTTCTAAATTAAACAAAAATTATGACAAACGGATGAAATTTACTCGAGTTGTATGTAAAATACACATAGGGCCCTAGTACCGGCCTTAGTCCGAGAACCCAAATTTAATTTTTTTTCAACAACATTCTATTCGGCCTTTGATTACTTTCCAAATGAAACAAAAATTACGAAAAACGGATGAAATTTGCTCGAGTTATATGTAAAATACACATAGGGCCCTAGTAGCGGCCTTAGTCCGAGGACCCAAATTCATTTTTTTTTTCAACAACATTCTATTCGGCCTTTGATTACCTTCCAAATGAAACAAAAATTACGAAAAACGGATGAAATTTGCTCGAGTTATATGTAAAATACACATAGGGCCCTAGTAGCGGCCTTAGTCCGAGGACCCAAATTTATTTTTTTTCAACAACATTCTATTCGGCCTTTGATTACTTTCCAAATGAAACAAAAATTACGAAAGAAGGATGAAATTTACTCGAGTTATATGTAAAATACACATAGGGCCCTAGAAGCGGCCTTAGGTCAAGGACGCAAATTTAATTTTTTTTCAACAACATTCTATTCGGCCTTCGATTACCTTCCAAATCAAACAAAAATTACGAAAAACGAATGAAATTTACTCGAGTTCTATGTAAAATACACATAGGGCCCTAGTAGCATTTCACTTCTAAGGCCCTAACTCACGGTCCACTCACCCGATTTAAAAAAACTTTTTTCCTGGATTGGTATTGACAATACCTATCATTTGGCATGTCATTTACATTTCCATCGTTTGTTTTGCCATAAATATCACTAAAAGACCTTAAATCACTTAGGTGGCCCTAACTCACGAAGGGCCGACCCGAATATGCCCACCTTCGAACTTAGCCTCTCTATTTCGACTATCTTTCAGGGATTTTTTTTTTTTTGAAATCGGATTTGATTTACTTAAGATATCGACGTGACGGACAGACGGACAGACAAAATTTTTATTGCGTATTCGTCATCTATGAACATAGGCAAACACTTTGCCCTTACCGTCTGCTTCGAATTCCATCAATTACACACGGCATCGTAATCCTATAAGCCCCTTTGTACTTCGTACGGGGCTAAAAATAAACCAAAATTTCGCTCATCCGCTTTGCACTGAAGTTATACATTACAAGTTACAATGGAAACAGTTGAAAAAGCAGCAAGGAATGACATTTATTGAATTGTTAACTATTTACAAATTTCCGTCAAAATTTTATTCCCAGTTTATGTTAGGCCTTTTTCCTGTAACTCGCATTACACCGATATTGAGCATACAAGGGCGAGATTATTGTTTTTTGTTTACATGATCAATTTTCGTAAAATTTTCAGCACTTTCATTGCTTACCATAGAGGTAGAATACATTATGCCACAGAGGCTTACACGAATACATTTAAAAAGAATTGCGAAAGGCATCAAATAATATGAAAAGCTTACGTCTATAACGGTCTATACATAAAATTCTGATTAAATGAGTTCGATACCGGAATTTTGTTTTTTTTACATGCGACACTTTACAATTAATAATTTAATAATTAATCTTCAAGCAATTTTAGATCTTGTCAGTTTTGAATTATTTTCTCGTTCGTGCATACGATTCTAATTAACCGATATCAAAGGCCCAACGAGCCTTTGCCGATACAAAAGAACAAAAATTGGAGACGTTGTGCCCGTACCTATCCTTAGTTTTAAACATAAAAAATATTTTCTTATCAATTAGTTTTACGCAATTTCCGACAATTTCGATGTTACATACTCTTGAGCCTTTGCCTTACAGAAATTTTCCGGTTCTTTTAAAGGAACCGCTGCACCAACCACATACGTATTCATACGTTTGAATTCCCGATTAAATGTTGACACAGCTACATGATCCACGTTGAAGAGGGTATTCTCGTTCCTCCGAATCACGAATGCAAAGCTTTCGATCATACCTTGCTCATCGGCACATTTCAACCTGTACGAATAGCGTGCATCGACAATACCGTACTTCTGCGCCATGTTGTAATGACGCTCATAGCAGCCGTAAATGTTATCCTCAATCAAATCAAAGTTTCCTGCAAATGCTGTGCAACTGGGGACCATGGATAGATTCGAATTTTTTTTGTAGAGTTCCTTTACGTAATCGTCCGTACGATTTTCATTGTTGTTTCCGGCTAACTGTGCATGGCCAGCCGCAGTCACTAGTAATAGTTCTCTAACATCGACGTCTTCCGTTAAAAACTTGTCTGAAGGCAATTGTGAACCGTCCATGAACTCCTCGAAATATTCCGGATAGTTATTGGTAATGACGCTGTAACAGGTGATGACAATCGTTGGCCTGGTCCTATCTTCTTCAGTCAAATTCTTCTCGTTCTTGTAGACAAATGAGTTTTTACTTTTTTGAAACTCAAAGTATAAAAGGGTTTTGCTTTCTATGCTCAGTTTGTCATCAAGTTGTCCCGTTTTGAATCGTACCAATGGTATAATAATTGGCAAGTTATTGTCTCCCATGTACTTTAACACTGTGTAAAGACTAGCGTAGCACGGTTGAAGTTGAAGTCGAAATTTTTTAATCCGCAAACTTGCATCGCACTCCTCTAACACTTGTTTCAACTTTCCACTTGTCAAATCTTTTAAGTTTTGCGTGGAATGTGAATTAAAGGTTTCTTTCAATCCGGCGATAAATAATTTTTCTGCATTCGTTCGACCAGTCAGAATACCAAAATAGTCGATCAGCCGATTGACTCTCACGAAACCGACTTCATCAATCTCTTCATATTTTAATATGCTGAGTAGGACGACATAAGATAATAGAGTCCGTTCGGTGCTTGGCAATGTTTTTAGATTTTTAAAATCACAAGTCTGACTATTGTTGCCCAGCTGAGTCAATTTGCTGATGATAAACAGTGCATGGATGTGACACTGCGTATCGGATAAGATAGGATCTAGGAACTCGAAAGGATCTTTTCCATCAGCAAACAAAATTTGTTCGCAGCGTGACAAGATGTTGACAAAAATTTCTTTGAAGTCTTTCTCAATCTGAAGATACATCGTCATTCTGGAAGGTAACAAAAAATTCGATTTTTAGTTACAGAGCAACGGGAGAGTTCAGATCAAACATCAATTGGAAGTTACGAAGATTATTGACACCATAGATGCGTTCAAAATTGAAAATAAAATTTATCAACCTCACATTCACCACAATACAAGGTTACACTGAAACTTTATCTATAAACATAGCCTTAACATAGATCAGAGCGTTCTTACGCTTTCCCTAAATACTTGACATTTGTACAACATTCCATTGTAATATCTAAATGCAATTTGCACAGTTTTCACGACGAATTTAATGATGATAATCAGAAGATTAGAACGATAAATTTGAGCGTCGCTTACCTTAGTTTAAATTAATTATGTTATGTTATGTATGATAGTACGCAACGGTTCGTGAGCCCATGCAAACTGCCGGAAAAAATGAGCGTTTACATCAGACGTGACAGATGGCTCATGAATTTTATGTCAACTTAATCTTTGTCCTTTATGAGATTGAGTACGCGTAGCACAAACTGTCAGAATCTCTTTGCTCAGCCGTGAGTGCAATAAGCATTGAAATAGGATGGAGGTGTAGAATCACAGCTCTGCTTCGCATTTCTTTCGTAAAGGGTGTGAATAAAAACACGCAACACATGCTATGTTTGAAATTGGGAGGCGTTTTGACGTTGGAAAAATGAGTGTTCCTGAGTAGTGCTGGTATCAAGGGCTAAAGAATAAAGGCTAAATTGACGGTCAAACAGCTTCCCGAAACTGTAGAATATCTCAAAATTTTTCGGATGAATGAAATTTCGAAAAAATCGACAAAGTAGAAAAAGATTCGGTTTGAGGACTTTAGTTCTTACACAAAAATCCTCAGTAAATTTTATTTCAACTATTATTAATATACGAGCCCCCGGACACACAGAAATCTTGGACCAATTTCTGAAAAACAATCTGAAATAATGATTTTCACTTATGGTAACTGAAACATTTGGTGTGAAATCAAGTTATTGTGCTACAATGCGAGAGTAGCGAGTTCTTTTTCAAGTCGCGTTCAATTCAATCACGCTTCTAGTGAAAGAAAATTGTAGGAACAAAGTTACAATTGATCATGTGAAGGTTTTTGTTGATCTTTTCCTTCGAATTGTTTGATGATGTAGCGGAACGTTGATTTAATGAAATTAGTTCGCTGTAAAACCGAAATGTTGAATCTCGATAATTGACTCGCATTGCTATGTTAAGCTTACTGAATTATTTTGATTATAATAAATTTCTTTGACTTTGACTTTGTAGGAACAAAAAGAGCGAAGCGAATGACATAGATTTTCTAATATAGTAACTTAAATGGAATCACAGTCTAGATAGAATCTGAACTATGAATAAAAGGTAACAAAAGTAGGAAGCACCGCAGGCAAATTTTTTTGAAATAGATTGGTGAAACAATTATCATTTTACGTTTCGGCGAAAGGCGATCAAATCCCAGGGCCGCTGGAAGTGAAAGGCGCATCGGGCTTCGCCCGATCGCCCAGTATGGCCAGTCCGGGCCTGGATGATGTGATATGATTGTATCAACAAATCATCAATTAAGTTGCATTTATTCTTAAATAAACATTTAAACGTCATTGCCAGTCTGACATTTACTGTACGTTTTAAACGTACATAGTGTACGGATAAGTAAACCATTGGTCTTATCATGTTTTTGGGCGATTGAAACGTAGAACTTTTTTTGGGTGCGGAACAGAATTTTTAACATTATAGACAATGGGTGACGCACTTCTGCATTTAATGGATTAAATGGAATAAAAATAGGATTTAATGGATTTAATAGGAAAAAAGTACATTTTACCAAATGCTTTAGAAGTCTTAAAAAGGCATTATTTTGATCGACACGTACTACAACCATCGATATAATATAGGGTAGATAAGTAATGTTAACGCAACTTTATGCGGAAAGATCACATATGGATGTATGTGTAACGTAACTTACGTTTTGAGAAAGCGCGCGAAATAATGTCAAACAAATATTTGAAAATAATTGAAACACTTGTATGCACTTGTATGCGTGCTATATTTCCGAAATTTCGTTCTTCGTGTCTCATTATCTCTACAAAGTTAAAAAGCGTAAAATTCCACTTTTATGAGTTTTTGGCGAAAAGTGGAATAAATGGATTAAATAAATTTTGATGCATGTCCCCTCCAGAAAATAAACATTACATGTATGTATGCCCCTCGAAAATCGTTTATTTCCTATGGACACATTTTGGGTCCGATCGGGATAGTTTATTACCTCCTTAGAGAGGTCATAGTTCATTACATACATCTTACATACATCATTGTAATTCTCAAACACTGAAATAAAAGCGGTTGTTGTTGCTTTCGTGTTGATGCTAAAAAAAGTTTCAGCAATTGTGGCTTGAATTTAATGCACAACAAGCAAGCACTTTCAATAAAAAATCAATTTTTAGAAACGCAGAATAAGGGAGGGACTTATCGAAGAAAAATAAGAAACTCGTACATCCTCAAAATATTGTCTCATTTAAAAGATTTTACAAAAAGAAAATCTATGAAAATAGCACTTCCCACTCAATTTCACACCCAAATCACATCCACCTTGAACTTAGTCAAATATGGTTTAACAAAGAAAATCATCGTAAAAGTCGTTCATCGGAACATGATTATAGTTTTTCAAACGTCAAATCGCCAACACAAAAATGTAGTGTTTTTTGTGAAAATGTCATAATTTCGGTGATTTCGGTGTGATTTAATTCAGATTTTGTGAGGAAATGTGCTTCTTGTGTTGTTTTTAACAGTTCACTTATCGGTTGACTTAAAATGTTCGTCGAAGCAACCAAAATTATGAAAAAAAATTTATGACCAATCATGTAAACAAACAACAATATTGTCGTTTGGTGGGACGTGAGTTGCAGAAGAGATGACCCAGTAGAAATAAAATGACGGCGGTAATCTTAAAAATTACGTTTTAGCGGAAACGTTTTGCTTTAAATGTGTATCCGTTTCCGGTAAAATAAATTAGTGCGAAAGCAACTACTTTTCATGAGCTTTATAATAACACCTTTAGTTAGGGGTGGGTCACATCCCTTATTGAATATGTCGGCCATATTTGTTTTAGAATTTGTTTCAATGTCGTCAACGAACACTAATGGCCAAACAATTCAAATTGCGAGTTTTTGACTTATTTTCTAGAACACTACATTCCTTACGTGATTAGGTCTCCTTCACTTCACTGCAAAATTTATTTTAATATCAACAGAATTAACAAAAGCAACACAAAACACAAAATTTGCATGTAACATCTTCGCAAAACACTATGATGTCACTAAATCAATTGTGTTATAGGTTTGTTCCAAGTAACTGTAAACACGAACTTTGACAACCCGAACAACGACAATTTCATCCACAGCAACGTCGCTTACGTGATATTTCATACAAATCGACCAACGTCGCCTACGCGATTTACACAGAGGTATTGTTGAGGTTATGGTTATATGGATGAAATTTGACAATTCATATGGCCTTGGAACAAACCTATTGTTACAATATTGTTTAAGCACGTTGTGACAACTGATTTTTGGGATCAATATTTTTAGAGAAGTGTGTTTGTGTGAGCCAATTTCGCCAGTGAGCTAGATTCGTGTATGTAACATTTCAATGCAAAAACAGATTGTTTTTTCACTTTTTTTGTGAGAAGGAAAAGTATTTGCCATGTAATGTTATTTTCCGGAGGGGCATGCATTAAAACTATATACATTGGGCGCTGCTTGGTAGTTCATTACATTCGGAATCAATTCGCGAACTCACGCGTGTGTTTTAAGCGCCTCGGTTTAAAACTGTTATTTTGAGTTGGGTAGATGCATACCTCGCCTTCGGCTCTACCCTTGTCAAAATAACAGTTTTCAAACCGAGGCGCTTAAACACACACTTGTGAGCTCCGCTCGTATCACAAATTGATCCCTCATGTAATGAACTACCTCCGCAGCACCCAATGTAAAATACTATTTTCTATATCTCACGAGTACTTAAACGCCCTGGGGATGATGCAAATCTAATTTTCCAAATTAGTTTACCAATTTTTTTAGGTTTATAGTCTAAATATTTCGCTAAAACTATTTTTTTTGTGGCTAAATGGATTTAATGGATTAAATGGTGCGTCACCCCTCGATTACAGGGTGATTTTTTTGCAAAAGTTATAAAGTTTCGTGGATTGCATGCTAACATAAATATTTTTAAGCTGGCGCAAAATTCATCAAAGTTTCGTTAATTTGTGTGAAACTTTGATTTTTTTCGTAACCAAAAACAATCAGGCCTGCCCTCAAAGACAGACATGTCATTTACCAATCCGGATCTACTCGGCCTAGCTCATTTACGAAGTTAGGCCGCAGAATTCAGTTGCGATTCGATTGAAACCAAAATTACGTAATCTAGAGTGTTTCCAAGCATTCAACTGCCTGCCCTCACATACAGACATGTCATACATCCAATCCGGATATTCTCGGCCAGATGAGCTCATTTACGAGCTTGAACCGTAGAATTCATTTGCGATTCGATTGAAACACTTAGCCGGCCCTAGCTCAGGAAGGACCGACTCAAATATGCCCATCATCTGGGGTCTAAAAATTGTCATTACCTATCAGGAAAAAAGACAAATGCTTTGCCCTTACTGTCTGCTTCGAATTCCACATATTACAAACGGATAAAATTACGGGGCTAAAAACACTTTCGTGACGTCAACTTTCACACAAATATCAATCCGTAATGAATGTGTTTAACTAAGATGCACTTGAACAAATAATGATATTCAATCTCCGTATCATTTTAACCGCTCAATGATGCAAGGCGCAACGATGCTCCAAATTTAACAAAAATTGTCTCCTTCTAGATCTAATGAAAAACCAGCAGTCAGCAATTTGTTAGTAATAAATGGTTTTAATTCAAATGTATCGCTACTTTTTTCTAATGAAAATGACGAATTTTTCGTTACACTTGTTTCTATATCGAATCTTGCAACTTTTTAGCCCCGTACGAAGTACTGAGGGCTTATAAGATTAATATGCCGTTTGTATAACATGTTGAATTGGAAGCTGACGGTAAGGGCAAAGCATCTGTCTGTCTGTCCGTCCGTCTGTGACCCCTATAACTTGAGTAGATCACAACCTTTTTTGAAAATTCTTTTTTTTTCCCGTTTGGTATTGTCATAAGGGTTTTTCGAAGATATCTCCGGAAATTTAAACACTGAAGTTGTTAATGACAATGAAAGTCTAGAACAGGTATGGTCGATCGGCGAATTCGACTTAAACGCACTCACATTTTATGTCAAAATAATATGAAAATGAGTGCGTTTAAGTACGAAAATCAAATTTAAGTAGGTATGGCCAGTCCATACAAGTCGGAGCACATACGGATTTGCATGGCGCCACCTCAAACGAACTCATTTCTAGTGGAAATTTGCACCAGAAATGAGTTCGTTTGAGGTGGCGCCATGCAAATCCGTATGTGCTCCGGCTAGAACAAATTTGAACGTTTGGCCATACCTATCTATTCACTTTCATTGCAGGTACAGGGCGGGAAGCAGTTTTTGCTTGTAGGTCGGCCAAATTTGAACGGATTTCGACTACTTTTGCTTTATTAGATAGGTATTGGACGTACCAATCAGGATTTAAATTTGGTTGACCGGAGCGTGAGTCCCTTGGAGTGAGCTCATATCCGGCTACTCGGCCGTACAGTGAACGAGGTGTTTTTTGCCAATATCTTCAGTATATTTTGACCGAATTTCATGAACTTTTTTTTTGTTTGAACGTATTGACGAATGCAAAGCGTTACTAATATTTCCGGTTTCCTAACAAAGTGGCTGCCGACGGCCATATTGGATTTTATTAAAAACAATATAAATCGGTAAAAATGAAGTGAAATTAATCCGTTTTCGCCAATTTTTGTAAAATCTGAGATGTACTTGCACACTAAATAGCGTGTTGTGGAAAAATTTCTAGAATTAGGTCCTTGAACTGAGTCCGCTACTCGTCCCTAAGTGTTTTTTGCACATAAATCGAGTAAATCTCAACCGATTTTGCTAGTTTTTGTTTCATACCCAATGGAAAGTTGGCAAAAAATTTTGGGTTTCTGAAATAATATCGTAAATTGTTGGTTTTATTTGAGAGTACTTCGTACGGGCTTTCGTAATTGCGCAATTTTAAAAATGAACAGTTTCAGTAAATTTGACCATGCCCAACTTGACTAGCATTTTGGTAACAGACGCATTAGAGGGTTGTAGACTTATTAGGGTTCCGAGCGTATTACGGCTACGGACGTATTATGTTTACAGACGAAATAGGATTACGGGTCGTACGGGGCTAAGTCGCAGCAAACGCTCCGACTGTTCTGATGCCTTGTTTTTATCAATTTTTAATGAACAATGATGTTCTATTTCAGTTGAGCTGCAAAATCTTCAGTTTGAGGTTGAGCAAAAAAAAGTGACGCTTTATTGCCTATACTGTGAATTTGTCGGAACCTACTATACATATAGATACGTAGTACTCGTGAGCTGATCTATTAACAAAAATATACGGTGAGTTTAGTGGTTTCAACTAGCTCTGAAAGTTCAGACATAAAGTTTGACGACAAAAGTTGTGTATTTTATGACAAAGCTAAATGATTTATAAAAAATTTAAAACAGATCGCATGTAGCTAATTTACGTACATAAATATAAATTATACTGTTTATAGAATGCAGACCGTATAGACTGTTTGTTAAAACTGGGAAATGTAAAACACCTCCTCCGAATTCTCTCACACTTTTTTGAAGTAGTTTTATCTAAAACAAGTAGCGAAACAGCATCAAATTTACATTCCAAAACCACATTCATCGATACTCTCCCCATGCATGTCTAGTGTCATTGGAAAGCTAAGACCAGTAGCAATAAGGGGGAATTATTGATTTTTAGGTGCTTTTCAGGTGCACAGAAGCCGTTAGGAGTTCTCCATAACTCAGTGTAGATGAATTCTAGACCCAACAAGAACCTATTTACCCCGAAAGTACATGCAATAACCTTTCTAATGACACCCCACACGACCTTATACCTTTCATGACCTAGGAGAAATTTCCACCTGTCTTCTACTGACTAACACCTATCGAGGCACACAAAAAAAATCCACAGGAAGACATGTCCGATTTCGGTGGGCTGTTTCACAAAAGAAACCGTCTTGAGCGCTTTATACTAAGTTCACTATATTTGCAACAAATAGCGACGTCTGGGTCCATAAGCTGTTTGAAGATGTTGTCTTGAGGCATGACGAGGAGCTGTTCCGTATCCTATGTAGTTGTCGTGGCTTCTTACGTAGCATTTCCTTACAGATACGCGAGCTCAATGTTGAAGAGTCCATCCAACTTACAATCTCATGATACATCACAGGCTATGTATTCACCCTGTTTCTCAACTCTGTGCTGCCTGAAAAACCATATAATTTTGCATTTTCCGGAGAAAATCGGTCCATCCTACGAGTACTATTTACAAGAAAATCGAATTCTATATCCCATTCGGATTCGTTGAATATTAACCAAACGAAAAATGGAAATTGTTTATTTTTCCTGTTGTTTTGAATACTTTCGTCAAAAAAGTCTCCGACAAAGAAAATCGTTGATGCGTTCCACCCAATAATGGAAGTTTTCTTTAGTTTGTTTCGGGCTCGCGAAGTAAACATAATTTCTCTTGTGAAACATTGATGCACGTAAATTGTTCAGTCAAATTTTATTTAATTTTTTTCTCCATTATCGATCGTTTAGTTGGATGCGATGTCCAAAAATTCAGTTATGCTTTGAAGATCGCGCTGTAACCACATTGCATTCAAACGAATCGTTTCAACCGATTGTGATACGGTTCTTTCGGTGCCGGCGAAACTGTTCTCTTTAAAGAACTGTTCCACTTCGTGTGCCTTTTCTTCGGATGTAAAGTTTTCGGTCAAAAATTTCACCAGACGTGCCAACAAAACACCACCCTAAAATGGCGATAGTGCAGGATAAGAGAGAGAGAGTGTGAGAGAGTGATTGGTTATTATGGCTTACGTAATAGCAAAACATACCCTAAATTGTGCCGCCAAATTCACTGAATTCTCCTTGAAATAATCCCAGCACATTTCACGTCCCTTCGGATTCATTGCCACGGATCCTATAACGAAAACTGTGTCTTGTGCATGCACTTCCGTCTGTAATCGCATGAAAACGGAAATTCAATTCTGACAGACGGTTTTGATGGAAAATTTCGCTTACCGAAACAGCAAAGTCAATCACACGCTTCAGAATCTCGACATTACGGAACGAGCCGAGAGCTCGCGAAATCCGATCCTTCTCTTCCTGTAAATCGTGCAGCCGATACAAACGTAACATTTCTTCATAAATTGCCGTATCACCGTTCCGCATGACAGCCATATAGCAAGTTGAACGAAGATCAGCGGCTAAAAGTTGTTCACCGCTTGCGTGTAGTTTGAAGCGCCTTCTTGCTTCGTCGATGGTCGCACGGCATCCACACGAAACGAGCCGATTTAAAACCAGGCTCCGCAACAGTGTATCTAAATGATTTTCGCCGGTTTTGCAGTCCCAACCCAATCGGTTGGCAATTGGTTCGTACAGTGCAATCACATATTTGTCGAACCGTTCGTCAACGGTTGTGTGCGACAGCAGTGTCTGTAATTTAATCATTGAATTCGTGATCGACGACCAAACCGTGTAGTTAGTCTCCGTTTGGTAAGCGTCGATCAGTTCAAGCACTTCACGTGTAGATGCACGACCAGCCTGCACCAGTGCAAATGAATCGTCGACCAAATCTAAACGATCTAACGGTGGCAACGACTGATTCCTTATGGCTGGCATTAGTAAATTGAGCATTTCCGGTGTGTAATGTGTCCGATAAAATCCAACTGTTCCCGGATTGATTTTCACCCAATCATTGTCGCCCACATCATCGACCTCGATGTCCACGGTCTTGATATCGAACATTTTCGCGACAGCAATTTCCCGTGGTGCCTTCGATGTTGAAACAGTAATTGGTACCATCCAAAAGTAGTCTTCGGCTGGTTCAACACCATCGGCTGTGAATTTACTTTGATTTAATGTTAAAATTCGTCGCTTAGCACCATCTTGCCTGGCCGATACTGTGATTACCGGATAGCCCATTTGTTTGGTCCACGTTGACATAACATTAGCAACCGGTTTGTTACTCGCCGCGCTCAATGCCTCCCACAAATCTTCAGTGCACGTGTTGCGATATTGATGACGTGTCAGGTAGATGTTCATTCCTTTGCGAAAATCATCGTCACCAATGTATTCATGCAACATTCGAATCACACTGGCACCTTTCGAATAGCTGATGACGTCGAAAATTTCATTTACTTCGGATGGATGCGCAACGGGAACTTCAATAGGATGGGAGTTCTTTAAACAGTCCAATGCAAGGGCTCGTGTATATACGTCAGCCACAAATTGCGTCCATATATCGTATTCCGGGAACAGTTCGTTGACACACAGGAATTCAACAAACGAGGCGTATCCCTCGTTCAACCATAAATGCGTCCACCATTCCATTGTCACTAAGGGCAGAATTTTTGTTTTATTAAGGCGATGACGAAAGGTGAATAAAACGGCGACTCATACCCAAATTCCCGAACCATTGATGGGCGATCTCATGACCAACAGTCAATGCAATCATTTGCTTCCGAATCGACGAAGTGTTCTCGGGATCAACCAGAACGGTGGTTTCTCGATAAGTAATCAGTCCTACGAAGAGTTTGTCACACTTTAATACATGGACTGCCGCAGCAACAGATAGAGACTCACCCCAATTTTCCATAGCGCCAAAAGCAAAGTCACCAATTGCGATAAGATCCAGTTTCGGCAGCGGATACGCAATGTTAAAGTATTCCTTGTAGTATGGCAATGCTTTCGTGGCCACTTCAAGGGCAAACAGACCTTGTCCTTTCTTTCCAACCGGTGTGTACACACGAACCAAAACGCCGTCGTTTGATTTCGTCTCGACATAATCATATTCGCCAACAACAACCACCACCAGATACGTCGACATGACTGGTGTTGTATCAAATCGAATTTCACGTAACGAATCGCCAACGCTTCGTTCAGCTACCGCTGGCATATTTGACAGTGCAACTCGATCGTTGGGAACGACAAGTGTTATGTCAAATGTTGCCTTGATCGCTGGTTCATCCCAGCATGGGAAACATCGTCGTGCATCTGTAGCCGCACTGCAATAAAACAACAACCGACACAAATGAATATTTTGAAATGTCGTTTGAATTGAATGACTTACAATTGCGTGACACCAGCGTAACGTTCTTCACCGCTTTGTGCGTGATATTTACTCCGATAGAAACCCTTCATTTTGTCATTCAAACAGCCGTTAAACAAAATATCGAGAACCCCTTCTGAACCAGTGGATAGGCTTTTAGGAAATTTCAGGGTAACCGTTTCTTGTTCCGAACAGAATGCGATGCCGGACGATTCAAGTGATTCATCCGTTCCATCTAATCGTGCTGACGCATCTTTGATCGCCAAATCAACGGCATTTAAAACAATGGTGTCCGTTTCTTCTCGGATCTAGAATTATTGTTGAACGACGTTATTTATGAGCGAGAGAGAGCTCTGAATCACTCTTGATATTTGATCTGATTTGCATTTGATACTGATTCTATTTGGGATTGTAACCAACCTTAAACTGAACCGATATCTTTCCATCGAATGTGAATGAAGTCAAACACGGTGTCAGTTCCAAATTATAGTGTTTTGGTACGACATTTGTCGGCAGCCGTTTGAATTCGGGTTTCATTTCTTCGATTTCACCTTTTTAATCAATTTGATTGACGACAAATCGATTTTAATTTGATCAAAAATGATACTCTTGAATGTCCGAAATCGGTTTATTAGGGGTAACCGGAAAGAAAATGATTGTTTTCAAACACTTTATTCAAAACGTATACTGTCAAAATTGTTGACGTCTCCATATGATTTTATCAGAAAAAGAAGAATATCAGTCATGCCATAATACTGAGCCATATACACGCTCGTGTTTCGATTTCAAATGAACCGCGACAGTGTGATTGGTGAGCTCAACGGGCGTGAATATAATGTTTTCGTCCCGAAGACCGACTCAAAATTTCTTGTAATTACACGAGTTCGTTGCCCCACAAGACTGTTTTGGACTCAGGATACTTTGGTATAGGGCAGTAGAGAACTGCACATCATCAGTTGTTCCGTAGTATCCCTTCACAAGACAGAAGACATGGTTGAAGGCACTATTTAGTTCCGATGTAAGAGAAGTTTTGAGAAACTTTTTTTCTCGAATTGACCTGAAGTAGATTGCATCCATACAGTTCTGACTAACTGGGATTGCAAGGGAAGAATCACTCGCAAGAACTCTTAGTAACTTAACCGTACAGGGATGGGATCGAGGGAAGGTTCAACAACAACTTGAGCTTTCAAAGGCTAAAATGTTTCTCGTCGTTCCGCAATGTTACGTGGGATTGCAATTTGATGATGACATTGGAAACCAAGTGGTAAGATCGACCATAGAGGTAGACTACCTAGAGGAATTATGACTCGAAATTCATTGAAAAATTATATCACACACACCAATAAAACGAAAACGTCAACCTTAGTATTCTTTTGACATTTTGAGTACCTTTACTTTTGACATTAAGAGTTCCTCTTACTGTCTGTACACGAAGCTGTCACACACACATTTAAATATATGATTTTTCATTTTAATTTGTCAGTTTGTTCTATTGAGAGGGCCCTTGAGATCGACTGTAGTATCCAACTAGAGATGTGCGGGCCGAGGTTTTTTTGAAACCCGTTCTGCCCGAAGCCCGGCCCGAAATTCACTTTGAAAGCCCGATCCAAACTGGCCCGACCAATTTGTGGCCCAACCCGATCCGAGCCCGGCCGGATCGGACTGGGCTTTTTCCGGGCCGTCCGAAAAAGCCCGAAAATTTTCAATTGTTTGAAAAAGTCCTTGAAAAAGCAGACGTATATCAAATATACCATCGTCGCACTTTCAAGTAGCATTAGACGTTAGTCGGATATGTTTTGATTACATTCTACAAGTTCAAATGAGTTCAACTGAATGTTAACGAAACGTACGAAAAATTTCAAAGAAGTTGCAAAGAATCATAAAGCTTAGTGACATATTTCTGGCCAAGACATTCTTTAAATGTAGAACAGAACCAGATCTACATTTTTCTCCATTTGGGCAAAAATTAGCCATCATGGCTTCATGGTAAAAAATCGATTTAAAGAATGTTTTGGCCAGAAATATGTCACTAAGATTATATAATATGATTCTTTGTGAAAAGAAAAATTCTGCGGGTACGTTGCATTTTTCTTTTCACAAATTTACAATGTTCGCAATGGTATAGAAAAAATAATACAAATTATGACAAATATCATATCAAACTGTATATTCTAATAAGAACAAGAAGGAGTATTGTCAGTATTGTGTTATATGTCTGTTCCAAGGAAACATGAAGTGGCAGATTTCATCCACAGGACATAACAACCTGAACAATTTTTTTATGTCAAATGAGCCACCTAAATGAGCGCGAAGCGGCTTTAATTTGCAAAATTTGTTAAATCCGTCACAATTTTCGACAAAAAAAATTGAGGTTGGATGAAATCGTCGTCGTTTTTGTAGTCAAGTTCGTGTTTGATAGTCGATGATGGTATATGCATGCATATGATAGTTATTTCACGAACAGAATATTTCCATTTTCAAAGCGCGTCCGGCCCGAGTCCGGTCGGGCCGGATAAAAACTCAAACAGCCCGACATTTTCGAGCGGTCCGCACATCTCTAGTATCCAACCTATCCATTAAGTAAATGTTGTGGTCAAACTCAAACAACAATAGCTTTATTGACATTGAATCGACAAACTAAAATGTCCTTTTCGATCACGAATAGACAGTACTCGTTGTTTTGGCTATTCGCACGCGAGTGCGAATAGTCACATCCACTGTGAAATAACTATTCGCACGCGCGTGTAAATAACATCAGCCGAATGACGTCACTGTTTGAGTACTTTCTTTTCGATTTCAGTTTGCGCATCACTAACGAATATACTTCACCGCTGGAATTCAAAATCATCGAAGTCATCATGAATTTGCACGGCTTATTCGACAAATTTTATTATTTATTCCTTGGCTTTGTAGCCCATCTGATTTCCATTGGGGCATATCTGATCGTCGTTGCATCGCGATTTATAGTAAACTTTCTATTGGACAAAAATGAGTACCGAATGATGGAACCGGGATCTGAGACAATCATGGCTGAAGACACAAAAGGGTCGAATGTTCTGTACGTTTTGAAATGCACGGGAACTCCAAATGTTGATAAAATTGTGGATAAACTTTACCGATTCGTAAACTATGAAACAACGTTAGTGTCAGGTGGTCGTGTTGACACACCGTACCGACCGTTTGAGAAACTTGGCTACCGCATCGTTAAAAAGCTTGGGACCTTCTGTTGGAATGTCAATCACAACTTTCGAGCAGAAGACCATTTGGTGATTGATAAGGTGAACAGGAGTTTGGATGTCGAGATTCATGAGAGATGCGAGGTGTTGACAGACACAATTTATGCAAATCACAAGCCTCAGTGGGAAATGCATATTTTGGACCGCGATGAATCGAAGGAATATGCTATCGTTTGGAGCGTTCATCATTCTTATACTGACGGAACCAGTTTCACACAAGCGATCCGATACGCTTTTGCTGATGATCTGTTTCCGATTAAGATAGATGCATTAGAGTGGAACAGAAAGGAACCGAGTTTCTGCAGCAAAATTACAACTGTGATTGAAACACTTCTGCTCTGTAGTATTGGTTCTGGATGGTTTGCTAGCGTTTACGGTCAGTGTCTTGGTCAGGCACATGTGAGAGAGGTAAGGCAAAAATATTTGTGATCCTGAATAATCATAACGAAATGAACCTTCACCTTTTCTAGAACGACCTGACGGAAATGCGAGGAAGGAGTCATTGTCGCGCTGTGACACTTAATTTGACTGAACTGAAGACCATACAACGAAAACTAAGTAAAGAGAATCCGGTCCGCCTAGTATCAGTACTATTCGCATTTGTATCAGCAGCATTTGAACGAGCTATCAGTTCATCGAAATTGGAAAAACCATCCACAATATTGGCAGGCACGGTTGAAGCAGACTATCCGTATAAGAGTTTAGAACTTTGCGTTAACGTATACACGCTATGGTTCGACTTACCATTGAATGTCAAACCTCTTCAAGAGAGACTTCAGCTAATTGATACACGTATAAGGCATGCCACGACTCGTTTGGGAATGCGTCTTTTGAAGATTGCCACTAATCTCGTGGGAGCAGTCATTTCTCTCATTCCACAACTGTTTGAACTGTCAGGATCACTTACTGAATCCACATACATTTCGAATATGGTTGGCCCTCAGAACTATTTCACGATTTTTGGCGGTGATTTAGTCACTGCAATGTATGTGTTCAGTCCAATTGTTATCGAAGAAGTGGTCGCTATCGACTCATACACTTATGGTGAGGAAGTAACGTTAGGTTTGGTGATGCCAGATCGAGTAATAAGAAAATTGCCCGGATTTCTGGACGATTTCGTCGCAGGGATCGAGGATGAAATGGCCAGATACATTGAGTTACACAAAACAAAGTGAATCGCTCATCACAATGGGAGCATAGAGTGAATAAATATAGAGGAGCGAGCCCTCTTTTGAATACACCAAACGATCGTTTTTTATAATATTGTAATAGTACACACAGGAAATCTTACCGAATCTTTTGAAAGATGCTGAAGCACCCAACGCTGTGATTTCTTCTACTCAGCAATCGAAAAAGAAACTAAACTCTTAGGGTTTTGGAAACTCAATAGAACGATTTTATCGAATAAATCGAATAAAACGAGCCATCAGAACAGTCGGAGCGTTTGCTGCGACTGAGCCCCGTACAAACCCGTATATCTATTTCGTACGTGACCCTAGTGCGTCTGTCTCCCTACTTTGACCGTAAGCCTATTGCGCCGGTTAATGTAGTTAAAGTAAAATTATTATGTAATGTGTACATCTTACAAATTGCGCATAGCGCAATTACGAAGCCCCGTACGACGTTCCTTTCAAATGAAACAAAAATTTCAAAAATTTTAATTTATTGAGTATAAATACACATAGTCCGAGGACCCAAATTTAATTTTTTTTCAACAACATTCTATTCGGCCTTTGATTACCTTCCAAATGAAACAAAAATTACGAAAAACGAATGAAATTTACTCGAGTTCTATGTAAAATACACATAGGGCCCTAGTAGCATTTCACTTCTAAGGCCCTAACTCATGGTCCACGCACCCGATTTTAAAAAACTTTTTAGCCCCGTACGAAGTACGAAGGGGCTTATAGGATTACGATGCCGTGTGTAATTGATGGAATTCGAAGCAGACGGTAAGGGCAAAGTGTTTGCCTATGTTCATAGATGACGAATCCGCAATAAAAATTTGGGCCGTCTGTCCGTCTGTCCGTTTGTCCGTCTGTCTGTCACGTCGATATCTTGAGTAAATCAAATCCGATTTCAAAAATTTTTTAGATAGTCAAAATAGTGAGGCTAAGTTCGAAGATGGGCATATTCGGGTCGGCCCTTCGTGAGTTAGGGCCACCTACGTGATTTAAGGTCTTTTGGTGATATTTATGGCAAAATAAACGATGGAAATGTAAATGACACGGCATTGTCAATACCAATCCAGGAAAAAAAAGTTTTTTTTAAATCGGGTGAGTGGACCGTGAGTTAGGGCCTTAGAAGTGAAAAGCTACTAGGGCCCTATGTGTATTTTACATAGAACTCAAGTAAATTTCATTCGTTTTTCGTAATTTTTGTGTCATTTAGAAGGTAATCAAAAGCCGAATAGAATGTTGTTGAAAAAAAAATTAAATTTGGGTCCTTGGACTAAGGCCGCTACTAGGGCCCTATGTGTATTTTACATATAACTCGAGCAAATTTCATCCGTTTTTCGTAATTTTTGTTTCATTTGGAAGGTAATCAAAGGCCGAATAGAATGTTGTTGAAAAAAAATTAAATTTGGGTCCTCGGACTTAGGCCGCTACTAGGGCCCTATGTGTATTTTACATATAACTCGAGCAAATTTCATCCGTTTTCCGTATTTTTTGTTTCATTTGGAAGGTAATCAAAGGCCGAATAGAATGTAGTTGAAAAAAAAAATTAAATTTGGATCCTCGGACTGAGGCCGATACTAGGCCCTATGTGTATTTATACTCAATACTCGTACGGGGCTTCGTAATTGCGCTATGCGCAATTTGTAAGATGTACACATTTCATAATAATTTGACTTCAACTAGGGTGACAGACGCACTAGGGTCACGTGCGCAATAGATGTACGGGTTCGTACGGGGCTCTTTCGCAGCAAACGCTCCGACTGTTCTGACGGCTCGTTTATTAATATCTCGAGTAAACTTTGACCGAATTTCATGATTTTTTTTTTGTTTGAAAGGTACTAACGAATGTAAAGCAGTCGTACTACCTATTTTCCACTTCCTAACAAAATGGCCGTCGACCGCCATTTTGGATTTTTGTTAAATCAATATAAATCGGTGAAAATGATACTTACAAAGTCACTGATCAGTGGGAAGTGAGTGGTTACGTATGTGGGGTGTTTCAATGATCCCAAATATGGATATCTATATATAAATATATCTAGCTATATTGAGCTATATAACGGTATAGATAGTTATTTTGAGCTATATACTAGCATATTTATCAGTAAATTGTTTATTTATAGGTAAATATAGGTTAATATAGAGCTGAGGAAATTTTAGGTCAATTTGAAATTTGTGTTACGTTTGAAAGGAACATCGTACGGGGCTTCGTAATTGCGCTATGCGCAATTTTTAAGACGTACAAATTTCATAAGAATTTTACTTTACCGACGTTTACGGGCGCAGTAGACTTACGGTAAGAGTGGGGCGACGGACGAACTAGGGTCACGTGCGCAATAGATGTACGGGTTCGTACGGGGCTCAGTCGCAGCAAACGCTCCGACAGTTCTGACGGCTCGTTTTTACATCAAAGTGAAGATTGTGGGTCTGGGTGGGTACCAATTTATAGTTTTGTATTACATGCCGACGTACTCACTCATGTATTCTAATGGTCCGTTGCTACAGCTGAACGTTAAAAAAATCGATTGCCCAGACCTGAACTTTCCAATACACATATTGATACAGCAGTAAAGGCATCCAAAGTTACATCTCCAATTAGATTGGCAGGTTCCGATAAGTGGAGGAAAAAGCAATTCCAATTCAGCGGTACTGAAAGATTAGCACTCATTACCTCCAGAAATGTGACAACCTATGACCTGAGGAGTGTCACAGCTTCTTCGCATCACACATTTCAAGAAAATTTTCGCGGGGAAAACCAACTTACCAAAATGAAATTAAAATAAGTGGTACCCAAAGACATTACCAAAATGATACCATCATATTTTCTAAAGGTAATTAACAGGCATAGATGCTTAGCTAAAATTGTAGCCTACATTTGCATGTATTTAATTTTCGATGACATCTTTTCATCAGAATCCTTTTCGAAAAATGTACGACCGCAATAACGACCACGAATGCTTTAAATAAAAATTTTGATTGGAGTCTTTTGACCGGCTCTGACAAACGCTAGCAGTTTAAGAGGAATCTACAGATAGCTAAATTTTTGCCTACATTTCGGGGCAAAATTATTATTATTTTGATGATAATTTTGGACCTGCATTCTTTTTGGAAAAAGTACGACCATCTTTGGTGTTAAAATGTGTTAACTTTCAGTAAAAATTTTAATGTTTGTGATGATGTAACCTCAGTCCGAGAAAACTCACGAAAATTTAGACATGTCTCGGAGTTACATAACCACAAACATTTACATTTTTGCAGAAAACTAACACATTTTAACTCCAAACGTCGGTGGCACTTTTTCGAAAAAGGATTCGAGTCCAAAATTATCATCAAAATAATAATAATTTTGCCCCGAAATGTAGACAACAATTTAGCCATGTGTAGAATCGTCTTAACGAAATTTTCATAAACTGCTCAGTTTTCTCAGGGCTGGTATAGCTGCTATAGCCAAAACTAATTTTCATTCAAAGCTACCACATTCGGGGTCACTATTACATTTTTGAAAAAGGATTCTGTTGGAAAGATAACGTCAAAAGTAAACTAAAATCCAGTATTTAAAAAAAACGCCCAAATGTATGCTTTTCAGCCAAGAGTAAATGATGCTCAGCTGAAAAGCCTACATTTGTGCGTTTTCCATTGAATTTTTAATAGCTTTTTACAAAAATTGTTTTTGAAAAATATGAAACCATAAACGACCGGGAATATGTTAGTTTTAAACCAAAAATAGATTTGTTGGCTGCAGTTTGACCAGCTCTTGAGAAAAGCCAACAGTTGGTAAAGCTCGGAACAGATCAGATCAATCTGAATTATTTTCAAATTGACCTGAAACTTTTCAGATCAGATTTGATCTGAAACTGAAAATCAATAATCTGAAAGTAAGTAGGCTCTGCAAGTGAACGGCACGAAAAATTCTTGCTCCATCAAAATATTATAAAACAAGGCATCAGAACAGTCGGAGCGTTTGCTGCGACTTAGCCCTGTACGATCCGTAATCCTATTTCGTCCGTAACCATAATACGTCCGTAGCCGTAATACGCCCGGAACCCTAATACGTCTACAACCCTCTAATGCGTCTGTTACCAAAATGCAAGTCAAGTTGGGCATGGTCAAATTTACTGAAAGTGTTCATTTTTAAAATTGCGCATAGCGCAATTACGAAAGCCCGTACGAAGTACCTCTCAAATAAAACCAACAATTTACGACATTATTTTATAAACCCAAATTTTTTTGCCAACTTTCCATTGGGTATTCAATTACCTCTCAAATAAAACAAAAACTAGCAAAATCGGTTGAGATTTACTCGATTTATGTGCAAAAAGCACTTAGGGCCGAGTAGCGGCCTTAGTCCAAGGGCGCAAATTTGAAACTTTTTTTGCCATCATTCTATTCGGCATTCAATTATCTCTCAAATGAAACAAAAACTAGCAAAATCGGATGAGATTTACTCGATTTATGTGCAAAAAAACACTTAGGGCCGAGTAGCGGCCTTAGTCCAAGGGCCCAAATTTGAAAAAATTTTCGCCACGTTCTTTTCGGTATTCAATTACCTTCCATAAAAAACTAAATCTAGCAAAATCGGATGAGATTTACTCGATTTATGTGCAAAAAACACTTAGGGCCGAGTAGCGGCCTTAGTCCAAGGGCCCAAATTTGAAACTTTTTTCGCCACGTTCTTTTCGGTATTCAATTACCTTCCATAAAAAACTAAATCTGGCAAAATCGGATGAGATTTACTCGATTTATGTGGAAAAAACACTTAGGGCCGAGTAACGACCTTTGAGCCCTCCCAACAAGCTCGCGTTGCATCCTACACAAAAACAATGTTCAGCAACTTTGTTCTACTCGTCAATACCTTTCATTTGATATATCACAAGCAGCTATTACGTCCGTATTTCGGTAGATATCGTCGAAAGACTGAAAAACACCTATAGGGCCCTAGCTCTGGAAGGGCCGACCCTACCATGCCCATTTTCGAACTTGACCTTACTTTTGTCGATACCAATCGGGGAAAAAAAGAATTTTGAAAAAAGGTTGTGATTTGCTCAAGCTAGAGGGGTCACGGACGGACGGACGGACGGACGGACGGACGGACGGACATTTTTTTTATTGCGGATTCGTCATCTATGAACATAACCAAAAGCTTTGCCCTTACTGTCTGCTTCCAATTCGACGTGTTACAAACGGCATATTAATCTTATAAGCCCCCAGTACTTCGTACGGGGCTAAAAATTGAATTTATTGATGGAAATTGAGCCTTAATTGTTTGAATTTACAAATACAAAGCAACATTATGGGACAGGCGTCTGGTGGAATGTCTGACAATCCGGATCATGTTTGTTTCTGCCCAGTTAAAGAAAATGACAAGAATGCGCAAAACATAGACACGAAAAATTGGACATTATGCAAGGGATGTAACAAGTATTTTCATCAATTATGTACTTTAATGCGTGAAGAAAAAAATAACAAGGAGAGTTGGTATTGCATAGACTGCGAGTGTCAGGAGTTGTCTGGTTTGTGTTTGACTGAGGATGGGAATGGTAAATCAGGCCGACGACGTATTGGTAGGAAGTGTAAAGAGAGGCCTAAAGATAGTACCGGGGTATACTTAGAAGAGGATGATGTAGATAGAGTATCATGTGATGTGTGTGGATTTTTGGCTAAAAATAGTCGTGGTCTGAGCATTCACATGAGGGTGCATAAGCGTGTTAGTGTTGAGGATGTGGTTTGCTCTGTCCCTGTAGATAGTGAAAGTGGTTGTGCAGACTCTTCTGTGAAACCTGATATTTCGACGGTTTTGCAAGAGTTTGGATTGCTGCTTAATCAGTGTAGGTTATCGGTTCCTTTGACGCGTGTGATACAAAAGTCTGTTAGAACTGTTGTATGTCAGGAACTAACTAAGGTGATTCAGGATTTAGTGATGAAGAATGACGTTGATTCTTGGATGAGGTTGATTGCGTTTCCGTTTATTGTTCTGGGTAGTAAGTCTAAGGGAACTGATGGGGTTAATGTGATTAGGTCTAATCTGAAGGTTTTCAAAGATTGTGTCAATGTTAATGATACGTTGAATAATGTTTTGGAAACTAAAGGGAATTCCTTTAGGATCAAGGAATCTGTGGATAAAGATAGTGTTGTTGTTAAGGCGGCTACTAGAAAAGTTAGCGAGGGAGATATTAGTGGTGCGATTAGAGTTTTATGCTCTAACGAGTCTGTGGCTCCTCAGACGATTGAGACGGCAGTGAAGTTACGGGCTAAGCACCCTGAGTCATCTGCTTAAAGCTGTTTCTTCTTTGGTGGATGTGATTAGGTCGGGTAAGGTAGAAAAAGATGTTGCGAAAAATTTTTTTGGTGCTTCTTTGACTGCCCTCAATAAGGGAGAAGCAGATGTAAGACCAATAGCGGTTGGTCTTGTTTGGAGGCGTATGGCGGGAAAGATATCGAATTTTAAGGTTAGGGAATCTTTGGTTGAGAAGCTGAAACCAATTCAGTTTGGTTACGGTATTCAGGGAGGAGCGGAGGCTTTAGTTCATTCAGTGCGTAAGTTTTGTAAAGCTGATCATGATAGGCCGATGGCTCTTGTTAAGCTTGATTTTGAGAATGCGTTCAATATGCTGTTTAGGAAGTTTATGTTAGGTGAAGTGCGGGATGTTTGCCCTGAGCTGTTTCCTTTGCTGCAACAAGCGTATAGGCTCGTGTCGAATCTGTACTTTGTTGGTGATCCTCTATTGTCTCAGAGAGGATTTCAGCAGGGAGATCCGTTAGGTCCGCCAGGTTTTTGTATAGGTATCATGAAGATGACGCATGCTCTTTTGTCTCGGTTTAATGGTTGGTATTTGGATGACGGTACTATAGGTGATGAGTTGTCTGTAGTGTTAGATGATATTCAGAAAGTTTTGTCTTTTTGTGAGGTGTCAGGTTTGCGGCTTAATGCTAAGAAGTGCGAGGTTTTCTTTATCAATGCGACTGATGATGAAGAAGCTCGTATGTATGCTGAGATATCAGCTTTGTTGCCGGGTATTAAGAAGGTGGATGAGTCTACCCTTGAGTTGTTAGGCTCGCCGGTGTTTGATTGAAGTTGATGGACGTACATCCTGCTTTGTGTGTTTTTAGGAAATCTTTGAGCAGTTGTAGGTTCAGTTATTTGATGCGCGCTTCTAGAGCTTACTTGCTTCCGGATAAGCTGAGGTCTGTTGACGAAGTTTTTAGGTCAGCTTTGGAGTCGATTACTAATAATAGGGTAGAAGGCCTTTCTTGGGATCAAGCGTCGCTTCCATTGTCTTTCGGAGGTACGGGTATTAGAAAAGTTGTGGATTTAGCAATACCGGCCTACTTGTCGTCAGTCTTTTCTTCATCAGATTTGTGTGACGTGATTCTTCAAAGATTTGATTTACGAGTAATTGATGAACAGATTGTACAATTAATTAATGAAATTCCTCAAGAATTTGTTCCAGAAAACGATACTCTTAAAAAGGAACAAAAGAATTGGGACATCCCGAAGATCAAAAATCAATTTAATGAATTGTTTGAAAATGGTGACCTGAAAACTCGTGCCAGACTACTTGCATCATCGACTAAAGAATCTTCAAAGTGGTTGCAAGCACGACAGAGTAAAGTTAACCAGGCAGGAGCGCTGATTTGACAAGGGACCTGAATAATCTAGTAGTCCAATATTTTTTGCGAACAAAATTTTTCAATTTATGTCAGTGTTCATTTGAGTTCATTTTCATACAATGCATTAGGTCCCTTATTTGACGTTTCGAAAATGAACCGCTCCTGCCTGGTTTATTTTACTCTGCCGTGGTTGCAAGTGCATCGAGTCAATTAGGATTACTACTGGATAACAATTCTGCTAGAATTGCTGTTGGTCTTCGATTAGGCACTCAAATATGTGAGGAACATAAATGTCTTTGCGGTAAAACAGTCGAAAAAGATGGATTGCATGGTTATCTTTTGTGAAATGCGCAGAAGGAAAATACGTTAGACATGATATTATGAATAACATATTCGCTTATATGCTTTCTCTAGTGCAGGTGTTCCAAATATAGTACAGCCTCCAGGTATTTCAAGATGACGGTAAAAGACCTGACGGTATTACTTTCATACCATGGAGTCATGGGAGATCACTCTTGTGGGATGTTACCGTCCGGGATACCATGGCTGCATCATATATTAATGATTCATCAAAGAAAGCACGGTCCATTGCTGAAAAAGCAGAGAGACATAAGCATAACCATTACGTTTCTTTGAAACAAAACTATTTGCTAACCCCACTTGCTTTCGAGACTTTAGGTTGCATGGGTCCGGAAACGAAGAAATTTATTGATAAGTTGGGCTCTTTAATGAAAAAGGCAACGGGTGAGGTAAAATCAAAAGAATACCTTCTGCAAAGAATTTCCATCGCAATTCAACGTGGTAACGCTGCTTGTATTTTGGGAACATTAGGGAAGAAGAAGATCGATGATATTTATTTACTGTAGTTTTTAATTTTTGAGAAAAGATCGATGTTTTACCGGCTGCGCCATAATTGTGAGCAGTCTTTTTTGTCGCATTTAAAATAAAATATATATCTCTTGCATTTAACATAATCTGAAAATTTCAGATTCAGATCAGGTTACTATTGAGTTCAATCTGATCTGAATCTGAAAATTTCAGGTAGCCCAATTTCAGATTCAGTTCAGGTAAAAACGGATCTGATATGATTATCTGAAATATTTGAATGAAAATTTCAGATAATCTGAATCTGAAACTGATCTGAATATTTCAGATTAGAAAATTTGTCATTTTTCAGATTCAGATCAGGTAAAAGTTGGTTCCGAACATTAACAGTTGGCCAAAAGAGTCAAAACATGTTATATGTAATACATGCAGAAACAGGAACGCAAAATATTTTCTCGTTTCCTCTTTCTTAGTAGCAACCAATCCTAATTATGCGGTTATACGAGCACTGGTTCATATTTGTATTCTTTGTCGGCAAATATTCCGCTTCCACTTTACAATCGACAACAAACAACAAACTAAATTTTCAACCAAGTTCTAAACAATAAATTGATGACCCCATCCACTGCATCTGTGTGTACGAAAATTGTCAGACGCGTTACACTTTCAAGACTAATCAAAATTAATTAATTTAATAGAACTCTTCAATGTAACAAATTATGTTTTGCATGCACTGATATGCTGGTGTATGGAAATCATCATCATCATCATCATCAAAAACTTTCCAAAGTGAATTCAATGACCAAGGTTAACATAATAGATGTTCTGAATCGTTAAGCGACTAAAAAATATTGTCAACATGTTTGGTACTCGTGGTCGTCGGTGGTTGATTCAGCGAATGGAGTTTTCCATTAATCTATGTTCATTGCGTGTATTGTAACCGTTTTTATATATATTTCATGCAAATGAGAACACTTTTGCTTTGTTTGTTCGCTTCAGTCATGTATCAAATGAATGATCAACGAATTAACAGACATACTCGGCTCTTTTTAGCAATGATGGTTACTTTGGTTACTCTTTCTTAAGTATTTTGTTTTTGTTCATATATCAGCCAATTAAGTCATTTCGGTTGGTACATTTTTTTCGATACTTGTTTTGAGTCCGATAAGAGTTCATTCATCAGCTGAAACATTTACACAACTAGGAAATTTTCATTTACATGATTCGATCCAGAGCCGAAAGGAAACACACAAAAACTGAGTTATACTGAGTTATACTGAGTTAAGCCCAAGGTAAGGTATATAACATACTGAAGGTAACGCATACCCCCAAGGAATCGCAAGAAATACGCAAGGCTGTATACTTTGGGGAGGTCACGCAGATCATCATTTTATTAGATACGCGGGAACCCACCTTTTCCATACAAACAAATTCACCAAAATTAAATTTGTATGGCGTGGTGAATTTTTTGTATGAAACGTGGTGTGTAACGCGCGTATCTGCATCTGCGTGACCTCCCCAAAGTATACAGCCTTGGAAATACGAACCCCAAGTTTCGGATGAATATAAGATTTGTTATGTTGCAACAGTGACGTTTAACATAATAATGTTGTTGGACCTGTATTGTATAGTATTGAGTTTTGCTTGTGCTACAACATAACAAAAAGTGAATTATACCTGTGTCCAACAACTGTGAGTTCTCGCGGATTTGCGTTACCTTCAGTATGTTTATTTACCTTGGAAATGCGCAAGGTAAATATAGTGAGGAAGTAATGCCATATATAACCGAATCAGATGTGCGGTGGAACGAAAGTTCGATAGAAACGCCATCGTTGAAAGCAAAAAATGGAATAGAAAGTCGGACCATCTGTTGTGAGATAGCGAAAATATTTTTGTGAAATACAAGTAAATCGTAGTCAACCAATTAAAAAAAAAGATGTCAGTGGCATCGAACTTATGTGCTAGGCCGCGCGTCTGAATGGCATTACCTCCTCACTATATTTACCTTGGAAATACGGACCCCGACTTTCTGGTGAATTCATTTTTGTAATGTTGCCATCGTCATATTTTATTGTGACTAATGTTGTTGCACGTGCTAAGTTTGTATGGAATCGAATTCAAATCACCACTAGCCGCAACTTAACGCAAACTAATTCAATGTATGGGTATCTTAAGAGGTTCCGAGTCTTCAGTTTTGATACAAACCAAATACTATGTCGCCATCTCGTTTCATTCGAATGAAACGCTTGTGATTATTCTTAATAATATTATGGGTTATCCTTAATGACAATAAAAATTCGAACATTAGTTTTATGGCTCCCAGTTCCATCTATGTATTTCGAAGTTTAAAACTTTGCGCGGATAGTTTCGAATAATAAGCCATTGAAAGGAATTTAAAAAATTATTAGATTAATTACAATGCGTTCAATCTATATAACAATGCTAGTTAGATTATTACGAAAATGAATTGGTATTTCGAGCCTCACTTTATATACGGGCAAACTGACTAAAATAAAATTAATAACATGGCCTTCATGGCTAAAGAACAATTTAGCAATTTTGGATAATTATGGACTGAAGATGGTTAGACCACGCTAACCTCTGTCCGCGACTGTATGCGGAGGTCGAAACAGCATTTTATCTCCACTCTCGCTTCACGCGATCCATGGGAAAGGGAAGAGTAACTATGCTCTATACTCTGTTTGTTTGGCTTGGTATATTCGTTTTCACTTAATTTTTTCTGATAACACCACCTCTGGAATTAGTATGTTTTCCAGGTAAAATAAAGTTCTGTATCTTCGGAATATTGAAGTAATGTTAGTTACGAACGAAGAATCGGTAACATGGCCTTCATGCAAGTGAATGGGGAAGAAGAAAATAGTTGATTGCATGTAGACGAATGCGAGTTCATTCTCTGAACCTCGCCCAATATAAGGTTCAGATCAACTATATGCCGACCGGAAATTGTAAACGAGGAATTTTCTGTGTCGTGCTCATATGTCTTTATTGTCTTAATTAGGATTTCTAGAAATTTTAACAATTTTTACGGTTGTTTAAGCAAAAACTCGGATATCACCGCACATTCATCCGTCGTACGTTTGAAACATGAGATTTTATGTATTTCTTTGTTGTCATTTTCAAATTTTTATTTTTCCGTTTTTCTTTTTAAAAGTACGGTTAGTTTTCACGTTTCGAAGTTTTAATATGTCATCAAGCATTCACGAAATTTTTCGAAGTGAACAAGGACGCGGTGTCGAAATTGAAAAATGGCTGATTTTAACACAATAAACAGTTTTTAAATTTAATAGTGACGGTAAATGCTCAAATTTTAAGAATGTCGAACCAAATTTCAGTGAAAAATGTGTGCAACAACGTATTAGTGTTACTAGTTTGTGAATTTTTTAATTAAATGCATAGAAGTGTGTACCTAAAGTTTAAATTCTGTCCTCTTGCAGAGGTGATTTAAATAGCAAAATTAATTGAATAGAACTCTAAAAAGTGATAATGTGAGACCACATTTCGTTAAAGTAAGGCCAAATTAAGTATTTCCCCTCATCAGAATGTGTTTTCCTACTTTAGTCTTACAGATTTATGTTCCTAAATATTGCTATTTTTTCTTCAATTTTTGGTTTGTGTCTGAGCTGAACGCTCGGAGCCTCTTAACAAATAAACTAAATAAATTAAGATTGGCTCACCTAGTTTGTGTATATTACGTAGGTGGAAGCACGGGGTTTCAGGGGGTTTCGAACATTTAGTTTTTTCATGTTGCAGATATTGCAGTGACATATTTGCAAGGTATTGGCCTTTTTCACAAAGTATAATCAACGTAACCTTCGTAAAAAGAATCTTGAATCTGACAAGAGCACGTGTAAAAGACAAATGTTCAAAACCCCCTGCTGAACCGTGGCGATCCTCTTGTCAAACGGACAGTACATAAACAAATTCCATCATTTATTCACCTGAAAGTAGTGATCCGTGCGTAATTGCTGATTTACATTTACTTTGATTTCAATGCCATTGAAATGCAGTGTATTTGGTATTACGCAAGAAAATATTCTTTAACAGAACCCCAGCCCAATATGTTTTGTTGATGATAATTCTGGATCTAGTTTCGTGTTTCATTAGAACGCAATTAGCTGCCCAATACGAAGTACCATAATAGATTAATTAGAACGATTTCACTTCGTATACAATTAGCAAACTCTTGTGAGACAAACAAAAATTGTGAGATGTTATTAGTATCAGAAGCATAATGCAATTTTTGTTTCAGATATGTTACGAAAAATTAGCAGACCAGCAGCAATTGGCCAAAATGTTTTGCAAAGTCCATCAAGAAAGTAAAAAAAAGGTCAGCATAAGCATTCAATTCTTCCTTTTAAATCAATTGTGAAAGGTGATGCTAGTCAGAAACAGTATATTGAGATGATTCGAGATGATTTAGAGGATCTTGTCCATATAAAATTTTTAGGACAGAAAACGTCCTCTTTTAGGTCGATATGAGCGAACCACTAGAAACACATTCATCAAGCACCTGGATTGAGGCAAATTTTTGCATAAGCTATACAACCACTACCAAAGTAACATAAATCGTTTACATTGTGAGTTCACGTGTTGTCAACATGTGGTCTACCTATAAATTGTATGTATTCGTTCTATGCATTGCACAATTTCCATCAGTGTATATAAACATATTTGAATGATTTAAGCATCCAATGTATATGCATCCATATATTAAGTGCTTTATACTGGTCGACGACTCTATAAATTGAGATGGAATATTCCTCAGTTGGTTCAGTTGTTCGAGAAGAGTTGTTGTGAACGGATATCAAAACATTAAATTCGCCTAACTTATCGTTATTATCCTAAAACCGTTAAAAAAATGTTATCGAAAGTGCCAAATGTGTTACTGAATAATGGCATAAGTATGCCGATCCTAGGACTCGGAACATGGGGTGTACGTATTTCTATTTGTCTGCAAAGCAATAAAGTTAATGTTGTGAAAAGTTCGATTTTTTTTCGTTCATTTGAAATGGCCAAATTGCCAAATTGTAACGCTAAAAAAGCCTCTGAATTTTATTTCAGTTTCGCTATGTCAAAGCTTTAGGGAAGTGGAAAATTTTCGATTTGAACAAATCCTTGAATACTTTTCCGGGTTGCATTTGAAAAAATTCCACAAATTACATCGGAATTAAGTCTCTTGAAATTAAAATGCTTATTCCTTGGTTTGAAAGTGAAACTTAATTTTCGGTATCATGATGTTTCGTTTTAAAAACAGTTAAGATCAATGGACCCTTTGCAAATTTGTAGCCTACATTTTGGCTGAAAAATATTCGTTTTTTGATGATTTCTCTGACTCACAATCTTTAACCGTTGGAAAAATTAGTTTGTGGGTGATAACTTTTCCCACTTGGAGAAACCTTTGCAGATTGTGTGAATTTGTGTAATCTGCACAGGTTTTTCCTAGTGGGATAATTTATCACCCACAAACCAATTTGTCCTTTAAAAGTAACACATTTTTGCCTTTTCCCTTTTTTAAAAAAACGTTTTGGTTCAGAGAAATCATCAAAAAACAAATATTTTTCAGTCAAAATGTAGGCTACAAATATGCAAAAAGGCAATTCCTCTTAACGATTCATGTAGTCCCTGCAGAATTTTCAAGAAATTTCTAAAATTGAATAATTAAGTTCTGCTATTTAAACGATTTTGTAGTGATTGTTGCAAAATCCGTTACTTCCTTAGTTTTAACATACTTTTGATAGTATAACAGAACACCCCAGCCAGAGCAGGAATCATTTTGAGAAATCGATTTTTTTTTATTTACCTTGAATCCTTTAGACGCATGACCCAGGGTCAATTTCCTGGAAGAAAACATAATTTCCATGTACGACTTTAGTCCTAATTGTCAAAACGAGCTGGGCAGTTAATTAGTTTAAAAATGCCAATGCATAAAAGACTTCATCTTTAGATATGTTTCCCTCTCTCGAGGCTATAACCTTGGAGTTTACTGCCTTGGCTACCCTTTTATTGTTTCAAAATTCTGTCGGTTTTTGCCTATTTTTTTGGAGATTGTTGGATAACACTAAAGTCAATATTTACTAGTCTCCACCCGGAGAAGTTGCACAGGCTGTTGCAGATGCTATTGATGCCGGTTATCGCCACATTGATTGTGCTCATGTGTATGGAAACGAACATGAGGTCGGTGACGGTTTAAGTGCGAAAATCAAGGAAGGAGTCGTTAAGAGGTAAGCGACAAATTTTCTACAGTTCAACACCTCGTATAACATTGCCAAAAAAAACAGGGAAGAAATGTTCATCACAAGTAAAATTTGGAATACATTTCATCGACCTGATTTGGTACGCGGTGCTCTGGAAACCACTCTGAAAAATCTGAAAACTTCTTATCTCGACTTGTATCTGATACATTGGCCGTTCGCTCTAAAAGAAGGGGACTCGCTGTTTCCTCAGGACGACAAAGGCAATCCAGTGTACTCGTACGTTGATTTTGTGGACACTTGGAAGGCTATGGAAAAGTGTGTTGATGATGGCCTTACTAAAAGCATCGGAATCAGCAATTTCAGTAAAAATCAAATGCAGAAGATCCTTTCCAACTGTCGCATTCCACCAGCTACCAATCAGGTACATTTTGGGTACTTTTTTTTGTGTGTTACCGGTCATTGAACTCAACGGTTTTTTTTGTGAAAATTTATTCAGTTCGAATGTCATCCCTATCTACCCCAACGAAAACTCAGTGAGTATTGTAAGTCACAAAAAGTTACAGTCACAGCGTACAGTCCGCTGGGTTCGCCGAATCGTCCATGGGTTACGAACGATGATGTCGTTTTACTGGAAGATCCGAAGGTACTTTTTTCCGACAACGAGTTCATTGAAATTTCACTAACAACAAAAAATTCTAACAGATCGTTGCACTTGCAAGCAAATACAAGAAAACGGCAGCCCAAATTTTGATCCGTTATCAAATCCAACGGGGACATGTGGTCATCCCGAAGTCGGTGACGAAGGCTCGAATCATTTCAAACTTCAATGTGTTTGACTTTGAACTGAGTGAAGATGACATCACGCAGATCGATAGCTTTGACTGCAACGGCAGAATTTGTCCATTAACTGAGTGAGTCGATTGCAAATCAAATCAAATCTTTTGCTGCGAAACTAAGACAAACATTTTTTGAATCCTTTCAGCTACAAAACGCACCCAGACTGGCCATTCAACGATGAGTACTAAGCACTTAATCGAAGGTGGTTTTTCTGACTTTATCGTGGTAGCACCTAGCCTTGTCATTTTATTATTAAACCATAGAACTCTCGACAGTGCTATGATTAAACTATAAGTTCATTTGTATTGATGCCAGTATTCATTCAGCCTAATAAAGCGAAACAATTAAACTAACAAACGAACGCATACAGACTTACAGACAGAGGCGCGAGTTTATTCCAATAGGGAAACTTACAAAAAATTCGAATGCAGCGCGTCAAATTTCAACATCAATAAGTCCGAGTCCAGCAGATGATCTGAGGTATTGGTCAAGTTTGGTATGTCGTTCAAGTTGATTTCAAACGGCTTCATATCGTTGATATGATCCAATGACTGAGCCAATTCGGCGTCGATTATCTCATCGAAATTCGACAATTCTTTGAATGGTTCTTCAGCTATCTCGTCGATTGTGTTTGGCACTTGAAACGCAGTTCTTTCGGCTTGTTGATCTTTCTGGGACAACAGGTTCGATATTTCCTTACTTCGATCGCCGATTTTGCAGAGACTGCACCGGGACTGGTAGAGTTTTCGCTGAATGGACTGCAATTCCAGTCGTTCTTTGCTTAATTCCAGCTTCTGTGCCGATAAATTCTGCTCACGGTGCATAACATCCCTGGATTGTTGTTGCAGAATTTCAAGTTTGCTTCTCAATTTTTGCTGCAGGACACTGGTTGCCTTTGTAGAAGCTTCGGCAGATTTCTAAGAAAACGACACAAAAATATCATCCGCTTCAGATTCCAACCCGACTCCTTACCTCTCGCGCAAAAGCGTGATCTTTCAGACGCTCAAGTTCAGCTTCTTTCGCTCGAATATTACTGTCTAGATCGACCAATTCGCGTCTCTTCACTTCAAATTGTCGTTGCATTTCCATGAAACGTTCTCTTTCGACATCAGACTGGCGAGCAGCATCCTTGAGGAACGAAACATGCGACCAAAGATAATTGAAAATTGGGATAACTCGACTAACCTGAGCAATTTTAATGGCTGTGTCGATTTCCGTTCGTGATATTGTTGACTCTACAGGTCGATTCAGCCGAGCCATTGTCTCGAATTTCGCTTTCTCTGCTAACAATTCCTGGCGATCGTCATCCAATTGTTTCAATCTTCTTTGGACTTCAAGTGATTCGAACATTTTCAAGTCCTGAAATACAGCCAAGTTTTGGTTACGGATTCGATTCTATGGACTCCATAGTATGGAGGGCACAGGTGCTCACTTCAATACGCTTTTCGTCTCTTGCAATTTGTTCTCGAGCAAAGTTCCGTTCTCTTTCGAATGAGGTGCGCTCCACTTCAAGCGAAGCTTTCTGCTGTCTCAGTGACCATTGTTCTTCTGCGGATGTCTAAATGCATAAGTTGTACCGTTAATCAAATGGGAATCGTGAGGTGGGCAAGAAATTCTCAGCACCTGACTTATGGAATTTAGTTTTGTTTCCAAAGTTTTGACAACTTCCAGCAACTGAATACGTTCTGCCTCAGTATTTTCTTTCAGTTTCTCGAATCGGGTCTTTTGTTCTAAATGAAATGCAAACTTTAAAGAGTCCCGTTGGGCCAGCTTTGCTTGAAGTTACCTTCGATTTTTTTCTCTTCAACGCTGATACGCCTTTCCCTTTCTGCGTGAGCAATTTCAAGTTTCTTATGCAAGTCGTCACGTATTGCTTCAATGTTTCCACCAGCACTTTCTAGGTAAGCCGATGCTGATTGCAACGTCTGAAGATACGATGAGTTTTCCTGGACTACGCCAAACTCCAGCAACTTTGATTGTCTAAAAGAATCGAATTTTTGGCCTGAAATTTTTTGCTTTTTTAATTGAGAATGTGGACACACCAACCGCATAATTTCAATGGAAACTTTGTAGTCGTTCCGGACAATTTTCAACTCATCCTCATAGTCAGATCGAACTTTAGCCAAGTTTTTTTCGTTGCTCAAACTCAATTCCGCTATTTTCGCTTCGTACAATTCCAAGACTTTCACCTTTTCCTCATTTAAAGTCTCGATTTTCTTTTCGTAGAACTCCTCGAGATTCTTGTTCTCGCTACGCAAACGATTTTCTAATTTTTCCAGATTTTCTTCCAACAATGAGATTTGCTTTCTGAAATTATTGAAGTGAAATTAGCATAGAGTAGAGAAGAGATCCAATCTGTAACCCAATCATCAATATGCGCGATACTAACTTGTAACTGTGTTCTAATATTTCCAACTCTTGCTCGTGATTAGTTTTAATATTTTGCAAAAGATCCTCCAACCGAAGCTTCTCCAGCTCAAGCTTCTTAACATCAGCACTCAATTCAATGATCACATTCCCTTTGCTCACTTTTGAATTGACTGTCGCTTCTTCCTTCTCCTCATGATCCACTAACACCGAAGATGCTGTATCGGGTGGTTGAACCATTAACATTTGAATATGAGAATTTATTCGCTCCTGTTGCCTTTTGATGTTGTCCTCAAGTACACTCTGACGCTGTAGCTGCTTCTGCAGCAACTCATTAAAATTCTGTTCTTGCTGTGCTAGAAGACTCTGCTGTCGCTTCTGCATATCCATCAGTATTGTTTCTTGATTTTTCATTTGGCTGGCAATTAACAGTTGCGTTTCCTGTTGACGTAAGCTTTGCAAAGCATTGTCTTGGTCTACCTTCACCGTGGCAATTAGTTGGGAAGTTTGTTGGATATCAGGCCGGAAAATGTTCTGAAGATTTGCGATTGGAGTTTCTGTTATAGGTTGGGCTTGCTGTGTTTGAGACCCTGCCACTGAAACATTTTGGGTCGCTTCACTTGTTTTTGTTTCAACAGAACTTGCTGCAGTTGTATTTATACCGAGCCAATCTGTAGTTAAGCTCTTCGTTGGTTTTGCTTCCTTTTTGATTTCCCTATCGGGTTCGTTACTAGTGAAAAATCCCAAAGGATCTTTAGCGGTGGCACTTCCTTGTCTCTTGATCGAAGATGGTCGTTGACGATTTACAGATGAGATGTAACTACCGGATTGAAGCCCGTCAGTTGGTTCAGGTTGTTCGATGGTTGACTGTCGTGAAACACTAGTATTCGGTCGAGAAACCGGTGTTTTAGGCTTAACGGCGACCTTTTCGCTTATACCTAACAAATCGTCCAGAATGTTGGACTTTTTACTTGCGGACTTCACATTCTTTGGGTCAAAGCCTAAATCAAATAGCGGATCGTCATCATCGTCGAAATTGATGGTCTCTTTCTGAGTCGGTTTTTTCGTAGTAGCTGGAACCCGTTTCGCATCCGATCTTGATGTGGTACTCGGCAGAGGCTCTGGTTTTTTTATTAGCTGAACGCTGGAAGCTGGAGGTGGTGCCACTTCAACTGGTTTTGGAACTGATCTGGTTTCATCTTTGATTCCAAATAAATCTTCCATTTTAGACGCAGATTTTGAGCCGGTTGTAGCTGGTTTGGGCGGAGCAATTTTTGGTTTTGTCTCGAAGAAACTATCGTTGCTTCCATCGCTCAATAGATCCCCAAGAGGATCGTCGAGATTGAAATCAACCATTTGGAAATTATGTTTATTCACAGCAGTTACCACAGGTCATATTTTATTAAAAAACATTCGCAATTTTCTTTCACACACAGTCACTCAACTCTAACATTGCGTCCCGACTGAAATACTTAATAGTCTCGTCTCCAAAACAAAATTTGTTTACGATTTCTTGTCGCCATGGAAACTTATACGTTTCGATGAATGAAACAGTTTCATTCATGCCATATGCACGTTGTCACATAAAAAATCGTTATATTCTTCAAAACAAGTAATAACACGCTAACAAACAGTTCTGAGGGTATGGTATTCAAGGTGTATAGCATAAGCAAAGCATACATCATACCATTTATGAATGGGTAATAATGGGTGGTCGAAAACCGTGTAGTTCAAAATGTAAAGTCTCATTGTTGGTATAAAAGAAGCTTTTAAAAGCTATAGCTCATGTTGCTGAGTAAAATTAAAAAGTTAGATTAATGTGGTTTTGCAACTAGACGCATATGTGACTAAATGCTACTATAGGAATTTGTTTCCTCATTAATCGTTCGTCAAGCGAGTCGCCACCGGTCAGCAGTGGGTTTTGATTTTACATTTTTACAAGCTGCCGACATGTAAACAACAACTGAACTGTCCTACCTCTTATTTTGTTTGGATGTTTCTCATTAAAATCACGGCAGCGTAAAATAACGTATATGATTACTTCCTTGACGATGTTTCTTTTTTACTCGGTTTCCCTTACCTGATGTGCCTGAAGTTAGCTTAGTACAGCTCTTTTTACTATAAATTAGGTACAACTTGGTATAGCTTTTTCCTTCAATCCTGATTGGTGTATTTAGTTGGTACAACTTCTATTTCTCTACAGAAAATTGTTCTACCTACTCGGTATCAATGAATGTACAAACCAGATGGTCTGTCCATACAAGCCGGAGGAAATATCGATTTCATGTAAAACAAGGCATCAGAACAGTCGGAGCGTTTGCTGCGACTTAGCCCCGTACGACCCGTAATCCTATTTCGTCTGCAACCATAATACGTCCGTAGCCCTAATAAGCCCGGAACCCTAATACGTCTACAACCCTCTAATGCGTCTGTTACCAAAATGCAAGTCAAGTTGGGCATTGTCAAATTTACTGAAACTGTTCATTTTTAGCCCCGTACGAAGTACTGGGGGCTTATAAGGTTAATATGCCGTTTGTAACACGTCGAATTGGAAGCAGACAGTAAGGGCAAAGCATTTGGTTATGTTCATAGACTACGAATCCGCAATAAAACAAGGCATCAGAACAGTCGGAGCGTTTGCTGCGACTTAGCCCCGTACGACCCGTAATCCTATTTCGTCCGTAACCATAATACGTCCGTAGCCGTAATACGCCCGGAACCCTAATACGTCTACAACCCTCTAATGCGTCTGTTACCAAAATGCAAGTCAAGTTGGGCATGGTCAAATTTACTGAAAGTGTTCATTTTTAAAATTGCGCATAGCGCAATTACGAAAGCCCGTACGAAGTACCTCTCAAATAAAACCAACAATTTACGACATTATTTTAGAAACCCAAAATTTTTTGCCAACTTTCCATTGGGTATTCAATTACCTCTCAAATAAAACAAAAACTAGCAAAATCGGTTGAGATTTACTCGATTTATGTGCAAAAAGCACTTAGGGCCGAGTAGCGGCCTTAGTCCAAGGGCGCAAATTTGAAACTTTTTTTGCCGTCATTCTATTCGGCATTCAATTATCTCTCAAATGAAACAAAAACTAGCAAAATCGGATGAGATTTACTCGATTTATGTGCAAAAAACACTTAGGGCCGAGTAGCGGCCTTAGTCCAAGGGCCCAAATTAAAAACTTTTTTCGCCACGTTCTTTTCGGTATTCAATTACCTTCCATAAAAAACTAAATCTAGCAAAATCGGATGAGATTTACTCGATTTATGTGCAAAAAACACTTAGGGCCGAGTAGCGGCCTTAGTCCAAGGGCCCAAATTGTAAACTTTTTTCGCCACGTTCTTTTCGGTATTCAATTACCTTCCATAAAAAACTAAATCTAGCAAAATCGGATGAGATTTACTCGATTTATGTGCAAAAAACACTTAGGGCCGAGTAGCGGCCTTAGTCCAAGGGCCCAAATTTTAAACTTTTTTCGCCACGTTCTTTTCGGTATTCAATTACCTTCCATAAAAAACTAAATCTAGCAAAATCGGATGAGATTTACTCGATTTATGTGCAAAAAACACTTAGGGCCGAGTAGCGGCCTTAGTCCAAGGGCCCAAACTTGAAACTTTTTTGCCATCATTCTATTCGGCATTCAACTATCTCTCAAATGAAACAAAATCTAGCAAAATCGGTTGAGATTTACTCGATTTATGTGCAAAAAGCACTTAGGGCCGAGTAGCGGCCTTAGTCCAAGGGCGCAAATTTGAAACTTTTTTTGCCGTCATTCTATTTGGCATTCAATTATCTCTCAAATGAAACAAAAACTAGCAAAATCGGATGAGATTTACTCGATTTATGTGCAAAAAACACTTAGGGCCGAGTAGCGGCCTTAGTCCAAGGGCCCAAATTAAAAACTTTTTTCGCCACGTTCTTTTCGGTATTCAATTACCTTCCATAAAAAACTAAATCTAGCAAAATCGGATGAGATTTACTCGATTTATGTGCAAAAAACACTTAGGGCCGAGTAGCGGCCTTAGTCCAAGGGCCCAAATTGTAAACTTTTTTCGCCACGTTCTTTTCGGTATTCAATTACCTTCCATAAAAAACTAAATCTAGCAAAATCGGATGAGATTTACTCGATTTATGTGCAAAAAACACTTAGGGCCGAGTAGCGGCCTTAGTCCAAGGGCCCAAATTTTAAACTTTTTTCGCCACGTTCTTTTCGGTATTCAATTACCTTCCATAAAAAACTAAATCTAGCAAAATCGGATGAGATTTACTCGATTTATGTGCAAAAAACACTTAGGGCCGAGTAGCGGCCTTAGTCCAAGGGCCCAAACTTGAAACTTTTTTGCCATCATTCTATTCGGCATTCAACTATCTCTCAAATGAAACAAAATCTAGCAAAATCGGATGAGATTTACTCGATTTATGTACAAAAAACACTTAGGGCCGAGTAGCGGCCTTAGTCCAAGGGCCCAAATTTGAAACATTTTTTGCCATCATTCTATTCGGTATTCAATTATCTCTCAAATAAAACAAAATCTAGCAAAATCGGATGAGATTTACTCGATTTATGTGCAAAATATTGGAGAACGAGAAGTAGAAACGACCGTGGTTTATGCTGAACTGAACTAACTTTAATAATATACATTATATTTATAAACGATTCCCCACCACAACACTTTCCCTGAATCGTGAGTAACAAACAATAATGATAATATAAAACTTTTCATAAAACTTTTCATAAAATCATAACCAACTCCATTAGACTCAATACCGGTTTCCACTCAGAACTATTCTTTGGCACTCTTCATATAGCTTTTGCTTACAATGAAATATTGCACGATTGATATTTCAACACTTTCCCTTAATGAATATTTTAATCCTTCAAAATGTTTCATTATACAATGCAAATATCAGTTCTAACATATTTCATTATTTTCACAGAAAATCTGATACCATTCAAAATTTAGAACTACTTTAGATTCCAGTGATTCAGATTCACAAATTTAAACTCAATTTTTCCCAGATCCATTCTGCAATCACTTTCCCTGAATCAAATACAATTTCTACGAATTTACTTCCCGCTTTCAATTTTCAATCGATTCGATTACGCGAATTTTCATCAATTTAATGCCCTTTAATCGAATACCTCAACAAATGTTGCATATCAATACGTCTCCCATAATGGATATTAAACTCATTTAATCTTCAGTACACTATTAGATGCAACATTACTATCCTCAGTTATCATTCAACAGGATAGCTTAAACACAACAGCCCAATGTCTTTGACCTGCCCACTGTTGATTCGATCAATTGCATTTGACCAATGTTATCTGTATGTCTAGTGTGTCTGGTGTAAAACTCAATGTTCGTTCTCGCCCCATATACTAGATATAGTAGACATTCTCTTGCTTTCTAAAACGATACACCAATGTATTAAATTAATAAATTTCAATTACCTCGACGTCCACACAGTTCTTGTTTTATCATCAAATTTTTGCATGTGCCAACTAAATTGTTGCTTGTACCAACCAATTTTGCTGCTTGTGCCAACCAATTTGTTGCTTGTACATACAAACCCATTGTTGCTAATTTTTGTGTTGCGTCCGACGACCAACCAATTTTTGGAACAGCACTATTTCACAACTAACATTTCCTTTAGTCGCGTTGCAGGTTTTTTTTTTTTTTAACACAGCGCCTGAGCTCGCTGCTATTTTTTTTTTTACCACGTTATTCCCCATTTCAGGATAACGTTTGACCCCACTGTACAGCCATTGTCCAATAATCTCGTTTATGTCCAGCTCGTCCTGATCTAGTTCCATTCCATGTACGTTCACTTGCAACATGGTCATTTCTATGACTTCTTCAGGTTAGCATTTTTATTGACCTCGATGACTATCTCTACAGATTTCATGTAACTGTCCAGACAAGTTAACTCCTTTTGTAGCTCAGTGATTATATCTCCTCAGATTTCTCTTTATCTGTCCAGATTTTTCACCTCCAATGCTACACCATGCACTTTGACCAGCGCATTCTACATTACGGTTGGCAATCCTCAATGAAATTTCTGTTTCAGCATCACAAATTTTCTATCCTTTTGTCCCAACCTTCTTGACCATTCCACAGGCCATAGATGACAATTTTTGATTAATTTGTTTTCCATGCCAACAGCCAAATCTCCACGTTGAACAACTGAGCGGCCGAAATCCAATTCACCGTTTGCATTGCCGTATCCTTGATCCTTGCTCGTGATTCATTCATTTGACTAAAACTTCCAAAAATCACGCCAGATTTTAACCCTTTTGTCTGTTGAATCCCTCTCACGCAACATCCATCCTGGACCTTAATGCGAAACTCTGATGACGATTTCCTCAGCATTCTTTTGATCAGCCATTTAGAATTTACGTAAATGATCCATCTCAAAGTTGTTTTTACTGCGTAAAAACCAACGTCTTTGTAGCACACAGCCACTGGTCCGTCAATAACCTATTTTTACGGCACATAGCCAACGTTTTGTAGCTTACCGCCACTGGTACGTCACTGACCATTTTTCACTGGAAACTGGTTCTTTGGTTCTTTGCTTGCTTGAGCGACCACATCGGTTCTTCACTTACTTGAGTGACCAGTCAACCTTTTTCCTAAAACATGATATACCATAGGCTTCTAAATTGTCCAACCGTTACATAACTGGCATTTCCTCAAGTTATCTGGACGGATTTTCGTCTTGAGTATAAACTCTTGACCCAGCGCCGTTACTCGCTGTTACCTTTTATTTCGATTGACAATTATTTCAGCATTTGTATTCACATCTATTATCAGATCTCAATGTTTTAATTTTTAGTTCCAACTGTCCTTCGACAAGCAATTTAAAATCTTTGAAACATTTGAAAACTTGATTCTTTTGAGCAATTACATAAACAAAACATTTTCTTGAAAAATCATCGATAAAAGTCACGAAATATCTCTTCCCTCCGAATGAATTTACTGACATCGGACCACATACGTCACTATGTATCAACTCAAGAATTCTCGTAGCACGAGTATCACTGTTCAGATATGGCAATTTACTTTGCTTTCCCTTGACACACGTAACACACTTCAGGTCTTTCACCTGTTGTCCAAAATTGTTCATAAGAAAAACATTACTGAAACTAGCATGTCCCAACCGACGATGCATCAAAATTGCATTCCTCATGCCTTTTTTTCTTGTTCCAATATTAACACATGCAAGTTCGTTTTCATTCGAAAAATCTGATTATCTTCGACTTCCTGAAGAAGAATATTTTTCACGTAATCGATGGTCAATTTCTTACCAGAATTTTCCAAACCCATGATCATTGGTCGGTAGTCTGACGAGAGTCCTCCCAATAATAGTGAACCGAGGATTTCATCGTCCAAATTGAAACCAACCTTTTTTACTTTTATCGACAAAAGTAAAGTTTTGTTGACATAACTTTCCATGCAGTCATGTTGTTCCAATTTTTGTGAGACCAATTGTTGAAGTAAGGCCACCTTGCGAGTAGTTCCAGTGTCTTCAAAAGCTTCATGCAACGCATCCCAGCAATCCTTTGCCGTTTTTTTGCCCGCTATGTAGGTATAATTATCCGGTTCGATAAGCAAAATGAGTTCAGATCTAGCTTTCAAGTCGGATTCCTTATCCGCTTCAGTAGCTGTACTTGTCAACGTCGTTTCAACAAACTTCCATAATCCTTTTATAACCAAGTATGATTGTGCTGAAATTTTCCACTGGTCGAAATTCTCCCGGCCTTTCAATTTCACAATAGAATTATTTTGCAAATTCACGATATTATTTTTCGTTTACGTAGGCGTTTCTGGGCCCATAACCTATTGGAGAACGAGAAGTAGAAACGACCGTGGTTTATGCTGAACTGAACTAACTTTAATAATATACATTATATTTATAAACGATTCCCCACCACAACACAAAAAACACTTAGGGCCGAGTAGCGGCCTTAGTCCAAGGGCCCAAATTTGAAACTTTTTTCGCCACGTTCTTTTCGGTATTCAATTACCTTCCATAAAAAACTAAATCTGGCAAAATCGGATGAGATTTACTCGATTTATGTGGAAAAAACACTTAGGGCCGAGTAACGACCTTTGAGCCCTCCCAACAAGCTCGCGTTGCATCCTACACAAAAACAATGTTCAGCAACTTTGTTCTACTCGTCAATACCTTTCATTTGATATATCACAAGCAGCTATTACGTGCGTATTTCGGTAGATATCGTCGAAAGACTGAAAAACACCTATAGGGCCCTAGCTCTGGAAGGGCCGACCCTACCATGCCCATTTTCGAACTTGACCTTACTTTTGTCGATACCAATCGGGGAAAAAAAGAATTTTGAAAAAAGGTTGTGATTTGCTCAAGCTAGAGGGGTCACGGACGGACGGACGGACGGACGGACGGACATTTTTTTTATTGCGGATTCGTCATCTATGAACATAACCAAAAGCTTTGCCCTTACTGTCTGCTTCCAATTCGACGTGTTACAAACGGCATATTAATCTTATAAGCCCCCAGTACTTCGTACGGGGCTAAAAAATGTCCGTCCGTCCGTCCGTCCGTCCGTCCGTCCGTCCGTGACCCCTCTAGCTTGAGCAAATCACAACCTTTTTTCAAAATTCTTTTTTTCCCCGATTGGTATCGACAAAAGTAAGGTCAAGTTCGAAAATGGGCATGGTAGGGTCGGCCCTTCCAGAGCTAGGGCCCTATAGGTGTTTTTCAGTCTTTCGACGATATCTACCGAAATACGCACGCAATAGATGCTTGTGATATATCAAATGAAAGGTATTGACGAGTAGAACAAAGTTGCTGAACATTGTTTTTGTGTAGGATGCAACGCGAGCTTGTTGGTAGGGCTCAAAGGTCGTTACTCGGCCCTAAGAGTTTTTTCCACATAAATCGAGTAAATCTCATCCGATTTTGCCAGATTTAGTTTTTTATGGAAGGTAATTGAATACCGAAAAGAACGTGTCGAAAAAAGTTTCAAATTTGGGCCCTTGGACTAAGGCCGCTACTCGGCCCTAAGTGTTTTTTGCACATAAATCGAGTAAATCTTATCCGATTTTGCCAGATTTAGTTTTTTATGGAAGGTAATTGAATACCGAAAAGAACGTGGCGAAAAAAGTTTCAAATTTGGGCCCTTGGACTAAGGCCGCTACTCGGCCCTAAGTGTTTTTTCCACATAAAATCGAGTAAATCTCATCCGATTTTGCCAGATTTAGTTTTTTATGGAAGGTAATTGAATACCGAAAAGAACGTGGCGAAAAAAGTTTCAAATTTGGGCCCTTGGACTAAGGCCGCTACTCGGCCCTAAGTGTTTTTTGCACATAAATCGAGTAAATCTTATCCGATTTTGCTAGATTTAGTTTTTTATGGAAGGTAATTGAATACCGAAAAGAACGTGGCGAAAAAAGTTTCAAATTTGGGCCCTTGGACTAAGGCCGCTACTCTGCCCTAAGTGTTTTTTGCACATAAATCGAGTAAATCTTATCCGATTTTGCTAGATTTAGTTTTTATGGAAGGTAATTGAATACCGAAAAGAACGTGGCGAAAAAAGTTTCAAATTTGGGCCCTTGGACTAAGGCCGCTATTGGGCCCTAAGTGTTTTTTGCACATAAATCGAGTAAATCTCATCCGATTTTGCTAGTTTTGGTTTCATTTGAGAGATAATTGAATACCCAATAGAAAATAATATCGTAAATTGTTGGTTTTATTTGAGAGGTACTTCGTACGGGCTTTCGTAATTTGCGCAATTTTAAAAATGAACACTTTCAGTAAATTTGACCATGCCCAACTTGACTTGCATTTTGGTAACAGACGCATTAGAGGGTTGTAGACGTATTAGGGTTCCGGGCGTATTACGGCTACGGACGTATTATGGTTACGAACAAAATAGGATTACGGGTCGTACGGGGCTAAGTCGCAGCAAACGCTCCGACTGTTCTGATGCCTTGTTTTAATTGCGCATAGCGCAATTACGAAAGCCCGTACGAAGTACCTTTCAAATAAAACCAACAATTTACGACATTATTTTAGAAACCCAAACTTTTTTGCCAACTTTCCATTGGGTATTCAATTACCTCTCAAATGAAACAAAAACTAGCAAAATCGGTTGAGATTTACTCGATTTATGTGAAAAGAGTACTTAGGGTCGAGTAAAAGGAATTGGTTCTCTCATTATCAGAGAAATGATAAGTTGGTGCGTATGTGGTGAGATAGAATGTCAATTGCAAACGTAAATGCACTTACAGCAAATAGATGCATAACAATCCATCACAGCTATATTTATTCAGTTTTCGGCATCAGTTTTGAAAACAACTATTTTACGAATTGCATCAAATATTGTAAATAGAAACAAATTCCACACAAAATATTTCGTCATGCCCGACATCTGTACAACGATAGAGGAAATATTACGCATACAGCTGTCACAACTGTCAGTGAAAATTGCCTTCAGTCAAAATATTTTTGTGTTTTTCGTAAACATAACCCATAGAACATTCGAATTTAGAAAATTATGTTAAAGACGAGCAAATAATTCGTATTTGTTTTGGAATTCTGTGACCGAAATGACACTGCATTGACCAACGTACGAACGAGTATGTTGTCATTCATTAATTCTCTGCGAACGCCTGTGGCCAGGCTTAGTTTACTGAGCCGAAGTAATACCGGTGCATCCACATTCGTTCGCTTCAAAAGCAGTGGCCAACCGGACAATGCATCACAAAAACTGAAAAACCGTTCAACACTATATTATGCAACCGCAGCTGGAGTCTTGTTCGTTGGTTTGACTTATGCAGCCGTGCCACTCTATCGAATGTTTTGTCAGGTATGTTTACAACACAACATGTGGGAAACGGTTCATTTTCAATGATTCTATCTGCAGGCCTACAGTTATGGTGGAACAACTGGGGTAGGTCACGATGGCGACAAAGTGGAAACAATGGAGAAAATTAAGGACCGAGTTTTGACCATAAAATTTAATGCGGATCTGGGAGCGTCTATGCGTTGGAACTTTCGACCACAACAATATGAAATCAAGGTAGATTGACAGAGTGCTCAACTTCATGCATTTTATCAGATTAATGACCCGAACCGACTCTCTTTAGGTGATACCTGGTGAAACTGCTCTAGCGTTTTATACGGCCAAAAATCCCACCGATGTACCAGTAGTCGGCATAAGCACTTACAACGTTATACCATTCGAGGCCGGAGCCTATTTCAATAAAATTCAATGTTTCTGTTTCGAAGAACAGCAACTGAATCCTCACGAAGAGGTAAAGCGCATTTTACTTTCGTGCGTTCAGTACTAATGCTTTAGACAATCTTTCTTCCAGGTCGACATGCCAGTGTTCTTCTACATAGATCCAGAAATCGTAGCCGATCCGAAAATGGAATTTGTCAGAGAAATCACTTTGTCGTACACATTTTTCGAATCGAAAGAGGGTTTCACAGTTCCGATGCCACCAAGCTATGCGAAAAGTCACTAGATGCCGAATGTTGTTACAGTTTTCTTTTATTATTTAATGTTTTAATTAAAGCGAAATAGTTGATGAAACGCTTTTGACTGCACTGTTGTCGTGTTCAATTGAGGATTGGATGTTGACTCCAAGAGTATTTTTGATTGTAACCGAAGAACGAAGGACGTTAACAGATGGGTTGCTGTAGGTAAGTTTATAATGTATGTGTTTCATTGGTAAGGGGTCTGGACCATTGTAGGTATCTTGGTGCATTTTCTGTGGGTGCGAGCCAATAAATCCACATCGATATCATCTCCCAAACTATGCCTTCGATTACTTAAAATCAACCAACTTCTCTTACAGTGAGCGCATAGCGAAGAAGAGCATTTCGTTTTTTTTACCTCTCTGTCAAACGTTAAGCTTCCACATTGTATGTACCTAATGGTGTGAATTTATTGGCTTTAAAAGCATAAGCCCGAACGCGCTTCAGTCGAACCTAGGGACTTTATACAAAATTTCAAAAGGTGTTTGGTGTGATAACACTGAATTCATCCTTATACAAATTGATTATGGGGTTTGGGGAAGGGATTTGGTTTGATCATATTTCTCAGTGCTGCCAGTAGTACATTTAAATCATCAATAACTCGAAAAATGTACTTATCAGAAATCGTAAACCGTATTGGAATGAAATTAAATTTGAAAAGAAAAATGTTGGTTTACGGGTGGAGACCGAACCCACAATCTTCAACTTGCCGGGCTGATGCTCCAATACGGTTTAGGATTTCTGATAATTATTGTACTAGTTCCAGTTACTTTATCTAACCATTAGACACAATTCGGAAAATATACGTTCTATTTTGTCAAGTGTGTGTTTGAGAGTTTGACATGCGGCCATACAATGTGTTGACGTTGATTGGTATAGATTGTGGATTTGAGCATTATTTCACAGGACTCTCAATGATTGACGCTGTCGGTAAGTCGGTCACATTTGTCACTTCCCCGAACAATATTTTCATGGACAATGTGATCGAAAATTAAATTTCCTAACAAATGATTTTGATTTTTAAATTTCGTATCTCAAAAGACCGACTCGAAGGCAGTGCCATCGCTGATTTTTGCGGTAGTGTCTATAACAATTTCCACAATCTATCTATTATCGGATCTATTACTTCCATCGATCAAAGTATTTTCAATCTGTTGATTTCAAATCTTGTACTTCAATCTTTTTACCATATTTACAAAAGACCATATTACCCAGAGCTTGTCATTATTTTGGTCATCGTTATCGATAACAGATGAATAGATGAACAGATAAACAGCCTTTACTTACATCACATTCGCCTTCAGACGTCCCACTGCGTTACGGCATAAAACAAATCGGACATTTTTCTCGAAAAAGTCTGACAAAATCGGACATTTTTAAAGAAAATGTTGAACAAAGTCGGACAAAGTCGGACGATTTAGATCGGATCTCAAAAATGTATTTCAATTCTCATGTCTCATGCTCATTAAAGAAAAGTCGGAAAAAATTTTTACCATTAAAGAAGCGCCGATATTAATTAAAATCATTCAGGTTACATACGGTCTGCAACTTAATAGAAAGCAAATAGATAGCGAGAGGACGTCTCATCAAACAGACTCCATCGCTAAATTATTGACGGTTCTGTTTACAGCCATAGCTCCACAGGATACTGAGCTTTGAAATAAATCACCTTTAGCAATTTTTAAGACATACTGACCCGAAGAAGTTTTTCGGAAAATTCTGGATATTTCTTTAAATTTGGAAACATTCAAACAAATGTATGTTAGTCCCTAAAGTCTTTTTAATCAACCATGGTTTAACAACATTCCTCATATAAAAATTATGAATAATAAGTTAGAAATTATTAGTTAGAGGTTCATATAAATTCGAATGGCTACATGTAGTTTTAGCTATCTATAACTTATGATTTTGACGTACATACTTTTAACTTTTAACCTTTATTTTGACTTCCATGGGAGCAATAATTACGTCAATTTTGTAATTAGTGTTACAGTAGAAGTGCGAGTGGAGCGAGCGAAATTTTTTTGTGATCTGCATTCAGAAGCTTTGAATGCCTTAAGAAAAATTTAATTTGGAAGAGGAAATACTCTGCATTCATAAATTCTCAGTTTTGATAGTAAAACGGACAAAGTTGGACAATTTTTGATGAAAAAGTCGGACAAGTAGGACAAAGTCGGGCAAATGTTGAAAAAGTCGGACATGTGGGAGGTCTGCGCCTTTCATCGAAAATACGACTTTATCCAATTCGCATATTTAGAAAATGTGTTATTCAACAGCAGAGTAAAAGTGGTTATTGAAGTGATCGACATATTTTGTGTTTGTTTGGTGCTTGCTTTTGAATTTATTTATTTATTTCCTTCCACCAACGGGTAAAACCTTACTGGCGCATTTACAAAAACAACAGACAAAGAAGAGAACTAAAGTTTACAATAATTAAGTTGATAAGTTTTGGTGTTTTTCGTGATTTTCAATGAAAGGCCATGAAATGACTTGAGTCAAAAATAGTTATTTGTGTATCTGTTTTGGACGATTCTTTTTAGGCAATTTCGCTTGTTGTAGCCCGAACGAAGTGAGGGCTACATGCGAAAGTGCCTAAAATCAATCGTCCAAAACAGATACTCAAAAAAAATTTCATGGTAGGGGTCGAAAACCTGAGAAAAATATCGAAACTCCCTCATTTTCGGCCCCGACACATGAAAAAGATTTTTTTAAATTCTCTGTGTATGTGTGTGTGATCCTCGAGGGTATTGCCTCTCAGTTCACACATACACATCGAATTTTTAAAAGTAATATTATTTAAATTGTTCTTCAATTGTTCTTAAAACATTGATTGCACTGAAGTTTCGGCGACATGAGTATCGGCGACTTCCTGAAGAAACGGCGACTTCCTGAAGAAATGACGAGAAGAAACGGCGACTTTCTACACTCACCGTTTCTTCAAGAAGTCGTCGTTTCTGCAGGAAGTTGTCATTTCTTCTCGTCGTTTTGGTAGGAGTTCTCATTTGATGTCGCCATATCTTCAGTAAGTCGTCATTTCTTCAGGAAGTCATCGTTTCTTCTCAACGTTTCTTCAGGAAGTTGCTGTTTCAGAAAAGACTAAAAGAAACGATGAATTCCTGAAGAAATGACGAGAAGAAACGGCGACTTCTTGAAGAAACGTCGGGTCGTTGGAATTGAGTGGGTGAAGCCAAAAAGTTGCTGTAACTATGTTTCTTAGTCTCTACATTTTTTTTTGAAAATTTTTGTAGTTGAGGACTTGCGTCACGCCTACTTATTAACGTGTGGATATGATCGTATAAGTGAACAGAATAATAAAATTTTGACTCGATGGATATTTTGACTAAAATGCACGCAAAAAAAATACCGAATAGATGTTATGGATAAAGTAATGGCCAAAACGAATACTTGTCATTGTGAATTATCATTTTGTGATTTTGCTCTAGAAATGAATTTGGGGATGAATTTGTCCATAACTTCAGCATCAATATGGAAGTTGCAGACAAAGTACCTGACATACTTTCATGAACTGTAAATAGTGTATGACGTGTGAAACTGCTCCAAAGGAAAAAAAAATCGAAAATTGCCGAGTGTAAATGAGAAAGTCTTTCATTGGTGGATATATATATATATATATATATATATATATTTCTTGCTAAATATAAAACATAAGTTTCCAAGACCAGCAGCCTTAAAAAACTAATTCTTAGACGATGCGAGAGAGATCCGGGGCAATGGGCCGGATCGCTCGGCGTGTTAAAACGCTTTTTATTTGACTAATTCTTAGACGATGCGAGAAAAAAAATTAACACCTAAGTTACCGACACCGTTCCGGCGCCCGGCTCGCATTGCGGCCCTCCGCTTCGCTCCGGGGCAATGGGCCGAATCGCTCGGCGGGTTAAAACGCTTTTTATGTACGAAGAAAATTGGTATTCATTTCGTAAAATTCAACTCAACTCAACTCAATTCCTCACTTTATTCTTTTAGTTCGTCCCTACAGAATTCATATTTTTACGAAATGAACAGCAAATTTTCTTTGTACATAAAAAGCGTTTTAACACGCCGAGCGATCCGGCCCATTGCCCCGGAGCGAAGCGGAGGGCCGCAATGCGAGCCGGGCGCCTGAACGGTGTCGGTAACTTAGGTGTTAATTTTTTTTCTAGCATCGTCTAAGAATTAGTCAAATAAAAAGCGTTTCTGAAACTATGACTTCCTGAAGAAACGGAGAGAAGAAATGGCGACTTTCTGAAGAAACTGTGACATGAAACAGCCACTTCAGAAAAATATGTTGTCGTCATTTCTTCAGGAAGTCGTCATTTCTTCAGGAAGTCGTCGTTTCTTCTCGCTGTTTCTTCAATAAATCTCCGTTCTGTCTCAAAAGTGAACGTTTCTGAAAGAAACAACGACTTCCTGAAGAAACGCCGAATTCCTGAAAAAACGGCAAGAAGAAACGGCGAATTACTGAAGAAACGGCGACTTCCTGAAGAAATGACGACTTCCTGAAGAAACAGCGAGAAGTCGCCGTTTCTTCAGGAAGTCGCCGATACTCATGTCGCCGAAACTTCAGTGCAATAAAACATTGCCGCATGTAGCATGTAGCGCCCCATTTTCTCTACCGGGACAAGTGTTTTTGTGTAAAAACTGTAGTTTTCCTTCTCCTTCTCCTTGGACCATGGTCCGATTGGTTTCTATGAAGATGCGGCCCTGTCTTAAAATGTAAGTTTATAATGGTTGATCTCTTAGTTCACACTCGCAAGTGACGAACTCCAAAACGAATTTAATGTTAAAGGCTTCACAAAACATAAATTAGATTATTTGTTGATTTCCATGATAAAGCATAAAAATCCAACTAGTCTAGTCTCAGAGTGATACGAGTCGTATGAGGTCGGTTCGTGAAAAATCATCTAAAATGTCGAATTTCTGGCTGGGTGTCCTTGTCAGAAGTAAAGTTCATTTGAATGTTTTGAAACCAAACGAAAATTATTTTATTTTATTAAATTTGTCACAGACACAAAATTGAATTGAACTTTTTTTTTCGGCTCCCAGTTATTACATCTTAACTAAACCAATTTTCAAAACAGATTTTTAATCTCGAAATGCGGTTCAATTTCTGTGAACCGTGCAGTTCTGTTGAAATAGTTTAATTTCATTTACGATAACATTATCATCACGTAGTTGCCGTTATTCGGGTGTTTGTCTTGTAAACACAAATGCGTTTAATAAAAAAAATAATATATAATTGTGCGCCGGCATGGATGTTGGATTAATATTTTATATTAAATGAATAACCGAATTAAGTCAACAGAAAATCTTATCAAATTAAACATATTTGCAGAGGCCGCGATGAATCCGTTTTACAAAACAGTTGCGGTTAAGTTATAATAACTCCGCGTTATATCTACATATTTACTTTATCCTCCTATTTGTTTAATTGCTACCTGAGCCAGTTATTCTTTGGATTGTAAATCATTCCGTTCACAGAGTTCTATTGAGATATCGCGGTACGACAAATTAGAATCAAAGAAACGTCTACATTGCTTGCATGGCGGACGATTTCAAAGTAGTTTTACGTAAACAAAATTCTCAGCTTTATCTGCTCTAACAGAGAAGATCGGTTACCCTTTGAAGCTGAATTATTTTGTTCGAAAGAAGCGAACAAAACCCACAACAGTTATACAACCATTTCTATGTACTTTGTATTAACCAATGACTCTATACGATGATCCGATTACCGTATCACCGTTTATGCTCCTCCAGGAGTGATTTTCTTGATACCTTTCTGAGCACATATAAGAAATTCCACTTGAAAATGCACCCGATTTCGTCTGTTTTTCAAAAGAATCATCTAGAGATTTGGCTATTTCAGTGATGTACGCTGAGTTTATGCGCCTTTCAACTTCGTCAGTCTGAAAGATTGTCTTTCGCCTCTATGCATTAACTCTAAGAATTGACTAAACATGCAATTCCTCCCGCACTTTTCCTCATTTACAACAACTTTCAGCAAATATGGCTTGTTTCCTTGACTGAAAGTCAATGGTCTTACGCCAGAAATACCCTAAAATGTTTGTTACCACACAATGTATGAAATGTTATCAAAAACGTAATTGTTTGTTACCATTTTTTTTGTCATCACGATAACTTGAGTAATTCTTAACCGATTTGGATGATTTTTTTTTAATCGACGAGGAATAGGATTCCTGAGGTTAAGTTCGAAGATGGGCCATCTAGGGATAAGGTTCTCGAAATTATTCCAGAAAAAACAGGATGTTACTCTGTTGATAATTGATAATACGTGATAATACACCGCTGATGATTGATATTGTGATAATTTCTGATAATTTAATGTGTTGTGCCTCTATGGTTGTGCCGATATTGTATGAAATGTTATCAAAAACGTTATTGCCTTTCACCATTTTTTTTGTTACGACGATAACTTGAGTAATAATTCTTTACCGATTTTGATGAAATTTTGTTTAATCGACTAATAATGAGGGCCATGTCGTAGGGTCCTGGAAACTATTCCAGAAAAACAGGATTTTACTCTGTTGATAATTAGTAATTGATAATTGGTACTTGGTACTTGGTAATTGATACTTGGGTCTTACACCAGAAAATACCATAAAATGTTTGTAACCTAACAATTAAATGTATGAAAAACGTAATTGTTTGTAACCAATTTTTCTTTGTCATCACGATAACTTGAGTAATTCATAACCGATTTGGATGATTTTTTTTTTAATCGACGAGGAATGGGATTCCTGAGGTTATGTTCGAAGATGGGCCATCTCGGAATAAGGTTCTGGAAATTATTCCTGAAAAACAGGAATTTCATCTGTTGATTATTGATAATTTAATGTGTTATTCTCCAGTGACTGGAGAAAATAGTGAAAAATGTAGTTTCCCAAAATTATCGATTTGACATTTGTAAGGTCAAGTTCGACGATGAACTATATGTGAACAATTCTTAAAAAGGTTTGTCAGAAAATGCAACAAAATAATTGATTTGATAATTGATATTTGATAATTAACAAGCAGCAGATACCTAAAATTCATATACAGGGTAAGCCCCTAGAATGCTGTAAATACAGCTAGGTCCTTTTTTGATTTATGTTGTCATTGATTCATGCCACACATTCAAAACAACAACGGAAGCATCATTTCGTCTAAACAACTGCAAGCAGGGATGTGGCTAAACAATATTTCATGACCATAGTCTGGGCTGCTATGTCACAAAAAGTCGTCTCGCTCGCTGACGAGTTTGAAAGTATTTTGACTGCAGTATATGATTTCTGGGTCAAAGTTTCCGAACTAAATTTTTTTCTTGGCACTCACGAACCGGTAATAACCGGTTTTAATGTAAAACTTAAAACTAGGATATCTCCGTCAAATCGACATATTTTTTAGTAGTCTCAATGGTTTCGGAAACTTTGAGTCTATGGAGGCTTCCCGGAAAAGCGGTCAAAAAAAAAACGCTAACTTTGAGAATCTTTTCCCTGGCCATTTCTTATTCAATTTTGAAGTGTGGGGGCTTTTTGGAAAGGTAATTTCATACCCTACCAACGATAGCTGGCCGAGCTCTGACATATCAAAGAATCGGGTGTCACAGCTCTAGGAAGCACCAGTACTTTGCTCAGAAGTTTTTTTCGCAGAAAAATGTAGGAATTCATAAGCGTTTCGAACGATTTGAACGATTTTTACTGAAGAAATCACAAGACGACAAGACTATGATACCTTTGAATGATATGTAACTATATGACTGGGTCTGAGTCTTCCCAAATGCATACAAAAGCTAGAACTCAAGGAAAACCAGCATTTCTAGCAGTTTTTTTTGTTGTCTCCTCTGGATTTGAGGAAATATTGATGTGTTTAGATGTCAGTTCCTAGAATTGCATCTCTCCGAAGGGTCGCCCTTCCTCCCAGTGCTAGAACTCTAGGATGGTGAGTACTTCCACTGGTTTTATCGACCTTTCTTCTGGACTTGAGGGTAGTCTGAGATGTCTGGAGGTCAGTTCCTAGAATTCCATCACTGCGAAAGGTTTCTTCTCAAAGCTAGAATTCAAGGAAAATTAACATTTCTAGCAGTTTTTTCCTAGTCTCCTCTGGATTTGAGGAAAGATTGAGGCGCGTGTGCAAATTATGTGTATCCGCGGTATCGAGGATACCTGGAAATTTTTAGGAAAAAAAGTGGATACCGAGAAATCGAATGATAGCTGAACAAACCAGCGGGAAATGTATGTGCGGGAAGTCAATTTTATGTATTTGGATACCGGGAAATTTCGAAAATTTCGACTTGGATACCGGGAAGAAAACATAATTTGCATACGCGGATTGAGGTATCTGGAGGTCAGTTCCTAGAATTAAATCACTCCGAGCGGTCCATCTACTTCCCAATACCAGAACTCGAGAATGACCAGTACTTCCATCAGTTTTTTTAGGCTTTTTTCTTGATTTAAGGAACGTTTGAGGTCTAGAGGTTAGTTCTCATATATTTCAAATGTCCATTGCAATTCGCTAATTTGACGGACTTTGACCCCTTAATCATATACTGCAGTCTAAATACTTTAAAACTCGCCAGCGAGCGAGATGACATAGCAGCCCGGACTACCAAGAGGTACTTTATGCACGACGACCAAATAGCAGCGGCCCGGACGTACAGCAGTGTTTGAAAGTTGACCATACATTGACTAATGGGTGGCCATGGGTGGTGAGTGCGGACGTCAGAGTGGGCTCAATTTGTTGACCGTGGATAGGCCAACGATCCTACAAAGTTTTAACTTATTTGCTTACGTTTTTGTTACAATTACAAAAATCTATTGAGAAAATATCATTTATCCAAAAAAAATAGTTAAAGATCTGAAAATTTGTGTCCATACATCAAATAATTTTCCGTGGTGCTAAATCGCTCATTTCTTTTCTTTCAATCAATTGTCTTCAATTTGTCCATAATTAGTGATCCTTAATTAGTAATCATCCGTCCATAATTCCTTTCGCCTTCTCGCTCGTCCGGCGCCATGTAAATAAATAACAAAAACACTAACGCTAAATTAAGTTGGAAAGCCGTCCTTAGGCTAAACACTTTCTGCAAGTGAAATATTATATTCGAAATTTGTATTTTTTTGAATAATAAAGTTCGTTAAGTTAAGTTAAGTCATCCGACCATATTATTTAAATGATTATTTGTAAACTAATTTTTGGTAAAATAAAATTTAAAAAAAAAGAATAAATCATTTTCAATTATACATAAAATATGTCCTCAATTGTCCTTTCCTTCCGGACCTACTCTTACTTCACGTATTGTTAGTTAAAAATGTTATTTTAGAACAAAAGAAACGGTTTTAAGATTTACATCGCTGTTTCGTTGTCTAATGGATCTTTAATTAAACCAAAAATTTGTCCTTTCTAAGTACATTCGACTAAGTACTTTTTTTCTCAAATTATTTACTTCACACGCAGAATGCGTCACCACAACAGATATCAGTTACTTTGTAAGTTATAACACAAAGAGGTGCGTCACCTTTACCCTGATTTTATATACTATTGACAATTATGACGATTTTTGTATGAGATAAATATTTCATGTACTGATGCTGAAAGAGATTGTCCACAGTTGAGCGCACTTGGGAACTGCCCCCAAGGCCCTGCCTGTGCCCTCTTTTCTTCCCGTAGGAATCGGCGAGGAGTTAGGTCCGAAATGTGGCAATTTCAAGGAGAGTTTGCTTATAACTGATACATAATGATCGATATAAACGGTTTCTCATTGCCTCACAAGGAGTTAGGTTAATTGATCACATGTCAAATGATCGCTAACCCGAAAGGAAATCAAAACTAATGCGAACTATATACTACAACGTATACCGGCGGCAATGAGTGGTAAAACAAGACACATTCGCTACACATGTTTGTGCTATTCAAATGGATCAAGCAAGGACACCTATCTTACCAGTGGAAAGTTCACATTAGAATCGAATTCCTTTGTAAAATTAGCTGTTACACATCGAAGGTTGACAATTTCCCTAACGTGGCGTCGCATCTATCCCCAACCTAATGTGGCAATTTCAAAGAGAGTTTGCTTATAACTGATACACAATGATCGTATAAACGGTTTCTCATTGCCTCACAAGGAGTTAGATTAATTGATCACCTGTCAAATGATCCCGAAAGGAAATCAAAACTAATGCGAACTATATACTACAACGTATACCGGCGGCAATGAGTGGTAAAACAAGACACATTCGCTACACATGTTTGTGCTATGCAAATGGATCAAGTAAGGACACCTATCTTACCAGTGGAAAGTTCACATTAGAATCGAATTCCTTTGTAAAATTAGCTGTTACACATCGAAGGTTGACAATTTCCCTAACGTGGCGTCGCATCTATCCCCAACCTAATGTGGCAATTTCAAAGAGAGTTTGTTTATAACTGATACATAACGATCGTATAAACGATTTCTCATTGCCTTACGAGTAGTTAGGTTAATTGAGCACCTGTCAAATGATCGCTAACCCGAAAGGAATTCAAAACTAATGCGAACTATATACTACAACGTATACCGGCGGCAATGAGTGGTAAAACAAGACACATTCGCTACACATGTTTGTGCTATGCAAATGGATCAAGTAAGGACACCTATCTTACCAGTGGAAAGTTCACATTAGAATCGAATTCCTTTGTACAATTAGCTGTTACACATCGACGGTTGACAATTTCCCTAACGTGGCGTCGCATCTACCTCCAACCTAATGTGGCAATTTCAAAGAGAGTTTGCTTATAACCGATACATAACGATCGATATAAACGGTTTCTCATTGCCTCACAAGGAGTTAGGTTAATTGATCACCTGTCAAATGATCGCTAACCCGAAAGGAATTCAAAACTAATGCGAACTATATACTACAACGTATACCGGCGGCAATGAGTGGTAAAACAAGACACATTCGCTACACATGTTTGTGCTATGCAAATGGGTCAAGTAGGACACCTATCTTACCAGTGGAAAGTTCACATTAGAATCGAATTCCTTTGTAAAATTAGCTGTTACACATCGAAGGTTGACAATTTCCCTAACGTGGCGTCGCATCTATCCCTAACCTAATGTGGCAATTTCAAGGAGAGTTTGCTTATAACTGATACATAACGATCGTATAAACGATTTCTCATTGCCTTACGAGTAGTTAGGTTAATTGAGCACCTGTCAAATGATCGCTAACCCGAAAGGAATTCAAAACTAATGCGAACTATATACTACAACGTATACCGGCGGCAATGAGTGGTAAAACAAGACACATTCGCTACACATGTTTGTGCTATGTAAATGGATCAAGTAAGGACACCTATCCTACCAGTGGAAAGTTCACATTAGAATCGAATTTCTTTGTAAAATTAGCTGTTACACATCGAAGGTTGACAATTTCCCTAACGTGGCGTCGCATCTATCCCCAACCTAATGTGGCAATTTCAAAGAGAGTTTGCTTATAACTGATACACAATGATCATATAAACGGTTTATCATTGCCTCACAAGGAGTTAGGTTAATTGATCACCTGTCAAATGATCGCTAACCCGAAAGGAAATCAAAACTAATGCGAACTATATGCTACAATGTATACCGGCGGCAATGAGTGGTAAAACAAGACACATTCGCTACACATGTTTGTGCTATTCAAATGGATCAAGCAAGGACACCTATCTTACCAGTGGAAAGTTCACATTAGAATCGAATTTCTTTGTAAAATTAGCTGTTACACATCGAAGGTTGACAATTTCCCTAACGTGGCGTCGCATCTATCCCCAACATAATGTGGCAATTTCAAGGAGAGTTTGCTTATAACTGATACATAACGATCGATATAAACGGTTTCTCATTGCCTCACAAGGAGTTAGGTTAATTGATCATCTGTCAAATGATCGCTAACCCGAAAAGAAATCAAAACTAATGCGAACTATATACTACAACGTATACCGGCGGCAATGAGTGGTAAAACAAGACACATTCGCTACACATGTTTGTGCTATGCAAATGGATCAAGCAAGGACACCTATCTTACCAGTGGAAAGTTCACATTAGAATCGAATTTCTTTGTAAAATTAGCTGTTACACATCGAAGGTTGACAATTTCCCTAACGTGGCGTCGCATCTATCCCCAACCTAATGTGGCAATTTCAAGGAGAGTTTGCTTATAACTGATACACAATGATCGTATAAACGGTTTCTCATTGCCTCACAAGGAGTTAGGTTAATTGATCACCTGTCAAATGATCGCTAACCCGAAAGGAATTCAAAACTAATGCGAACTATATACTACAACGTATACCGGCGGCAATGAGTGGTAAAACAAGACACATTCGCTACACATGTTTGTGCTATGCAAATGGATCAAGTAAGGACACCTATCTTACCAGTGGAAAGTTCACATTAGAATCGAATTTCTTTGTAAAATTAGCTGTTACACATCGAAGGTTGACAATTTCCCTAACGTGGCGTCGCATCTATCTCCAACCTAATGTGGCAATTTCAAGGAGAGTTTGCTTATAACTGATACATAACGATCGATATAAACGGTTTCTCATTGCCTCACAAGGAGTTAGGTTAATTGATCACCTGTCAAATGAACGCTAACCCGAAAGAAATTCAAAACTAATGCGAACTATATACTACAACGTATACCGGCGGCAATGAGTGGTAAAACAAGACACATTCGCTACACATGTTTGTGCTATGCAAATGGATCAAGTAAGGACACCTATCTTACCAGTGGAAAGTTCACATTAGAATCGAATTCCTTTGTACAATTAGCTGTTACACATCGACGGTTGACAATTTCCCTAACGTGGCGTCGCATCTACCTCCAACCTAATGTGGCAATTTCAAAGAGAGTTTGCTTATAACCGATACATAACGATCGATATAAACGGTTTCTCATTGCCTCACAAGGAGTTAGGTTAATTGATCACCTGTCAAATGATCGCTAACCCGAAAGGAATTCAAAACTAATGCGAACTATATACTACAACGTATACCGGCGGCAATGAGTGGTAAAACAAGACACATTCGCTACACATGCTTGTGCTATGCAAATGGGTCAAGTAGGACACCTATCTTACCAGTGGAAAGTTCACATTAGAATCGAATTCCTTTGTAAAATTAGCTGTTACACATCGAAGGTTGACAATTTCCCTAACGTGGCGTCGCATCTATCCCTAACCTAATGTGGCAATTTCAAGGAGAGTTTGCTTATAACTGATACATAACGATCGTATAAACGATTTCTCATTGCCTTACGAGTAGTTAGGTTAATTGAGCACCTGTCAAATGATCGCTAACCCGAAAGAAATTCAAAACTAATGCGAACTATATACTACAACGTATACCGGCGGCAATGAGTGGTAAAACAAGACACATTCGCTACACATGTTTGTGCTATGCAAATGGATCAAGCAAGGACACCTATCTTACCAGTGGAAAGTTCACATTAGAATCGAATTTCTTTGTAAAATTAGCTGTTACACATCGAAGGTTGACAATTTCCCTAACGTGGCGTCGCATCTATCCCCAACCTAATGTGGCAATTTCAAGGAGAGTTTGCTTATAACTGATACACAATGATCGTATAAACGGTTTCTCATTGCCTCACAAGGAGTTAGGTTAATTGATCACCTGTCAAATGAACGCTAACCCGAAAGAAATTCAAAACTAATGCGAACTATATACTACAACGTATACCGGCGGCAATGAGTGGTAAAACAAGACACATTCGCTACACATGTTTGTGCTATGCAAATGGATCAAGTAAGGACACCTATCTTACCAGTGGAAAGTTCACATTAGAATCGAATTCCTTTGTACAATTAGCTGTTACACATCGACGGTTGACAATTTCCCTAACGTGGCGTCGCATCTACCTCCAACCTAATGTGGCAATTTCAAAGAGAGTTTGCTTATAACCGATACATAACGATCGATATAAACGGTTTCTCATTGCCTCACAAGGAGTTAGGTTAATTGATCACCTGTCAAATGATCGCTAACCCGAAAGGAATTCAAAACTAATGCGAACTATATACTACAACGTATACCGGCGGCAATGAGTGGTAAAACAAGACACATTCGCTACACATGCTTGTGCTATGCAAATGGGTCAAGTAGGACACCTATCTTACCAGTGGAAAGTTCACATTAGAATCGAATTCCTTTGTAAAATTAGCTGTTACACATCGAAGGTTGACAATTTCCCTAACGTGGCGTCGCATCTATCCCTAACCTAATGTGGCAATTTCAAGGAGAGTTTGCTTATAACTGATACATAACGATCGTATAAACGATTTCTCATTGCCTTACGAGTAGTTAGGTTAATTGAGCACCTGTCAAATGATCGCTAACCCGAAAGAAATTCAAAACTAATGCGAACTATATACTACAACGTATACCGGCGGCAATGAGTGGTAAAACAAGACACATTCGCTACACATGTTTGTGCTATGCAAATGGATCAAGCAAGGACACCTATCTTACCAGTGGAAAGTTCACATTAGAATCGAATTTCTTTGTAAAATTAGCTGTTACACATCGAAGGTTGACAATTTCCCTAACGTGGCGTCGCATCTATCCTCAACCTAATGTGGTAATTTCAAGGAGAGTTTGCTTATAACTGATACACAATGATCGTATAAACGGTTTATCATTGCCTCACAAGGAGTTAGGTTAATTGATCACCTGTCAAATGATCGCTAACCCGAAAGGAAATCAAAACTAATGCGAACTATATACTACAACGTATACCGGCGGCAATGAGTGGTAAAACAAGACACATTCGCTACACATGTTTGTGCTATGCAAATGGATCAAGCAAGGACACCTATCTTACCAGTGGAAAGTTCACATTAGAATCGAATTTCTTTGTAAAATTAGTTGTTACACATCGAAGGTTGACAATTTCCCTAACTTGGCGTCGCATCTATCCCCAACCTAATGTGGTAATTTCAAGGAAAGTTTGCTTATAACTGATACATAACGATCGAAATAAACGGTTTCTCATTGCCCCACAAGGAGTTAGGTTAATTGATCACCTGTCAAATGATCGCTAACCCGAAAGAAATTCAAAACTAATGCGAACTATATACTACAACGTATACCGGCGGCAATGAGTGGTAAAACAAGACACATTCGCTACACATGTTTGTGCTATGCAAATGGATCAAGTAAGGACACCTATCTTACCAGTGGAAAGTTCACATTAGAATCAAATTTCTTTGTGAAATTAGCTGTTACACATCGAAGGTTGACAATTTCCCTAACGCGATGTCCTATCCTTCGCTAAATTATTCATAACTAACTAAACCCTACCAATACCCTATTCTACCCCTCTGCGTTTTCACGGGCTTGGGACTGTTAAATAACATGTGAAGCGTGCTATTTAGCCGCATTAGTATATATTGCTGTCATTCAATCGACCGACATTTAAGCCTAGAGCGCAATATAAGTATGCACACAACATATATCAACTAGCATAGCAAACGATATCAGCACAACCAAACATACCACACGGTTCAACAATTCTCTTCTGTATCCTTATTATACATGAGTGCCTCTCCGGATTCGGATAACAAAAATAGCAGTACTTTGCTTTGATTGGTTTGACAGCCAATCATCGACTGAAGTATACCATTGTTTTGACATTGTATCTCCGGATGGAACGCATGGCTTGAGCTGTTCAAAGAGTCTTGGACGTCTTCCTTGCCACACAGGACTAGACAATATTCTATAAAATGCTTTACAAACTGCAGCAATTCCATCTAAAAGAGAGCCAGAAGGCTTATTTCGTGACGATGGAAAAAGAGTCGATGGAATGACTTTGGTGCCATGAAGCCGACGTCAAATGTTGGTTTGGGATGTGACTTGTTCAGATACGTTGGCGCCGTCGTACATTCGTTATTCTTCATCAAAGAGCGGATCAGTTGCCGAAAATGCTACAAAAAACATAGCTAACGCCGACCCGTACGAAACACCTATTCGTATCAAAAGCCTTTAATGTGAAACTCTTCATTTCTCTTACTTCATTTTCTTCTCTGCTGAAAAACTATTCTCCCTTTAAAATCACTTACATTATCCACTCTTTGCCTTGTTATCATATATAACTAAATTGCCGGAGGCAATATAGACAGCCCCGTACGAAGACAAATTTCATAAATTCCTATTTAAACAGCTATATACCGCTATATTTAACTATATTTCACTATAAATAAACATTTCACAGATAAATATATGCTATTATATAGCTCTATATGCCTGTATATAGCTCAATACAGCTGTATATAGGTACATTTAGATGTCCGTATATGTAATCCCTGAAACCCCACACACATAACAAATTATTTCCATGTTAACAGAAACTCTCTAAGTATCATTTTTCCCAAGATATTTCTATTTTACTAAAATCCAATATGGCCGCCGGCAGCCATTTTGTTAGGAGACCGGAAATAGTACCGACGCTTTACATTCGTTAATACCTTTCAAACAAAAAAAAATTCATGAAATTCGGTCAAAATTTACTCGAGATATTGTCAAAATACTCCACGTTCACTGTACGGCCGAGTAGCCAGATAAGAGCTCACTCCAAGAGACCTAGCTCACGCTCCGGAGAACATAATTTCATAAAAAAAAATTTCCCTGATTGGTACGGTCAATACCTATCTAATAAAGCTAAAACAGACGAAATATGTTCAAATGTGGCCGACCTACAAGCAAAAACTGCTTGCCGCCCTGTGACTGTTCCACACCAAGGGGTCTAACTCACGAGTCGGACATCCGATTTCCATAAACTTTTTTTTGTCGATTGGTATTGTAAATACCTTTTATTTGACGTATCACTTACAAGTTTAACGTTTAAATGTCCGGAGATATCTTCGAAAATCCGTAAAGCACTTATTGAGCCACAGCTCGGGAGGGGTCGATCCAAAATCACTCATCTTCGAACTTAGCCTGTCTTTTGACATTACCAAACGGGAAAAAAAAGAATTTTCAAAATCGGATGCGTTTTACTCAAGTTATCGTGCAGACAGACAGACGGACAGACGGATAGACGGATAGACGGACAGACGGACAGACGGACATTTTTTTTTCGCGGATTTGGCATCTCTAGACAACCACAATAGGTTTCCCCTTACTCAGGGAGTCCAATTCGACGTGTTACAAACGTATGCGTAAACCTATAAGACCCCAGTACTTCGTACGGGTCTAAACAAACACCACAAATACAAGAAACTACTCGAGCAGAATTATATTATTCTTGCATTCGCAGTCGAAACTATTGGGCCTTGGGCCACAGAAGCTATCAATTTCGTCAATAAACTCCGCAAGATTTACAATGCAACCGGCGAAAAAAATGCAAATAAATATTTAAAACAGAGAATAAGTTTGCCAATTCAAAGATTTAACGCAAATAGGGTGATGGGAACCTTGTCAATGCTTGAGAGTCAATGAAAGAAATTTTTTATATTTTGTAATTATTTTTTAGAACCTACTTTCATGTCAGTTGTTTTCTTCGAATAAAAACTCATTCACTCACATCGTTTTGGCAGAGATGTTTTCTCTTTGACAGCCAATCACCGACTAAAGTATGTTCTTGTTTTGGCAAAGATGTTTACTCTTTGACAGCCAATCATCGACTGAAGTATACCATTGTTTAGGCTGAGATGTTTACTCTTTGACAACCAATCATCGACTGAAGTATACCATTGTTTTTCATAGATGTTTACTCTTTGACAGCCAATCATCGACTGAAGTACACCACTGTTTTGGCGGAGATGTTTACTCTTTGACAGCCAATCATCGACTGAAGTATACCATTGTTTTTCAGAGATGTTTACTCTTTGACAGCCAATCATCGACTGAATGTCCTTGATTTCGCTGAGATGTTTACTCTTTGACAGCCAATCACCGACTAAAGTATGTTCTTGTTTTGGCAAAGATGTTTACTCTTTGACAGCCAATCATCGACTGAAGTATACCATTGTTTAGGCTGAGATGTCTACTCTTTGACAGCCAATCATCGACTGAATGTCCTTGATTTCGCTGAGATGTTTACTCTTTGACAGCCAATCACCGACTAAAGTATGTTCTTGTTTTGGCAAAGATGTTTACTCTTTGACAGCCAATCATCGACTGAAGTACACCACTGTTTTGGCGGAGATGTTTACTCTTTGACAGCCAATCATCGACTGAAGTATACCATTGTTTTTCAGAGATGTTTACTCTTTGACAGCCAATCATCGACTGAAGTACACCACTGTTTTGGCGGAGATGTTTACTCTTTGACAGCCAATCATCGACTGAAGTATACCATTGTTTAGGCTGAGATGTTTACTCTTTGACAGCCAATCATCGACTGAATGTCCTTGATTTCGCTGAGATGTTTACTCTTTGACAGCCAATCACCGACTAAAGTATGTTCTTGTTTTGGCAAAGATGTTTACTCTTTGACAGCCAATCATCGACTGAAGTATACCATTGTTTAGGCTGAGATGTTTACTCTTTGACAGCCAATCATCAACTGAAATATACTATTGTTTTGACAGATATGTTTACTCTTTGACAGCCAATCATCGACTGAAGTATACCATTGTTTTTCAGAGATGTTTACTCTTTGACAGCCAATCATCGACTGAATGTCCTTGATTTCGCTAAGATGTTTTCTCTTTGACAGCCAATCACCGACTAAAGTATGTTATTGTTTTGGCAAAGATGTTTACTCTTTGACAGCCAATCATCGACTGAAGTATACCATTGTTTAGACTGAGATGTTTACTCTTTGACAGCCAATCATCGACTGAAATATACTATTGTTTTGGCAGATATGTTTACTCTTTGACAGCCAATCATCGACTGAAGTACACCACTGTTTTGGCAGAGATGTTTACTCTTTGACAGCCAATCATCGACTGAAGTACACCACTGTTTTGGCGGAGATGTTTACTCTTTGACAGCCAATCATCGACTGAAGTATACCATTGTTTTTCAGTGATGTTTACTCTTTGACAGCCAATCATCGACTGAATGTCCTTGATTTCGCTGAGATGTTTACTCTTAGACAGCTCATCACAGATTGAAGTTAGTTTATAGCATATCAAAAACTAAATTATTGTATCGGTGATAGTGATTTATGCTTAGGAAGTTTAAGAATGAAAAATAAGCTGATCAAAATCACATTGCAAAAATGGTCAGTCAAGGGACCTGACCCAGCCAAAAGGTGGGACCTAGTTTTTCCCTCTGATTTTACAAAACGTACTCCCGTTTGGAAATTCATTCCAAGCACCGTACCTGTAAACCATAAATAAGACATACCATTGAATGTGAATGAGGTGAATCCAGCACAGAAACTCCGACTCAAATGTCCGCAATCGAAAAAAATGTGGTCGACAATAAAAAACTCATTTCCCTCACAACGTTCGTTTCAGTTTAATTTATGCGCATAAATAAATGACGTGTGCGGACAAGGATATTCATACAGTGATGTGGATGAGTGTGTTGTTTTCAATGCGAAAATGGATTTAAAGGGAAATTAGTGGTGACTATGAGGGGGTCTCGTAGATTATGCACTATCATGCTTCGTGTCATTTGTTTTCTGATTAGAAGGGTTGTGGCGGTACAGTAAATTAATATGTGAGACAATATTCGCAAAAGTTGCAGAAGGACAAACGGGTCAACCGAAATGAATGCAACATTGTTTAACAGCAATTTTCAGACTGAACTAAAAGTTTGGGTTATTTCAGTAAGACGACTGAAAGAACCTATTTCAATAATCAACATAGAACGCAAAACAATCCCAGTTAACAATTTGTCCCACGAAATGTACATAAATTACCATCGGAAAATGGGACCATCACACCGAATGTGCTTTGATTTTCGAACATTTATTGGTAAATTTTTTCACATTAGCGGGACTTTTTTCACATTTTTTCAGTGCAAATTAAATGTTCAATTGATGTGGTCCAGTAATCTACACCTTAACTGGTCCTGAAACTGATCCACACTTATTGTACATTAAGAGTACAATAAGTATACATTAAATGGACACTAAATGTACATTTAATGGACAACGATAAATCAACTAAATTCTTAAAAATAATTTTCTTCTAATTTCTTTCTTATTTTTTGCCAACTTTTTTATACGTTTTGTGATGGAGTTTTCTTAGTTTTCCTGAGTTTCCACGATTTTTACCAAGTTTTTCGAAGTGCTTGTGTGTGTGTGCTGAAATTAAATAGCTAGATCCATTTTTTTTTAAAGAAAAATTTACCTTGACACGACCGGGATTTGAACCACGAACCTCTGGGTTATGAGCCAAACGCGTTACGAACTAGCCCCTGAGACTTGTATAAAAGATGGTCATAGTGTGAATATAAGTCTATATCTAGAGAAGCATCATTTGAGCATTTTTAATGCACATTTTATGTACTTTTCGGCATAATTTGTTAAAACTCTTGAACAGGTCTTGTAAAAAGAAACCAGAAACCATTCAAATATTCTTCTATGAGGAAGGTACATAAAATGTACAACTAATGCTCAGCTAAAATTTAACTTATATTCTAATTAAATCAATTCTATATACAAATCTGCGTGGCTCATGAACCAGAGGTTGGCGGTTCAAATCTCGGTCGGGTCAAAGATTTTTTTATTTAAAAAAAACCAAACATTCAGTTGAATACTTTAAAAAACTAGAAGCAAATCGTGGAAATTCGTATATTTGGTGTGAATTTTTCGAATCACACCTACCGTAGCACAAATATTGTACCCGGTAATTTGTACATAAGATGTACACATTCCACAGCGCAAATATTGCACCCGATAATTTGTACATAGCCTCGAACATAACATGTACACAGACCGAAGCACAAACCTGGTAGTCGTTAATTTGTACATAAGATGTACACATACCGAAGCACATACTTGGCAATTGGTAATTTGTACATTAGATGTACAACCAAATCACATCAAACGTTGTACAAATTCAAATATACATAAAGTCCTCATTTAATGTCCAAAAGATAGAGCGCAAAGTTTTACGTACATAAAATGTACATTACTAGGGAGCACCACATTAAAAAAATGGACTTGTGTTAACTGGGAATCTTTTTGGAGATTGTTTTGAATTTTCTTGAATTATTTGATTCTTCATGGATGCCAGAGCAAAACAGAGCTTACTTTAGAGAATTTGAATTCCGAAAAATTCTGAAAAAGTTCCGAAAAAAATCCGAATTCTCTTTTTCGGAATTTTTTAATAATTTTTTGGAATTTTCATAATTTTTCGGAATTCAAATTTTCAAAAATAATCCCTGGACCAAAAATAACTTTTATTACCCCGATGACTTATAGACCATATTCATTTCCACTTGAATTGGTTTCGGAACAAAAATAAAAATTCAAATGAGGTGAAACCAACAACAAACTTGGAAATTCATCAATCATTCAGAAACGGCGACATTTTCTCCACTTTATATGTTTATCGTTCGTATATGCATGCAGTGCGTATTATATAGATTCGAACATGCCCAGCGATACACAGACCGAATTATACGTTTCGAGCGTATCGGATACACACACAGGATCACATAATCTGTAGGCATCGCAGGGACAAAATATGTCAATCAGAGAGAAACACCCCTTATGGAAAGAATAACACGATTTTGATTGAAAGGTTCGGTTGTAACTCCTTTCTTTATCAAATAAATTTCTGAATTGAACTCTGATGATGAAAGTTGATTTAATTTTGTGATATATTATTGCGTTCAATGTTTATGTGCAGATGTGTCATTTTCCCGAATGTACACATATACTTTGTACCTTCCACTACAGATGATGTAGCTGTTGGATTTATTTCGATTTTTATTTTCACAATTTAGTCATTATTTTGTCTGAGTCTGGCACTAATCTGACCTCTAACATGGTGGATAACTTTGAAAGGCGCTTAACTGAAAATAGAAACGATGAACATAGAATTACTGTAACAGTAGGAATAGACATCAATCGAAGGTTCATCAAATGATGAAAATTCTTGTTCGTGAAGAACTAATACCTCGGATTTTTTCATAGAATTTGTGCGACGTCAAATCATTAATCTAGTCCTTCATTGCAAACACTTTGTAATGTTATGAGAAAGTAGCGGTAAATTGCTTACCATTTCAGCTTTCTAAAATTATTTGTTCTCAATGAGTCTTCAGGATGATTTGCACGACTTGTAATTGTCAACGATTCGATGCTCTGAATAATTTGTCGCACTCGGAGTGACACAGTAACTAGCAAAGACTCATAACATAGCAATGGGTCTAGCACATACAAAATATATGGAGTCTAATAGTAACAGAGTAGGCTTTGCATTTCTTTCGTTAAGACATGAGTTGTGTCAATGCTGTAAACTTTGGGGAAGTCACGCAGATCACCATTTTATTAGATACGCAGGAACACCAGGAACACACTACTTCTGAAAATTATACATATAAAAAACCACATTCACCACATCGCCACGGCGACGAGAATCGTCACAGGAGGTGAATTTTTGTATGAAATCCGCAATTTTATCTTCAACTGTGGTGTGTCACCCGCGCATCTGTATGCTGCTTGACCTCCCAAAAGTTTACAGCCTTGCGTTATGCTTCCTTGGTGTGAGTTCAAACACATAACACATGTAATTGTACGTTTGACGTTTGAAATACGAGTGTTATTGCTAGGAGCAGTGCTATGCTCATAACTATTAATAAGTTGTATCTCTTAAGGTAATTGGAAACGTGGACACGGTTGGTGGGCACTGAGACTGGCAGATATCAAACTGTTTTCACGAAGTAGCTACCCACCGCTATGTCTAAGCTTGCAATTTTAGTTTTGGTTCAGAATGCTGCGTCCAGTATTAACTCTGATTTAACAACCGTCAAATTTGGAGGCTGTTTATAAAATAAATATAGAGCCTGTGATTTCATCAACCTCCGAAAATTTGTTATGTTAATGCTAGGAGCAGTGCTATGCTAGGGGTGAGCCCTATGACTACGACTATTGAAACTTAGCAGAACATAATTTCCAGCAAATTTTTGAGAGGTCTACGCTACAGCATTCATTATGTACCAATGAAACATATCGCGCAAATGTTTAAATGGTCCCGATGGTGTATGACTATAAAAACAAAATATTCCGCGATTTTATGCCAAAGGATTAAGTTCAATTTTCTCTTTATTCATCGCAAAATGATGTCTGAAGGAAAGCATTATTATTTAAACATAATAAATTTTCATAAATTTCCATTCCATTTAAATTTGCTTCACGCCGTCGGTAGTGTTAATTTACTACGAAATATCAGACATTCTTGATTTCTATGAAGTGATAAATTAAGATGAATAGCAACTTGTCGTGTCGTTAATGTACTTTGTAATTACTTTCGACTGCTTCTTTATACTGTGCGTTCTGTATTTTATTCTATACACTTTGCTCAATTTATACATTTCGATCATAATAATTGTATGTAACATGGTGGATGTTCCGTTCACTGTGTTTAGTGCTGGTTTTTATTGAATTTTTATTTGTCGTTAAAATTATTTCTAAACTTTATCGTTGCTGCTTATAGGAAATCCTGCGATGATTTTGTTGCCAATTTCTATAAATTTAAATCTCAATTTTACGCATTTTTTGAAAGTGCTCGACATTAAGACACTATTCAAACAACAAGCTGGAACATTCAAATTTCTAGTAATGTAATAATCTGACATAGGTTTCAAACGGTGATCCTATGATAGTACGGATATGCATGTGGGCTCTCGGTCTAGTGGATCGAGGAAAGTAGAACTTGACAAGAGTAATTTTGTCTAGATTTCGCCGCAAGGATCATTGTCCTGTGGACACCATTTTGTAATAACCAAGTTTCTACCATTTAAAGAATGTCTTAAAACATGATTATTGCAAAATGCTGCTGCTGTAATATTCGAATTTCGTTCACTAACAAAAAATATTTTTTCACATTACCTGTGACACATAATCTTTTCAATAAGATGACCTACTGATGGTAATGTTAAGAAAAGTTAGCTGACACAGGTAATGTTATATAAATAAATTATCTGTGACTGGTTAAGCATTACCTGTGACAGATAATTAGTCCGGCAAATGTTAGCTGTTGTAGGTAATGTACATTATCTGTCGCAGGTAATTTAATGTTGGCTGCCACTGATAATATTTCAGCTTATATTCGCCATAAGTAACGAAATAGCATGGGATGAATGGTTCAGTGACAACGCGCCAGGCTCATGGTCCGAGGGTCCCCGGATCGAAACCGGTGCGCGCCACTTTTTTTTTAAACAAAATTAAATATCAAATTGACTTAGATTAAAGATAGCTACGATTTCACTGAATGACGAAGAAATCACAAGAAGAAATATGTCAGTACGTCTTGTGATTCTTTCCATAAAAGTCAATGTTTGTAATTGCGGATCGTCAAAATTTCACAATTTTGTTTTGTAAGAGATAGGTGAGATGAATAAATAATAGGAAAAAAGATGGATAAACAAGTGTCCCAATGAAACAATTTAATATTTTTCTGGCTGTCATTCATATTCAGATTTATAAAATACAATAACTAAAGACGAGGAAGAAGACATATCGAGTTCTAATGATTATTTGCTAATTTTGAGAAAGTTTATCTGTCACAGGTAATGTTATAAGATAAATTATCTGTGAATGGTAATGTGACCAGTAACTTCATATTAATAATTAGCTACACTTTACGTTAAACTGGTTAGCGCAGTGACAAGTCACAAGTTTCATAACCCAGAGGCCGCAGGTTCAATTCCCCATAGGTGCACATTTAAAAAAAAAAAAATTAGAATCCATTTCCGATTCAACTAACACACACATCAGCGAGAAATAAAATAAATAAATTAGAGTGAACGTGAAATGAAAAAAAACTCAATTTTTGTTTTTAAGAAAACGAACATTACCAGTCACAGATAATCTTAAACATTACCTGTCACAGCTAATTTTCTCTACATTACCTGTCACAGATAATGTAACGAAATTACATTACCTGGAGATGCACATTACCTGTGACCGCTGTTTAGTTTTCTGTCAGTGTTGTCAGATTTCGAATTTGAATCTAAAGCCTAAGGTGAAAATACTCAGTCGTGGTGTCGGAATCGGAAACGCCCTGGTGCAAAAAAAAAACAAACAAATTTTGAGATGATGATTACAAACCTTTCAAAATGAAGTTATTTTTCGTTTAACTTATTAGATTTCATCTATTAGTTGAATAAACCCACAAACATGGCAAGTGTACAATTAACAAGTAGACACTTTTGACATCAAAGGCATTTTCATTTTACATTTTCATTTTACATTTTCATTATGTCCTTTAGTATGGTAAGTGGAACCGGTCTGCAAATCATTTACGTGATCACGAAGATCGCAACTACTGATGTACTTTCAATCTTTTATTTCTGATTAACGGCATGTCACTGGACTTACACACTACACAGTTCTCGTTTTTCTTTCTTTTTATTTGCTTCATATCACACTTTTTATGAAAATTAGTTTCCTCATTCCTCTTTCGCATGACAAACAAAAACCATTTACAGAACACGCTCCTTATCTCATAACACTGGTAAAATACTTCAATACTTCATTTAAGCCCCATTATTTAGTTTATTCTCACAAGATTCCTATTGTCTATAAAATGCCCATGTTAATGTTGTTAAAAGATGCAAACGTCACACTCGTAAATTTCTTCTATTTTCACTCGATTTAACTAGTCATAATCAAACAACAAAGAATAATTCAAATAAAAACGCTTTTGAAAATAGATGGAGAACTGCTCCATCAGTTATTGTGTTCACAAGAAAGCAAAAAATCTGTGAATAACTTCAAGATCCTCAGTCCAACATTGTCCATCTTCGAACTTAAACTCGCTAATTGTATCCTTCGTCGTGCTGGCAGCGCTGAAAAAAGAGGACGTCTTTTATGGATACACCACCAATCAGAATAGGCTAACCGTCAAAGAGATTTGCAGGTATTTTTTGGCTTACAATCAAGCGAATAAATCTGCTGGTGATATCATAGAGCTATACAGTACTTTCGACATTTTTAACGTTGCAAATTGGCAACGAACCATATGAGTGAGTGTTACATAGAAAGCGAATGAAGGAAAAATAATCTTGCCCAGCCGTGGATTTGAACACGGGACCTCTCGATTATGAGTCGAGAGCTCTAGCGCCAAAGCCACGGGTTCGGACAAAATGATATTTTCTTCGAACGCTTTTACGTTGTTTAGCATGCAAGATTGAATATGTAGTTTGTGGTGTATGTGCAAATGGTCTGTACGCAGATATTACATTGGGCTTTGTGTATGCAAAATTAAACAGGCCGAAACACTGTCTTTGCTTCGGTGACTAATTTCAAAGTCACTTCACGTGAATGATGGGGTAAGGGAAGAGGAGTGAACCTCTGTTAGTGCTCTTTCATATTAGTTTATTTACTCCGTTGCCAAATTGCAACGTTAAAAATTATGATTAAATTGAAGAAGCCTTTGATGATGATGATGATGATGATAGAGTATAATTCTATGGGTGATATCAATAAAGTAGTTTTAAATCCAACGAAAACGAATCAATAACGATTTCACGTTTAAGGTTTTGTGATCTAAACTTTATTCTTTACTAACTACAACAATATGAAATATTGAAACTCACCTACATTTATGAGGGCGTTGCAACCCATAAACCTTTTTTATGATGGCAAGCACTCTCTACGCCACTGGTTTCATAGACTGGTTTCATTATGACTAAATTATAGATTTCGGACTAAATACTTCTCTAACGATGTTGAAGCAGGTAAAAGGGAATGACGAGTACACCGCTATATATTCAGCCTATAATATACTAGGTAATTGTGTATTCGTGTAACCAAGTAAATGTTTCCAATTTGTCACCTTTATCTGAAAATCATCAACTGCTAAAAACTACGGTCAGTCGTAATTTGAAAGTCGTAGTAGAAACAAACTGTATTTTGTGTGTGTAAAGAGAAAGAAGTTATTTGTGAAGGTACAATATGCAAATGATTCAGAACTTATGTTCATTTATAACAAATTTAACAGTTGATTTGTAATTCTGTCGATATTTAACAGTGGTCCACTTCATATCACGCAACAATGGAACTGAGCACGAATGAAAGCAGTATGCAAATTATGGATTTGGGTTTTGATTGTCTGGAGAACTGTTTAAGACACATGACCATTGAAGAACTTCTGAACGTTGCCGATTCTAATAAGGAAATGAGAGACATAGCCAGATGCGTCTTCAAACGGATGCATGGTCGAAAGCTGGTGCATTTTATTGAAGTATTAAAATTTCGGAATGGTGATGGTGAGCGCACCTGTCAATGTTGCAAGGGACGATCCTACGGTCGCCTTCATTCGGCTGACAGAACATTAGAAATTGCCCAATTGAAATTAGGCTTACAATTCTTGCGCTGTTTCGGCGATCTATTTTCTGAAATTGAATTCATGTTTTGTTTTAGACAGGCTCATCCTTTTTCGTGGTATTGTCAATCTAGGCAAAGTGAACTTATTCAAGTTCATAGAGCTCATGAATGGGAACCTCTACTTATCGGATATATAAATGAGTATTGCAGTGAGTCTTTGACCAAAATCAAATTTTATGGAAAAGATTTGAAAGATTATTTGAGCCATGACGTGCACAAACTCACAAAACCATTTGTAAAAGTTGAAAAACTGGAAAGCGACGTGTTTTACCCAGGTAAAATGAAATTGCACGAATTATTCCCGAAACTACGTGAACTAGAATTAAGATGCTTTCGTAACGCTGTCATACCTCTAGACAATGAATACATAGCAAACAGTTTTCCTTATCTGGAACATTTGACGATTGACTTGATTCACATGAACAAATGTAACAGAAGAAATTTTGCGATCGCATTGCGTTCGAATCCTCAAATTAAAACTTTAGCGGGCAACGTATGGTTCGAAGTGCTGTTCAGCGCCGACAATTTTAATTTTTGGAATGCAAACGAAGATTTCCAAAATCTGGAAAAACTGCTTCTCAAACTAAGACTATACGTAAATCCCGAGTTGCGCCGAGAGTTGCGCGATATTCTGATGAAACCGGTCAGCGAAGATTTACATTTCAAAAATCTGAAAGAGTTAAAGGTTGAAATCGACGATAACTTCTTTGATGAGGACATAGTTACAGTATGGACATTTCCGTTTATTTGCGATAAGCTCGAATCAATGGCAATTTCCGTTTCTAGTAGTGAACTTCGACAATTTTCCAGTTTATTGAATAAACATCCTACTGTGAAAAAATTCGATATTGGCTACGATGCTGACACAATGTCTTTTAATGATTGCTCAATGATTTCGAGAGCATTCCCATTGCTGGAGGAGATTTTATTCCGTGTGAGACCTGATGATTTCGTTGAAGCAATTCAGATGTTTCATTCTTTGAAATGTTTCAAGTATTTTCAGGTGGCAGAGAACAGCAATGTCGTCACCAATAGCTTACGTTCGCTTAACGGTTGGTCATGGTCAGTTTCAAATAAAATATTAGATTTCATTCGCTTAATTGAAGGGAAGCGTCACTGTTGAAACCATTACGAAAACTTTATTTCCAACTTTAATAAATGCACAAAGTACCGATAACCGCAACACACTATGCGCCTGTGTGTAAAACCTTTGTTGCCTAAATTAATTAACTAATTCCTGCAATGAAATAACACGCTGCCACTATTATTTATCATAAAATCTTCAACAGAAATAGTTATTTACGTATCTGTTGTGGACGGTATATTTTAATTTTAGGCAAATCCGTTAGAAAAATTCCGTAATTTCGGCCCAAGACATGAAAAATTGACAAAAAATCAACAAAACAAAATTTGACACAACACAGTAATGTATCGTTTATTGCCCTAGACGCACACTGAGGTGTATAAAACTTAATACGTAACTCTTTCGGCCTCTTCAATCGATACGTAATATATATTGATGTCTTTTTTACTGTAACTAGAGTTGCTCAATAATTTAACTTATAGCTAGCAGTGATGAATACACGACGAAAATATTTGTTCCTAGTTATAACAGACAACGAACTAATTTGTTTAAAGATTTTTGAATGAGAAAAATAAAATTGATTTTGAAGTAATCGATTACGATATTATCTTTTAAGTCCCGTGGTATATAGTTATACATGAATTCGAATACCTGAGTAATGGAAAATGTTTTGTGCCGCAGGAGTGTGTTGAAGTCTGGTGCACTCTCTGCACTTGTCCTGTCTGCTAAAAATATCGGAATTTGGATGATTTCGTTGGTGAATTTTAACTATAAATTTGACCTATGTGTTGTCAGAATCAAAACATATTGAGCCGTCTATATGCACAACCGAAACATGGACGTTAAATATAGACGGCTCCATAGTTTTGATTCTGACAACACATGTTAAATTTAGTTCAAATCTAACAAAATCATCCAAATAATCCGATTTTATTCGCAAAAATGGCAAGCGCGGAGAACTTGCTAACGGAATTTGTTAATTCATATAGCCTCGGAACGTTGGCACTCGGCTAATATTTGGTAAACTTAATAGAGTAAATAAATGAGTGAAGAGTGAAATAAATACTCTATCATTTCTATCAGCGAGACGACTCAACATTTTCAGCGTTTGGCCTAGATAAGAAACCCCATCAAATGACTGGATCTGCAAATATTCGTCATCATTTTTTTTTCTATGGGCGTATCATTCAAAGGAAAAAAATACCATCATCTGCGACCGAAATGGGACGACTTCCTTAGTATCCATTGAATGTAAAGTGATGGGATCACATAAACGACTAATCGGTCGAGTTGAGGAGGGAGAGCGATATTTTGTACAATTAATGATTGTTTGAACCAATAAATCGCTAAGAGTGATCTCTCAGTTTATTTTGCTATTCGTGATGAACCTGGGTTTTGGAAGAGTAATCCATAGAGACTCAGATAGCAAAATTGCGAACGTTTGTTCAAACTGAAACGCATAGCGGCTCCTTGGCATGCTTATATTGTCTATTGTTATAGGGTAAAAGGATCAGTTACTAGCCTTCATTAACTTAGTCATAGGCCACTATTTCTGTCAAGCCCACATTTGTGTAACTCGAATTTCTCTTTAAAGTGATCGTAACTGGCAACGGGCCTGTAACTATCAAGTTCACCCTATGTCTTTCTATTGGTAAATAAAAACCAAACAAATTCGTCATAGTTTACAAACATAGAAACAGCTTCCCGAGCGGACATTAATTTATTGGACGATTCCACATCATGCACATACACAGTCATTTTCACTACTTTTTAGGTCTTTTTTCCATAGGAAAAAAAGACCTATTGTGGGCACTTCATCTATCTGTCCGTCCGTCCGTCCGTCCGTCTGTGTCACAAATAAAATGTGACTGATAAAAGTTAAAATTGCAATGCTACTATGAACAAATCAACACCAGGCAAATCAATTATTATTTGTTATCTGGTAGCCAATCGCTCATAGCAGACATTGCAATTTGAAAGTTTGGTAGTTGTTGGTAGTTGGACCCCCAAAATGTTTAGCAGCATAGATGTTTACCGTTTGAGAGCTACGCACCGAATGACGAAATTATTCTGCCTGCTTGCCTATTTATAACGCAAATATTTGGTAGTTGACTACCACGTTGGTAAATTGCAATGCTACTATGAGCAAACCAACACCAGGCAAATCAATTATTATTTGTTCTCTGGTAACCAATCGCTCATAGCAGACATAGCAATTTGAAAGTTTGGTAGTTGTTGGTAGTTGGACCCCCAAAATATTTAGCAGCAGAGATGTTTACCGTTTGAGAGCTACGCACCGAATGACGAAATTATTCTGCCTGCTTGCCTATTTATAACGCAAATATTTGGTAGTTGACTACCACGTTGGTAAATTGCAATGCTACTATGAGGAAACCAACACCAGGCAAATCAATTATTATTTGTTATCTGGTAACCAATCGCTCATAGCAGACATTGCAATTTAAAAGTTTGGTAGTTGTTGGTAGTTGGACCCCAAAATATTTAGCAGCAGAGATGTTTACCGTTTGAGAGCTACGCACCGAATGACGAAATTATTCTGCCTGCTTGCCTATTTATAACGCAAATATTTGGTAGTTGACTACCACGTTGGTAAATTGCAATGCTACTATGAGGAAACCAACACCAGGCAAATCAATTATTATTTGTTATCTGGTAACCAATCGCTCATAGCAGACATTGCAATTTAAAAGTTTGGTAGTTGTTGGTAGTTGGACCCCCAAAATATTTAGCAGCAAAGATGTTTCTTACTCGAGAGACGCACACCGACTGACGAAATTACTCTGCCTGCTTGCCTATTTATAACTCAAATATTTGGTAGTTGACTACCTCGGTGGTAAATTGCAATGCTACTATGAGCAAACCAACACCAGGCAAATCAATTAGAGGGATTCATTTGAATTTCGACTAACCGAAATTGGTGCTATTTTTTCCGGGACTTTTTTTATATATGCCTAGTTAGGCCTTGGTGCCTAGGCCCCAAAACCAGTCTCAGATATTTTTGATCTTCGATACCTGGTTGGTTGTAAGTGGCCAAAAGTCGAAAAATGGGGTTTAGTATTCCTGATTTCATTTCCGTAAGGTGGGGAGGATACGGGCGGGTATGGGTTTGTTGGAAAGCTGACGTCGAGTACTGCCGGGGCAAATATTAACTTCAAAAAATTTGATGATAAACGGCCGAAAATATGACATTCGGAAAATTTCTCAGAATCTAGAAAACCTCGGTGAACTTTGATGAGAGCTGTGACCTGACTCATGCAATTATTTGATTAAACTAGTACTTATTATGAACCTCAGCTTTACACCGATACCCATATTTAGTAGTTTGGTACGTGACTACGTAACAGATGAAAACTGTGTGTTTCACTCCGCCGAACTACTAAATATGCGTATCGCTGTAAAGCGTTTCTTTAAGTTTTCGATACAAATTTACAACACTCACTGGAGAGAAGATGTACAGGTTGAGACTAGTAATGGTAAGGTCGTTATGAGATGTGCAAAATTTGATTCTATGATTTGTTTAAATACAAAATTCCTGCCTTCGATAGATTTGATTTTTTGATATGTGCTCTATTTCTGCATTTCTGCATTTTTGTATTGTTTCCGGCATAGAGTTACACGCTGGATTTTTAACGTTACAAACTCGCAACGGACTAAAAGCAACACTAGAGCTAACGGTCAAATCGAAACGTAGAAACGGACGTCTAAGTAGTTTTGTCGTTGTCTACCATCCAAAACGTAATTACTCGCAAGGTTGCATGTCCATTTGTGTTGATTGAAGATCCTGTGTAGTTTCAAATCGATGCGCTCACGTTAAGTGAATGAACAGGAAGAAAGGCTGTTTTGACCTCGAGAACTAGCGGCGGTCCAAGAGTCAGAATGGACTGACTATCATCAGTTGTTTCCGCTAGCCTCTTACACAAGAAAGCAGTAAACTTCGACGTTGAACTAGTGTTCGGAGTTTTACAATTGAAAAACTGGCCATCAAAAGATGGAAATCAGAAATTGAGGATAGCGTAGAAGACCAAAACCGCTCATAACGCAAAACAAGAAATTCACGTAACTTCACACACTCATCACACAACAATATCAACACAGCAAGAGTACTCACGTTTCAGGCAATTCACGCTTCAGGCAACTCACGTTCCAGGTAATTCACGTTCAACCAGGCTCCAGACACAATCAGAGAAAACGAAAACTCATGCAAGTTGACAGAGACACTACAATTGCAAAGCACACTGGAGCAAACAACGCAACAAAACCTAGACGGTATACACCAGGAATCAGCAGAGACGGAAAACATCGCTAATTAATCGAAACAGAAACGTTTATTGCGAGCAATCGGACAAAGACCGAATTTAACTACTACAACAAACAACGCAAAAAACACAAAAAAACAAATCGGATACCCTCAGTACTCCGATCAATTGACTGGCCAGGATTACTATCATACAAAATTACTCAGCATGCCTAGCATGAGAAAGTATAGACTGTAGCGTCGCAGTTGACGAATATCGGAGGACACCTGCTGCAATCTCGTTGACCAATGACGGGTTCCGTTCTGCCAGTAGAACTAAACCAGATTTGAAAGCGGGCAAATCGGTGGTACGTTGCGAATTCTCTTTGTTGCTGCTTTTACGATTCGTATGTTTCGCTTTCGATGAACTTTCAAAACTGTTTACTACTTCAGGTAGATTAACAGACCTTTCCTTCAAGATACCACTGACTGACTGAGAACGGGAAATTGGAAGCGACGCGTGGTTCCTGGGTATCACTTGAATCTTTCCGCTGCGTTTCAGAAACGACACAAGCTCGAGCTGATTGAGTATACTCAGACGGATCGGTCGAAGTACTCTTAGCGTTTGACGGGTCTAAGCGTTGTCATTTCGGGACAACACCAACAGGAGACGAACGATTCACGGAATACGAAGAGACACAGTCGTCCACAATAGCTGAATAAGCCGCGTCAGTTGCTAGGCCTTTTTCAGTTGCCCGGCTTGTTATACGCAAGATGCTACGTATGTGCGAATAGCCCATTGCCGAATTGCAATGTGAAAACAACCAGAAATGTCTAAGTGTAACTCTATGGTTTCCGGTTTCATTTTCATTGATTTTTTTTTTTGTTGAGTTGTACTACTTGACTGGAATGAAGCGAAATAAAATTTGTATTTAAACGTTGATTTCGATCTATTTTTCACACTGAAACAATTCTAGATAATTAAAGTCATTTGCTCAGGCCCGTAGCTAGAAACCATTTCTCAGACATCCCAGAGGATATACAAACTCTACACTTGTCGTAAAGGCAGTTACAGAAGAAAGTTGCTCAAAAACACACAAGTTTGCGATTATCAGAAGGTTGTTCTTGAATTCATGAATTACGTAGCAGCATTCAATGTTAAATTCAAGAAAAATGCAACGAAAATATTCTTCATGTTATGGATCGTTTTCGCAGTGGGCAAACTGCCGTGTAATGGTCAACTTTCGCATGGGCTAGGCAATAAAATGATTTAGGTCTATTCCTTCAACCACAAGGTAAACGGACCTTCCTAAGGTAATCAAGGACTCGACATATTTTACATACCTACCCTAATAGCTGATTCAACTATCCATTCGAGGTGTCCTCATCGACGTCTGGCTAAACGACCTTGACCGAAATAAAATGCATAATTTTGTGATAATTTAAACAATCAAAATTTAATCAATATTTCATTCTTCGTATACAATCCATCTGTGAAACCAGACTTCTTATGCTATACAATTTTCGTTATTTTAAACATTTTTCCCATTTTTTATTGATGGTCAATAACACGAGACGTTACTCATGATCAAAAATGTTTTCCAGTTCTTGCTGATTTTCATTTCAATGAATTTTACTTGTTGTTTTTTAGAGAAGTATTTTCTTTGCAGATTTTTGTCTGTTTTTTTTTTGGTTTTCTTATTAACAAAGAAAAACGAAACTTAAGAGATACGATCGGGGTACAATTCGCTCAATTTCTACTCATTTTCTTTATTCTCATTTTGTTTAATTTTATACTTTTTTTAAATTAGGTTCATATTTTGATAAGAATGTACAAAAAATTATTTTTCTAAATTAGTTTGCGCAGTCAAATGTCTAAATGAAAGTGGAAATATTAAACCAAAAACAGAAAGAAATTTTCTTTGCAAGGGCACACGGATAGAGTGTGTACCAAAACCATATATAAATAAACTGACAACAAACAGAAGGTATTCACAAGTTCCTTACATAATTTACACATTTAATAATTTCATTTTTAATTTTTATCTTTTTCATATTTTTATTGATTTTTCTTTTCATTTTTATTTGTTTTTTATTTTTTTTTCCTTATAAAAAATACATTTCATCCCATCAATCATGCATCCGAATTTTTCATTTTTATTAAATTTCTTTTGAAGATTTTATTATTGACGAACAAATCAAAAAGTTTTGGTTTTTTAATAAATAAAATTGTAAGGGAAATCATATTCACGTTGAACTAGAGACCTGGTCTAAGATACTATGTAAAAGAGTTGCAAGCTGAACAATAACCGACAATAAGATTCGTTCGAATTGAGCATCGAGACAATTTTTTTTTATCATTTCATCTAACAATATTGTAAAAATCCTACCGTTTAAATGAAGCGATTCGCAAAGACTCCGTTAGGTAATTCGGTTTTAAGTCTTGTAATTCAAGGCGGGCGGTATTTTCAAATCTTAGTATTGAATCGATCAGGAAATGGTTTTTTGTTTAAGATGAGATTCAGGTGGTAAAATTGGTAACTTTTGTTCAAACTGAAACACATTTCGGCTCCAATAAGTCAAACTCCTAGCATGATTATATTGTCTATTGTTATAGGGTAAAAGGATCAGTTACTGGCCTCCATTAACTTAGTCATGGACCACTATCTCTGTCAAGCCCACATTTGTGTAACTCGAATTTCTCTTTAAAGTAATCGTAACTGGCAACGGGCCTGGAACTATCATGTTCACCCTATGTCTTCCTATTGGTAAATAAAAACCAAATAAATTCGTCAGAGTTTACAAACACGGAAAAAGCTTCCCGATAATTTATTGGACGACTCCACATCATGCACATACACAGTCATTTTCACTACTTTTTACTTTAAGTTTTCGATACAAATTTACAACACTGGAGAGGAGATGTACAGATTGAGACTAGTAATGGTAAGGTCGTTATGAGATGTGCAAAATTTGATTCTATGATTTGTTTAAATACAAAATTCCTGACTTCGATAGATTTGATTTTTTGATATGTGCTGCATTTCTGCATTTCTGCATTGTTTCCGGTTTCATTTTCATTGATTTTTTTTTTTGTTGAGTTGTACTATTTGAGTGGAATGAAGCGAAAGAAAAATTGTATTTAAACGTTGATTTCGATCTATTTTTCACACTGACACAATTCTAGATAATTAAAGTTATTTGCTAAACCCTTACTCTGTTCTTACCAACGATTAAACAATCTACATTAAATACAACTCTGCAAATCAATCTCTACGCATCTGTGTGTGTACGCTCACTTTTCCGTCACTTCTAAATTCAATCTTTTGTGGCTAAACCATGCAGTACATACTGAACATTTTCTTTTTTGTTATTATTTACAGAAACAAGATTCTTTTTATTTTTCGTTCGATTCAAATTTCGCAGTTCAAACAATGTATAGAAATATAACAACGAAAACTTTGAAAGATTTGCTAAAGAAGCACCCAAAGTGGTTGCAAAGACCTTATAGAGAGCACTTCCCTGACTATGGAACGTACCTCTAAGTAGCGGCGTTCCTTCGCAATTTATATGCAGAACGGTTTGCTGTTCTCACAGCTAGTAGGTACGTGTCATTTCCATAAAGAACTCTACTGCCATCTTCCATCGAAACGAAAAAATTAAGTCGATTAGAAATAGGGGAGAAAGATTTTTTCACAAGTTTTTTTTTGTATTTGTCGACGTAAAACATTATTTTAAGCAAAAATAGTTCTACGGTATGATTCAGAAGTGCATCCGGCAACAGGACCTAGGTTAAATCATTTTTGTTATGAATTCTTTAAAATTCTAGAAATTCTAGGAAATTTTTGAAAGCTCTAGAAGTTCAAAAAAATTCTTGAAAAATTTAGAAACTTTAGACAATTCTAGAAACTCTAAGAAATTCCGGGAAACGCTAGCAATTTTAGGAAGATCTAGAAATTCTTGAAAATTCAGAAATCCTAGAGAATTCTAGAAATTCTAGGGAAATCCAGAAATTCCAGCGAATTCTAGAAATTCTAGGTAATTCCAGAAATTCTAGGGAATTCCAGAAAATTCTCGACATTTTTGAAAATTCTAGAAGTGTCAGAAAATTCAAGAAGTTCTTAGGAATTCCATAATTTTTTTTAGAAATTTAAGAGCACTGCATTGTAGAAGAAATTCATTTTCCAGAAATTTTTTCTTTACAAAAATCAGCAATTTTTAAAATTTGCTTTGAATTAGAAAATTTTTAGAAAATTCTAGAAATTTGAGAAAATTTCAAAAAAAAAGTTGTCTAGAAAATATAATGCCCTCTTAGCAGTCATTTTTAGCTTCAATTATATTGCAACTTCCAAGATATTCGCTTAATTAACATTTTTGCAGTGATCAAAAACTGCATTTTTATGACCAATCCTGTTTTGATGTTTACACTGACAAAAAAAAGAGTTGAAAATCTTACCTGTCTTAGGTAACTTTTAATCTATGTTATCTTATTCAGCTGTATTTTTTGTATGTAGAGCTACAGCTGTGACAGCTATTGTAGGCTACCTGGAGACAAAGGTACCTGCAACAGGTAAGATTTTCAACTTTTTTTGTCAGTGCATTTATGGCGGCTGTCCTTCATAGTGCGAATTAAAATTTTTTAGAAAAAATCGGGTCACTTTAGAGACATACTCTAGAACAATAACTTGTCGAGAACGTCTATCTCCCCATTGAATAAGATCCTGTTCGATCAAAACGAAAAAATCAGCACAGGCTAGTTTCACACTCACATCGCTATTTATATAATAATAAGAAAACAAAAATTGTTTTTTTCATTCATTTTAAAATTTAATCACATTCAATATAAATCTAATTCTTTTGCTTGTTTTATAAATCTGGATGCTATCACCTAAATTACGTATCAAAATTTCAAAAATGCACCTTTGCTGAGGTCTTCAATTTTTTTCTTCTTTTTTGTTTGTTGTAAATTTATACAATCAAAAAAATTGTTTTTGTTGTGGCTCTGGTTTATTGTTTTTCGTCAAATATCTCTGGGTTTTATTTTTTTATTAATTAATTAGCATTTTGATATTTTTAGTAAGTGGAAATTAGAAAGGTTCCATTGGTTGGAGGGCAGTGTTTTTCAATTCAATTTTTTTTAAAATTTTTTTTCAATAGAAATTTTCATCTTTTAATTCAAGAATTATTACTTTGCCAACACATATACCAATTTTTAATATAATATTTTAGAACACTTATCCGAAACAAAAAGAAAAACATTCATCAAATATGGTCCATTCTAGTCTGTGTTATGCACTAATTTTTATATAAACCGTTCGTCTACAATAATTTATTATAAATATTGCTAGTTGCTATCTTCTATTTAACATCTCATTCATCTCAATAGTATATGTATATGCACTGAGATTAACTCCACAATTTTGCTTTGTTTTGTTTGTTTTTTTCTTCTACAACTATAAATGAATTGATTAACCAAAAATTTCCATTCATTTTCAAATTGAAAACCCAATTCTCTTTATGTTGACATAATAATAATAAAAACGATATGAAGAACTGAATCATTTTATGTACAAAAAAAGGTCGAAACTTCTTTCTCCTTTTAGTCCAACACACACTGAGATAAGGTGTGTCGTGTGCCATTCTAAACCAAAAATACGTAACCGAACCGCCTGTTTTGTTTCTTTCTTTCATTAGATTTTTTAATGTAAAATTATTTAAAATTATGGACTAGAGAGAGCTGCATATATGTATTGGATGCGACACGATCTTCACACACACGACTACGAAAATGCTAATTTATTATCCAAATGAGTCGCTGCTGATTCACTGTTCGCGAGACACACTTTATAGTTGACTGAAGCTACTGCTTTGTATCCAACGAGCAGTGTCTGGTCGCACCGTTAACTATATAGGACCGTAGTCGGATAACGCTTGACCGGGATGTGGTCCGGGCAATGTAACGACAACGGAGACGGCGCGCGGATCAACGACGGAACCAGTTCCAGTGACTGATGTGCCGCCAATATCTCCAGGTCATACATGGCTGGGCGGTGGTTGTTTCAGTACATGATGGTGCAAGTGGTGATGGCTTGTGGATGCAACGCTACCAACAGCCTGTGTGTATGGTGTGGCTAGCAATGAAGCAGCTGTTGATCCGGGAACGCCCATTCCAGAACCAGCATACGGATATGGCACTGGCGGTCGTTGTTTGATTAGAGCTTGATTGGCACCGGTTCGGTCGGGCGAGCCGAATAAACGTTTCCACAGCCTCTTCCACGAATCAACTGTTTTGCCCGACCAGATCCACACACCTGACGTAATACCAACGGCCAACGCCATGAAGTATTTTAACATGAGCACCCAGTATAACGGTTTTTTGCGTGGTCCTACAGCAGCTTTGCATGGGCATGCAATGCCAGTCATCCAGTCCTCGAAAAATGCAGCCTCGTACAAGCTGCACGCAATTACGATCATGGCAGGGACCGTATATAGCACGCTAAATATACCGATTCGAATCATCAGTTTTTCCAATTTGTCAGCCTTTGCTCCAGCACCGATTCCTCCCTGTTGCTTTATCACCGATCGAATCCGGAATAGCGATACAAATCCAGCCATTAAAAATGTTGTGCCAACGACAAGGTAAACGAACAATGGTGCCAGTACGAACGTTTTCAAATGTTCGGTATTCAAGTTACCCACATAGCAGATTCCTGCAATTGGATCGCCATCGACTGCTGCCATTAATAAGACAGATACCGATTGTAACGTAGGTATCAACCACGCAGCCAAATGGAAATACTGAGAGTGTTTAGCAATCGACTCGTTTCCCCACTTTAGTCCTGCAGCCAAAAACCAAGTGAATGCAAGAACGACCCACCATACTGATGAAGCCATGCCGAAGAAATAAATTAGTAGAAAAACGAGCGTACAAGATCCAGGCCCAGTTGATGCATATTTAATGGCACGTCCATCGCAGGCTATTTGCTCATGACCGAAAACCGTTCTCGACAAATAACCAACGGCAACCATAAAGTAGCACAACGACAAAAACACAATCGGCCTCTCAGGATATTTGAACCTTTCCGTGTCGATAATGAATGTGGTTAGTGTCATTAGCGTGCTGACGAAGCATAGTCCCGACCACAGGACTATCCACACTTGCGCGAAGTCCTTTTCTTCGTTTGTGAAGAACGCCCCGTGACACGGAATGCCGCAGTTTGGTACGTTTGCGACCCTTGCGACACTTGTGTTGTAATAGTTGTTGTCCTTCCCCAGGGGAACCAGCGGTGCTTTGCATCGGCAACCGCATTCCTTTGCCTTTTCCCCTGGGGTGTTTTGGCAGTTTTTTGAATTTTTACCCTTGCATTTGTCTTTTGGCGTTGTTTTCTTCGGTCCACTCGTGCCCGAACCACTCATGCCGCCACTGCTGCTTCCACTTCCACTGGATCCACCCGACATACTGCCACCTTCATCTTTCGGTTCCATACACAAATTTTCCGGATCGCCTGACACCGGAAATCGATCGCAGGACATCCGTTCCGGCCATTGAAAACTGTATTGTTGCATAATCGGAGCACATCCAGAACGGGATCGTTCACACACTGAACGACACACTGGAAGAGGTTTGTGATAGTCTTCGATACAAATTGGCATATAAAGTGAGCATAAGAAGAATCGCAGGTCTGGCGAGCATTTCATTTCAACCAATGGCACAAATTGATTCGCTTCAAGGCCAGCTTCCTCCTGAGTATCGTGATTCATGTCGTTTGGAAACGATGTTAAATTGTAACCGATTCCACGGCACATGGTCAGTCTTATCTCTTCACATCTGGAATTTGGATCTTTTGGTATAGCAGGTATAGCAGGCAGCGGTTCCACACCGCTGTGTATACTGTCGCCAGCTATTGCATTCACAGCTATCGTTAAAATAATGAAAATGTGCAATCTGGTAGTCATCATAGTGTTTGTTTTGGCTCAATCGTTTCGGTATTGAAATTAATATCTAAAAATTAGGTCCAACGTTCGATGCTTTTGTCGCTTCGCATTCAGCAATTTTCTCAATATATCGTCATTTCCGCTATCGGGATGTCATACATCATTGGTTGCAATTTATTCTGTAAAAAAAGAACGAAGAAAAAATATGTCAGTTATCGTCGTCAATTTGAGATAATGGTATAAATGGGTGATGGAAGTGATGGATGATCAATCTTTGTTAAATCTTTTTCGCTTACGAAATATTATAATACTTTTACGGACATTAATGCAAACGAAACTTGTAATCGGACTTTCGGTTTAACGTCTCCGTAATTGGATCGTGTATGCGATGGGTTTTGGTTTATTGTCTGTTCGGTATGATGTGTAATTCTCGGTTATTCTCTAATTTATCAAAATTGATTTTGACAGGTTGGTTTGCGACATTTTATTCGGATTATACAGCACCAGCGGTTTAAATGTGATTGTCGATTTAATGTTGATGAGAGTTTATTACAGTGCAAGTTACCACATACTGGAGGGCTTTTAAAAACAAGTGATAAACACCTTGTCCACTCAATTACAGTACTCCCATTACGAATTAGTTTAGCATTCCACAGCGACACAATGTTATGGAAATACGTTAACATTATGTTGGCATTTCAAAGTTGTATTTAAAACCTTGTTCTAGAGTAGTACATGGAACTATCAGTGAAGTGAATTGCAGAGAGAGTCAGAGATTCTTAAAACAAATCGGAACAATGGAACATCTATATACCACATACCAGTGCCAGGGCTGATTTTAGTGAAATAAATTCCTGCAAATTTCAAAAATTCGTTAAAATTTCTGAATTTCTCTCCAAAACATAAAAAACTAACTCAAAACAGCAGACGCACTTCGATCTATTGTTACTTTAGAGAAACAGATAAAACGCGACGGAAAAATTAGGGAATTTTCTTGAATTTAAATCCTCTTAAAACACGCGGCAATTTGACTCCATCATAAGGTGACTCTTTGAAACCTATGCCAAATCATTCAATTACCTGATCTTCTAGCCCTAGAAGGGTTTTAAGGGTGTTTTTTTTATACCACCACCACAAATCGTAGAAAATTCAAATTGGGATCGAAATGAAGATATTGGAGCCCAGTATGTAGAATGGAATGGCTGGCCTGACAAGTCAACGAAAATTTTATTTTTCAATTCCATTCTCCATTTTAAGCCGCAATTACCCTCAATTTGGATAAACAATTTGGCATATAATCAAACAATGGCCTTATGAGGGACTTAAAGTACAGGTGGAACACTCATCTACCAATTCTCTGCAGTTCATACGATATTGAGATTTTAGATTAGGAAAAAAGGATTTTTCTTTCTTAAATTTTTTCATTTATAAACCAGACATGTCAGACCATAATCCGCAAATTGTTTCTATTTAAATCACAATGATGTGTTTTATTGAGAAACACAATCCAGATGTCCAGCGGAAATGTTGCACTGTTTTTACTGAAATATATTTCTGATTTAATTGCGTTTCCCAAAATTAAGATTAATTCGGATCAACCCTAGGCAACTAATAAAACGTTGAACATCATTTTTTTTTTGTTTTTGTTCAGTCTCTCGACATGGTATTTATATTGGTATAGAACCATATGTGAGTGTGATATGTTTACAACAGGAAAAAAAGTGACTGTGTTCTACACGATATGGATGGATTTTTACCCAATAGGAAAAACTATGTGCACTCCAACAAATAAATATTTTTTTTAAAATAAACTCTAAAATAACAATAGCGAACCTAAACGCGTTTTAATTAAAATAAATAAAATCCACGATTTTATAGTCTGAGTCGAAACATAAATAAACGGAAAATGTTTAACTATCGACATTTTATATGTTATTTCCCATTTCTCGGTTTCGGTTGCACATTTTATTTGAATTTATATAGATAAATTTGTCTGGTTCTGTAGCTGGAATTAACATACACACGACAATTCATTTTCAAAATGTTATGATCGCTTGTATGTAACATATATGTAACATGTGTGTTTTGTTGTTCATTACTATTTAAACGCTCCAAGCTCGACATTTTTTTTTATTATTAAAATTCGTTCGTTAAACTCGTTTTCCTATAAAATTTACAGATTTTTACATACAAAATCCAATTTATTTGCCGTGTGTATAAATTCGCTCATATATATGTCATAGCACTGGCGTGACTATACTTATATGTTTCACAAATTCTTAAGATGGCATTTCTATTGGACGTATTTGTAAGAGTGGAGAAGACGAGAAAAAAACAATCTGTACGAAGAAGAATTGTCACCATAGCTGCTAAAACAGTTGTAAAAATATGCTTTAATGTCTTCAATCTGAATATATATTCGTATTAAAAGCGATGGCTTGTATACGGAGAGTATGTCGGTGTTTGTCTTCAGGTCATATAATAAATTTATATGAGCGTCATCAAATTAAAATTTTATGAAATCAAGAAATCGAGTTAACGAGATGAAAATGTTTTAAAAATAAAAAAAAATTAAATCACAACGAGAAAATGTTGTCCAATTCGTTTGGATTGCTTGTGCAGCAGAGCCGTTTTTTTTCCGTCTTATTCCCTTCTTAATACAAATTACTTTGCGAAATAATTATAAATCTGCCTGTGTACAGTGGCACAAGTTAAGTAGCATGCAATTATGATGAAGAAATAAGGAAAATCAAAATAATAAAATTTTCTGTTCAAATTCTTTGAGAACGTTGAGCGAGGAGTGAGGTTGAAGAATGAATGATAAGAGGTACAAGAGGAAAAAGGCATCCATATCCAAGGGATATGCCAATAAAAAATGTGAATTTCGTAATTCACGCCCTAAGTGCGGTCGAAATTAAAACTGGAAAGTGCGGAAGTCTTTCTAACGTAGTGTCATTTTCATACAAGGAAGCGTTGAAAGGCACATTTACACCGTGAATTGCATGATACCTTGGTTACTGTATGGACGTTATGTGTTTCACGCGAGAAAATTTCTTGAGAAATTTCATTATGATTTTCGTGAATCGGCACAATCAATAATCGTTCAAACGCGAGAAAAAAAAATGTTTATTTGCACCTGGGTGCAAATAGCCTAAAATTCACTATTGACATTCAGGCGTAAATAGCTTAAAGGACACTATTTTGACGAGGGTGCAACATTTTCATTTTTCCGTGTACAGACGACCTAACAATTGATTGTTTCGACAGAAGCAATTTGAATCTTTCTCTCACAAACCTAACTATTGAGTGTTTCGTCACAAACAACTTGGATCTTCCTCGCTCAAACAGGCCTAACAATTGATTGTTTCGACAGAAGCACCTTGAATCTTTCTCTCGCAAACTGGTCTAACTATTGAATGTTTCGTCACAAACAACTTGGATCTTCCTCGCTCAAACAGGCCTAACAATTGATTGTTTCGACAGAAGCAACTTGAATCTTTCTCTCACAAACAGGTCTAACTATTGATTGTTTCGTCACAAACAACTTGAATCAATTAGGTGCGAATAGTGTATTTTAGACTATTTGCTACCCACCTGGGTGCAAATAATCTGTGAAAGCTAAGCACTTGGGTCCTTGGGTGCAGATAGTTTACTGTTGCAAATTTCTTAAAACATTGAACCTCCAACCTCCTTGTGCTGAGAGGAGAAAACGAACTGAATCCAACTGACATCCTACTAAAACTTCTTAAAATTTCGTCTTTTTTTATTTAAGAATTTATATTGTTTAACAAAAAATTATTTGCCACATTAAAATACGTGTGGGCATTATAATATCCAGAGCTATATAATAAATATGACGTTAAGTCTTCTTTTGGCGAAATTTTGTTCAATTTTATTGTTTGTTTTTTCACTTAATTTATTACAACGTCTGTCTCGTAAATATATTTAGAAAGAAAATATAAAGCGGTTTAATGTCTTTGCAAAAGACTTTTCGAATGGCTGTCTACGCCAGCCAAAGTGTATGGTTGGTATACGTTTTTATGGTGTAAAGAGACCATTAAATGACCGTTTTCTGTTGCGCTGTTAACATTTTTTTCTCGCTTCAGATTTTTTATTGATTTTTATAGAAACTCCGGTTTGATTTTACTAGATTTGGGTTGGTTAAAAATTGATCGAATAACCAATCCCCTATTATTGTGCGTGGAACATTACCACTATCGCGAGTCCTGCATTGACCTAACCGAAAAACACTTGCACTTGTAACTACAACGATCAAGATTTAAATCTAAATAAATAAAGAAAAATTTATTCAAAATGTGTGGCTGTTAATTTGTTTAAATTCTATTCCGAACAACATAAAAATCCGTCCATAAATCTTTCATCGCCAGTATAAATATCTTCGTTTTTCCGAAAGAAAAAAAACAAACTGAGAAGTAATGTTAATCAACCCTATACTGACAGCAATTACAAATAATTCATTCATTAAATTGTAATTTATATACAAACAGAATTTATATACAAGACCATTCAATTAGGGCCCGGAATCGTATGCGCCGACCGTTCAAGAATGTCGGTGTGTGTTTCAATAAAACGATATTGGTCGTGGATGTTCATTTCATTTCCAGAAAAAAACACAAAAAGTTTTGAGTTAAATTTAAAACATGGACTGGATTCGCTCAGTGTAGGCAAATCCGTGCCCGAAATTGAAAATGTTGTGAAAGGATTACACGAACCTGTAACACGTATATGCTGTGTAATTTTCGTAAATTGAAGGCAAGCAGATATTATGCTTTATACCATCATATCGCACCTGGATGCCGAACGACGATGTGCTGTGCTATTCGAACCGAAATAGACATCCAATTTCTCATAGCACATGTTCAACATTCCTGCACTCTTCAATTTTAATATTCATTAATGGAAAAACAACAAAACGAAGAAAAAATCTTGACAATTTTCCGGGGGATATTAGACATATGGTATTAGATGTTCGTACAGCTCTACACTGTACGTTATACATGATATTGTGTGTCAAAACCCACATCTAAGTTTGAACACACAAAAAAAAATCATTTCATTTGTGTACAAAAAGACGTACATTCGTCATTGTGTAGGGATGCAGATAATGTGTGTCTGCTGTTGTCTATACATATATGTGTACCAAACAGCAAGGAAGAGCATGTCTTTCACATATCGTTTAAAAACAAAGTTCATGTCAGATGCAATTATGTTCCGGTGTTGATGGTAATGACATGACAGTTAAAATTGACACATGTTTTGGAATTAATTGCCAATGAAAATTCGAGAAAAAAAAACTTATGGTTCCTGCTGATGGGGCTTTGAGAAGAGCACATCGACGTTAATATTCGGGAAAATTGATAATTTTCAGTTGAAATCGATCAATTGATCGACTGATTGGCATTTGACAGTCATTCAACGGTTGTGACAATGAATACACTCCTCGTGTTCGGTAGACCAACTACAGTCGGTATATAATGCAATTCTCAGCCGTATATTCAATTTACACGGGAAAATTACATCCATGACTGATGATTTTCGCGTATTGGCAATTTTAAATGTTTGTTGATTTTTCTCAACCGTCAAGTACCTTCTTGTAAAGTGCATACCATTAAAAACGTGTTATGCAGTAAGAATGCATGCATATTTATATATTATGTGCATTCTACAAAAGGTACCATCATACATTGCTGGAGGTATTCTTAATCTTGTTCTTGTTTAAACTGGAACTGATTGAATATTCATTAGGTTGACTTACTATACGTATAATACAAGTGAAGCACGTATATGAGCATCACGTTTTTTTTTCTCTCTCCTCATTTCAAACAGTTCCTGTTTATTTAAAAAGAAGAAAAAAAAACTCCTGCCTCTGTGCCATCATTTATATTATGAGTGATTATGAAATTGACGATTGCAGAGAATATGGATTCGAAAGAAGAAAAAACTTTATAATTTGCAATCTGGTTGAGCGTGATCGGAAAATACGTCAGTTGGTTTTTTAGTCGGATAGGTTCGTATGGTTTAAACAAAACTACCTTCTGTACAAGAAAAAAAAATTGAATTTCTTCATCTGTAAAATTCACAGTGCTTGTGGAATCGAAAATGAATGAAGAACAGAGTTAAATAAAAACTTGAAACAACAATGTTGTTGAACAAGAATGTGAGGAACGATAGCTTTTTCGGATGGTTTTTTTTTTATGAAAGCACTGCTGCACTTTTATTGTGTTTTCACAAGTTTAATATTGAGATTGGAAGAGAATGGTTGTAGAAGATTCGATATGGAGGGAATAACTCGGATAAATACTGTCACAAAGTAGAGTAACTGTGAAGGGGGTACAGTGTGAATTAGGCCGAAAACACAACGACCAATTCTGCGCTGCTGAGATCGAAAATTATACTAACTTTTCCATCGTAATCCGATTTGTTCCATACGTTAAACAATGCAAAACAGCAGCAAATCTATCGATCTCAGCAACGCAGAATTGGTCGTGTGTTTTCGGCCTGACGTAGAAGTGTTCACAAAACGCCAAGTGTCAGTGCTATCTATCTCACGATTAACGCTACCTGAGGGCGCATCTGGCTAACAGTCTTTGGACACAAAATCTTACAAAATAACGTGAAATAAGCGCCAAAATAGAAATTTCGATTGATTAAACCAAGAGGAGTGATCTGGCTCGCCTGATTTCACCATATGGTCAGTCCGGCCCTGAACTCGATTTCCCCGATTAAAGTTGTAGATCTAAAATCAGCCAAATTTGTTAATATCGTAAGTTAACTGAAGTTTCCCTGCGGTGTTAGTCATAAGTTGATTAAAATTGTGAAGAAATAAAAATCGTTTCGTACTTCACTACCGTACTCGTAACATCAACTTTCTTTATATGCGAGGAAACGCCACACTACTATATCAAAAAATGATGCATGGAGTTGGTTGGGTGTTATGTGTAGGTGCACAAAATGTTCTCATTTTATCAGAAAAAGCAACCATAGTGAGATGACAAAAAGAAAAGAATAAAAAAAACTTAACAAAAACATCGTGTATGAGAGTAGTTACGTACACATAGCACATTATACGAGTTAAAAAGACGGTGTACACAAGAATAATGCACAAAACCAAGTCTCCCGTTTTTCTAAAATAAACACCTTACTTGTTAGTGTTCTTAGCTGTCTTGCTGGTTCGTTTTCTTGTTTTGTTTGCTTTGAGACAACTCTTTTCACACTGATGAAAAGACAAAAATAAAAATTACAGAAAAAAAGCTGTGAAAATTCGTACCAAAGTTGAAAGCACACGTTAAATTCTTGTTTTGTGTCGTTTGTTGTTTTTAGCAATGCTCACGGTACTTTGGAAAATTGTAAATGGAACAACAGCAAAATGAAAAACGGTAGAAACAGCCAAACTGTGCACACATTTCGAAGACTGAATTCGGTGAAGTGAATGATATAGTAGCAGGCGACTTAAAACTGTAGTTCTGTGGAATATTAATCAGAGCTCAGAGCACATGAACTTCTACAGTCCTGGTGGTCTGATACTATCCAGTGATGCATTAAATCCAACTATGAAAAACCACTGACGAAATTGAACTAATTTATGAACATACAGTACGACATTATGACCAAACCCTTTTAGATGCAACGTCTAATTTTCTAATTCAACCAGTTTGAACATTTTGTTCATTTCACCCCATTTTCCACACAAACACAAAAACTGATGGCTGTCATCAAATAAATCCTCAACTGCAACATTACATCTGTTCAAAGTTTAACGAACGATCAACCAATTTTTGTTTGAATTTAGTTTTTGTCATACATTAATCATCTCGCATGAATTCATATACTGCCAACAACACACACAGATCCGGAACACTGTTAGTGTAATTATGTATAGAGATAGTTTCATACGATGATGATGATGATGATGCTACATTCTGTGCAGTATAAATAATCTACCTGATAAAACTGTCACATCAAAATGAAGCTAAATATTTACTCATTAACTCGAATTAATTATTTATTCAATTGGCTGATGGCTTATTATTTCAATATAAAGTGTTCCATTCGAAATTTGTTTATTTTTTCGTTTGGAGCGAATGTTTTCGGTTATGTTTCCTGGACTCATTGAAGTCGTTAAAGTCGTTATTTTGGTCGTAGAATTTCGATGTATACATAGCAAGACCATTAATCGATTAATATTGACACGTAACTACGTAGACCTATCCGAAATTGTGTTTTTTAGGACATCTGGTAGAACTATTTCGGTTTCGTATCTAGTCAAAAACGCACAAAAAGGAACGGACAAGACAAAACTCTTTGATCCAATCATTGCCTTGCAAGGGTAGAATACCAAGTACGGTTTCTTCATATTTTCTATAGGTAGGCGTTAGCCCAATCAATCACCCCGTTTATATACATGAAAACGAACACCACATTCAATCCATGATGTGATTTTGATTAGAATTCTGATCCATCGATTGTGAAATAATTGAAATTGAAACAGAAAACAATTGAACCTCCGACATTGTAGCGAACTAATGGAAATTAAATTTAAATTTAATTACACTCAAACTCGACTCTCAAACCGATGTACAAATTGGTGACCTATGTGTATAGGATGTGCTATGTGAAGGCACATTGTGTCTCTAAAAACCAGATACACTCCAGCCATCAGAGTATTGTATGTACACAATGCCGCACAGAAAAACACGGAGAAACGTAAAATCGAATAATTCAAATTTTCGAAAATATGTTTCATGTAATGGCAAAACCCATCACTCAATCTATCAAATTCCTCTTTGTCAAAGGAAAAACTTTTAACTACATTGCCGCATCAAAATGGCTTTTTGTTCGCGCATAATTCAATTTTTGTCAATCAATCAATGCGAATGGTGTGGTAGATGGTTTTGTGTGTCGGGTATAGTGTGCAATGGGTAAAAGGCTACATTGAGCACGGATGAAAGCTTGACAAAAAAACACAACTCGAGTGAATCGAATTCGACGATGGCATAAAAGCTTTGCCGTCGCCGTCAGTATATGTGGGAAAATAAATTGAACGTGGGTTCGCCACCGCATTAAAGTATAATTAGTGAGAGAGTACTCATCATTCGAAAAAGCTTCTAATCCACTGGGAACTCCATCACATTTTTAAATTAAAAAATTCGACGAGTGTCCGTTTAAGAAACATGTTGTGTGCCTCTCTGCCTTCAATTTAAGTTTTTTTTTTTTGCTTTTTCTTATAAATTTATCAAATTGTTAACCCAAAATAAACGTTTCACGAGTGTTTCGTTTGAAACATAAAATTTATGAACTCAATTCACTGATAACCTCTGCAAATATTGTTTTTTTTTCTTTCCATAAATATTAAGTAAAAAAGCAACAAAACTTTTATTATCAAATCACTTATGGACTTATGGTGGCACAATTTGATAAGAACTTGATTGACACGATGTTTAGGTAAATTTTTTTTTGTTCGATATGTGTGTTGTGTTTATCGAAGTCTTATGCTGTAATCAATCTGGCATAAGGGTTTTTGATGGAAAATATTTATTTTTATTTTTTTCGATGTAATTGATGATCGAAATTTATCAACGGCTCTGAATGTCACGTTTGAAACATAAATATATCATCGGAATGACATAATTTACAACTTTCAGTTAATTTAGTCTGGTCGTGAGAATCAAGTCGTACCAAAAAATTTGAAATTGTTTTGTTCAGGACGACAGACGGTATTACTCTTTAACCATTCACAGACGACAAACAAATATCAGCAAGCCCTTTTGTATAATCATTGGATCTATTACTTCATTTGTTTTAACAATTTTTCAGACGACTGATGTGAAATCTTTTACTTCATTTCTGTTAACATTTGGCTACCTATATAAGAAGAAATCAACCAGAGTGTGTCGATTGTTTCTGTCTTCGTTTTCGATAACAGATGATTAGTCCGTCAGTGAAAGGTTTGTAGGTGGCGGTTAGCGCTTACTGTTGAAAGAACCAATCGTCAAGTTAAAATTTGCAGATTCTACTCACACACACAAAAAAATAAAAACGAAAAAAGAAAACAATGTTAAAGCTTCCGGTAAGCTCTGGGATTCACGGAGTAAAGACTTATTTAATTACAGTCATTCATTTCCGTTTATTTCATTTTCATTTTCCATATGGAAACTTAACATCAAGTGCCCGCCACAAACTAAAACAAAATGTAATAAAAGCGCTATAAATCTTTTCGGTGTCGTGTGTGGCTTTTGAAGTTGATTAATTAACTTTAATGTTACAGCAAAATAAATGGAAAATGAGAAAGCATTTTCACAACAACAACAGCGCACTATTTAGCTCGGCCGTTTTAATCAGCGTTCGTATATTTTCTTTATTTTAGTTAAGTCATAATGCATGACTTACTTTTTCCACAATAAGAAATGTGTATCCTTTTTCGGTGCCATACCATTTCTTTTCAGTTCTTTTATGTTCGTTTACGATAATATAGCACAAAAGCTGTAGTTGTTTTAATTATATTATACTGCTGATACTTTCAAATAGGACGGTGGGTATATCACTGATAAACGAACTGAAATCGGCAGAACAATTGGTTAATAAGAGATCGATTCGGGGTGTTTACAACCCACTTAATTGATGTTCTAGAACAGTGACTCAATGACTTGTGAAAATCTATCATTCTTTTATGATGGACGGAATGTTTGTTAGATATGATTGACGAGCAAAGCTTTATTTACATAAAAAAACATGACACGACATTGCGAAGGCAAGGTGCTGTTGACGAGCAAGCAAAGTATTAATTGGCGAAGAGAAACATTTCTACGGAAAAGGTTGCCTCAAGACATTAATAAAGGCGTCCGGTTTTTCTCTACATTATCACTGCCGTCCCAGGGTCCCACATAGTGTTCGCGTTATTCCTTTATCTTACAACATTGATGTCACACTTTTTGCGTACACGCTACAAGCTTCTTATGAGGTTACGGTTTCAAATCTATATATGCCAAGACTGAAATCATTTGTTATTGAAACATTTTTAATGGAAAGACCTGTTGAGCTTGACGAGTAAAATTAAGAAATTTCCAACTTCTCTGGCACGCAATACCTAGAGTACGAAATTTTAGGGCGCTGCTAGCTTAATATTAAGTTTACATTTGGAAACTGAAAATGAAATAAATGACTGTAATGAAATCATGCCCGCACATTAGTAAATTTTCCAAAAAAATTAGTCTTTACTCCGTGAATCCAAGAGCTTACCGGAAGCTTTGCCATAGTTTTCTTCTTTTGTTTCTTGTCTGTGGAATTAGCAAATTTTGTCTTGACAATTTGTTCCTTCAACAGATAGTGCTCAAAGTCTGGAAAAAGCCATTTAGTGAATTTCACGGACGGACCCATCTGTTATCAAAAACGAAGATAGAAATAACCGACAAACGCTGGCTGATTTCTTCTAGCCATATGCATAGTAAAACAACGAAGTAAAAGATTTCACATCATCAGTCGTGAAAATTGTTAGATTAAATGAAGTAATGGATCCAATGATTATACAATGAGGATAGGATAGGCACTGCTGATATATGTTTGTCGTCTGTGAATTATTAAAGAGTAATACAGTCTGTCGTCTTTAGAAAAGAAAACAATTTAATTTTTTTTGGTATTACTTGATTATAAGAACCAAACTAAATTTAACGAAAGTTGTAAATAATGTCGAAAATAACGGTACCAAAGAGAAATAGGCTTGAGATCATCCTCAGTCTACACCAAACCATACATAGCTTAACCATGAAACAACATCACTCCACCGATTAACATCCAACTTCATGAACAATATTTCTTTTTTCCCGATACGCACATTCTCCCGAAAAAGACTTATAGCCCAAAATTGAAAAACAACTTCACATATATTCAACATAAGTATAATTTAAGCCAACATTAAAATTATTCAACAGAGATAAAGATACAACAACATTTAGGTTAAATTATAAACAGAAAGTCAAACATGCAAACGAAAATAAGTAAAAAAAAATCAATTTAGCCGTGTAATAGGCATACTAATCAGGTGTTGAGAAAAATGTCTGTGATATCTGTCGGTAAGTCTTTTATACATAAATAATGCTATTCATGGATGCTGTGTGGATTCAGTACATTTACATCGGATACATATGTATACGCATGGAATGCTTTAGTGGTACGGATTTGTTTTTTTTCTTTCTATGTACATTGTACGTAAAGTAAAAAAAAATGAAAGAAATTTAAATAATTTCAAATAATTACGTGGATAATGATCAAGAGATGTAGAATAATGCTAGTTGTTGGAAGAGAAACCAGCATTCTTGAAAGAAGCGAAAGTCATCTGCTATAGATACAGGGGACAAACTAAGCGATGAGCTCGGATAACTCGCGTCTTTTATAACGAAATTTTTGCACAAACCTAATGAATTAAAATACTTTCTATCAAACGATATGCGTTAGTTTAAACAAAAGAAGTAGTAGATTTTAACTATTATATAGCGCCCGATTAGTTTGTTATTCATAAAGGATCAAAAGATTCCTAGACTTAAAGTCTCAAGAAAATAGTTGGGTTATGTAGAGCAACCGGCGATAAACAAAATAGCATTAACCGTTGGTAAGAATAGTGGACATCAACTATTATTTTGGTTATCGATTTCGGAAAACGAAGGATTTTCAAGCTTAAACCGACATAAACATCTCATCTCCGATTAGTCCCATATGTGATGTCATTAACGATACCGCAAAAGAACCAATTAAAAAGTTTTTTTTTCCTTAAAATCAGAATATTTAATTAATAGCCCACAAAAGTTGCCGGTTTACGCTCATAAACAACATCTAAACGATACAACCAAACATCTTTTGTTCACCAGCCGTAATTTATTATATCCCCCGAATCTGCTGGTAAATATTTTTCTCATGTTTGTACGGTTGTGTTGTTAAAATAAGCATTGAAAATGAACACAAAATGTGACCGTGATATTCCATAGAAGATTTTGGTAACATAACCCATACGATATCGCGGTAAGAATTTTTTTAATTTTTTTTTCTTCAAAACGGTACGGTCTATGTGTATCGTTAGTAAGCGCAGTGTATAGTTTCTTGTAACGATGATAATACTGTACGCATACAGATAAACGTAAGCCAGCAAGCAACTCCATGCTGTGGTACAAAAGCCAATTTACATAATTAATTATTCATGACAGACGCCTATCTTGTTAACTGAATAGACATTCGAAACGTTTGTAAGTGAAGCGTATAAAACACAACACAAACAAGGATATTATAGTAGATAGGTAATATTTTTAGGAATCGGTTTACTGGTCGACGTTGATGGTTTCTCGGGTTATTTAAATTTTGCAGCAAATTTGGCTAAAAGCCATGAGATTCATTATTATTGTTGTAATTAATTACCAAATTGTGCGGTTTAATTACAATTAGAAATTAAATGACTGGTGGCGACGTGGTTATCGAAGCCAACGGCTGTGGTGGCGGTTCCAGTATCAAATTAAATTATGATTTGTCTAAGTTCCCATCTGAATAAAAGATTGAGGCAAAGCTTTCATTGAGGTAATAGTTGCAACATGCAAAATGCGTAAATGTCATTACAATTGGCAAATGATTACTGCCAGAGTTTTGATCTGTTAGGTTCATTGATTTGATGCATCTTTTCATTGGTTTGTATTTATCAATCGCCTCAAAAACACTGGCTCTCATCAGACAAAGAACAGTGCTTTCATTAAGCTTATGAATCGCTAGATGTGTACATGCTTGCAAAAGGGTACAACCAACCTCATAGAGGTTCGTTTTCACTACCACCGTAATAGCTGACTTGTAGCTTCATTTCTCAATACACTTCATTACAAAATGGCCAGTACTTTCATTTAGCTTATAATTCGCCAGATGTACACATGCTTGCAAAAGATATTACCAAAGTCACAGAGGTTGTTAACTTTGTCACTTTAATCACGACCTGGTGACATGTAGCATTTTACGTATTGTTGTACTGCTTTGACAAATACAGAACATCTAAAGATGCATCATCATCTGACAGATGGATGGAAACACCCGAGTTAACCAAAAAAAAGTGTTGGATTAGTCACATTTAGTTAACCGAACCAGAGACATAGAAACACTCGATGTCTCAGTGTACTAGAGAGGACAAAAATTAAGGTCTTCGTTTTTTTTCCTCAACACTTGTGTAACCCATCAAGTCGTGTTCGCATTCCACTGTAAAGGAACAATCAAAATTTTTATGACCAGACGTATCTTATTATTAAAAGTAAGCAATTAAATCTGGCAAAAACCAAACAATTCCTCTGAATATGGTCATTAATAAAATTTAATTATTGCCAAGAAAAAACATTGTTAAATAATCGAATTTCTATAATTACCACCTGCTTACACGATAGTTTCGACCAAAAAAAGCGAATCAAAAATCTAAAATTTAAATTTTAAAAATGAAAAAAAAAAATTGTCATAAAAAAGTTGAATCAATAAAAATTTCTACAAGACAACGACGACTTATATGTGATGGCAATATTTGAATGAACGCAAAAATAGAAGAAAAAAAACCTTCACCGAAACGTGATTTTTTGTTTGAACGGTTTGGCGGTTCGTAGAATCATCATAGGAAAGTAATTAATTAAGATTAATTAAGTCTAAGCTTCGTATGTTTAATTTGATAGATAATTTTAACATCACTTGTGTATCCATGAATTGCGAAGATTTCACACCTTCACTGGTATAAGAAGTTTGGTATAGAATGGCATTGGAATTGTTGGTGTTAAGTCTTTTTTTCCGATCAATATGTTTGACGACAAATTGTTTAAATACAATGAACAAATGATAAATAAACTCAATTCATTTTTTGGACAACAAGAAACCACTTACTTATGCATCGTGTGCTGCTAAACTTTGTTTGAGTACGATTTTAAGTCGTGCGTGTTACTCGAAAAGAAATCGATTGACTATCCATTTCGGTGAACGACTGGGAGAATTTTACACCTTTCCCGGTATAATTGGATAAAAATCGAAAAAATATTTTTTATTTTGTGTTAACGAGGACCTCGATTCTTTAATTTCGTTTTCTTCATTTTTCGTAGCCTTTTTTTGGGTCCATGAAATGAAATGTTACAGTGAAACATGCAAGCCAGCATTACACAGTGTGCTCCTCCACACATCAGTTAAAGAAAAGAAGAAAAAAATATTGTAAAGACAAAAGGATCCCACTGGCTATATTTTCAATATATAATAAAATTGAAATTGATTTCGTTTCCAGTTTGATTTGGGTATTTTGTTTCTTGTTTTTGTTTTTTCTCTTCTTCGGTTTTCGGTTGTCTGGACCTAATTAACATTGACTGTTCGATGGGTGTGTGTTTTTTTATTATTACTTTCGTTGAAATGTTTTCTTGTCTAATTTATTTATTTGTTTAGCAGATGCATTCAAGAAAATAATTCTTTTTTAGTATGTGTATGTTTACATAAGATCTCAATGAAAACTAAACGAAGAAGAAGGAAAAAAAATTGTTTTTAATGCTGGCACAGGTTTTTCTGTATTTTCGTTTCGTTATATGAATATGGGAGTTATAATGGAGAGAGCAGTTTAATACACTGTAACATAAAATGCTCTGAAAAACATTCGTTGTTTATCTAATGAAATTTTTTTTATTTCATTTAAAAAACATGCATTCGATGGAATCTAACATCACGCATGCATATTTAGTAAAAACAGTTCGTATATATACACGGCCGCACTTTATCCCATATAGAGATTTAATTAGTGAATGCAACAGCCATGGAATACTAGGAATATATTTTACATTTATCAAATGGTGGCAAAACGCTATTTTATCTGGCAATCAGTCTTGCTACACAGAAACGTTTTCACTGGAAGCAGCATTTAAACACACAGACTTGTGATGTTAAATGACCAATAGTTAATCCCCAGCACGTTTGTTTTTCCAGACAAATTCAACGATATAATCAACGATCCACGATTCATCATTAACATATTATTGGAGTTGGTTTGTGTTATGAAGTAAATGGATTTTCTCGATTGGATGTTGTTGGTTGGCTGATTTTAGTTTCGAATATCTGTCTGTTTCGTCGGTTAAGAATTCTTCAATAACCGCAATTATCGAAATCGGAATGGATTGGTCGAAGATGTATAAAACGAGAAACGATTAAAATCAAAAGCATCAATGTTTCGTCTGATTGATTTTGAATATTTTCTCCCATCGGTCTCGTTAGCATTGGTAGCAATTGACCCCAATGTATATTTTACTGGATATAGTCATTAAGCTAAAGTTGTTTTGAGTTTTGGTTGTGCTATTTTGTTGGCTATGAGATTCAATGGGCAAGGGCGATTAAACATCGATAATCGAAATGTTCATTTATTTCTTATTGACTTATGATGCTTTTAAGTACCTAATGCTTCGTCACGGATAGTCTACTGCATACTGCTGATGGTGCCTTTATCATACAATGTAAATACAGGAAAAGATTTCTTTTTCTCTTGTATTCATTCCGAGATTGGTTCACAAGAAAATTAATTACAGGAGCATAATCTTCTGGTGAACACCTCTTTAATTTGCTTACTACGACGACCGGAAAGTGTGATAATAAAAGCGTTATTAGAGACACTTCTCTTACAGATTTCTTAGAGAACATTTAATTTTCGCTGACTGGTATTTTTATCCGGAAAACATTTTTCTTTCGTAGCCACACGATTACTTATATTTCATTTCCATTGTATTTTGCTGTTTTGTTTTGCATTCATAAAATAGCAACAATTTAAGATTATGATTCCAGCACCACATTTTCATTTCGTGCAAATGCAGGCTTTATCATCCGGTTAATCAGATTGTAAAATGTTTTTATTTATTTAAAGAAAATATTGTGTTGCTCTTTGTCTCCATTAGGTACGAAGAACATGTCCATGAAATGGTCGTTTTTTTTCTCCTCAGTTCTTTTTTAAAAAACGTTTTATGTTTCTTATATTTCGAACCACAGAACCACCAGGTATGTACTTGGCATTTTATTTATGACATTATGGGTGTAGAAAATATTCAGAACTGGTTTAGATTCTGTTATATGCGCAGCAAAAAAGGAAGAGCAGAAAAAACCGAATCGCTCGTAAAGGCAATGGCACATAGGCAATTTGAATGTTTTTATTAAAATCACCCCCTAAGCGAAATTGAATGAAAACATTCGAAATCAGTTTGATGTTATTCGGTTGACTCGACCGATTTGTTGTAAAAACAAAAAAAAATGTTTTCATTAGAAAACGACTCTGTCGGATGGTTTTGTGAAAAAATAAAATAGAAAAAAATATCTCGAAAAGAAATAGAGAAATGTTGCATGTGTTGTTATTGCCATTTCTTAGCTTTGTGAACAAATAAAAAATATTCAGAAATTTCTAAAGGAATAAATATAAAAAGGAAAAACCAACAAAGACGTCTATTCGTTCGCTTTGCAAACTATATATTCAAGGTCCACACACATTTTTTGTTTGCTTCATGGGATGAACAGTCATTGTCTGTGCAGTATGGTTGTAGATCAAGTTTCAATGCCTAAAGCAATCCTTTCTCTACTCCTTGGCCTTACTTTATACTTTCAGGGAATTCACGTAGGAAGTGTCAAAAGCCAAACAGATATTCATGATATCCGAATGTAGTAAGCCAAAGTTTGGTGTAAATAGGACAGTCGATAGGCATGTGAGTTCTGTCTTACTTTAGATCAGCAAACTTTTCAAAAAATGTTAACTGACGATCTGTTAAAAGCCCCTCACTTGGAGAACTAAAAACTCGCATTTGTTATCAGTATGCGCCCAGTATCTTACAGTATCTTACATGCTAAAACTAAAGAGGCACACGACTTAAGGTATCCACTAAGCGGTACTTTAAACGAAGGAAGTAACAGATTTAATCGTTATATTATTATAACTATCCCAAATGTCCAATTAGCGAATTATTTGTCTATTGTAAATGGAGCTAAATCAATGAAGTTTCATTTTTCTTCTAATTCGCTATAATTGGACATGTCCTTTTCCTGCATTTAGATATTCAAATGATACACTTGCGGCGAGGTGAAAACTCCTCAATTCTGTTCTTCTGTTCTTAGAGATGGTGATCTTACCACACAAGATTTATATTTTAACGAAGGCTGTTCATACCATGTATGATTAATAAAACACACCACAGGCACTGATATTTCTGCAGATGAACTACCTTATCTTATTTAAGCTTCAGGAATTATAGGCATGATGCACAAGTGAGTCATATAGCAGCATTTAATCAATTATGATAAAAACAAAATGTTCTTATTGCCCCAAAATGTAAATGATGTGACAAAATTCTTGTTTAATTAAGTTCGAAAGATATCAAATGAATGATTAAAATTTGGTTGCATGTACATCCGACGAGAGAAGAAAAAAAAAACACACCAACCCAATCGTCTAATTGGGAACACGAACACAGAAAAGAAGAGTTAAAGCTCACACTAATTAAAATAAGATTTTTGGAATTGATTTCACTCATTCAGAAAACAGAAAAAGAAAAGGGAAAATTACAAGAAAAAAAATTGTTTATCTCGAATGTGGTGCTGGTTTCAGATTGTATGGAGTGAAGTGAAGTGAACAACAAAAAATTACGTCAATTAAAATGATTTATAAACAAAAAATCGCTACAATTAATCTTGAGTAGACAAAACTTAATCATAAATACGAAATTAGGTAATTTATTTAAACAGAAGAAACAAACAACACAACCTTGTTCAAGTAAAGTCAAATATGTCGTTTTTTATTCGAACTTGTTACAAAAATAAAACCAACCATTCGACTTCTTAGATTTTTTTTTAAATACGAAGTGTACACCAATAATCTTAACGAACAAATCAGGTAGAGAGAGAGAGAAGAGGCAAAAAAATATGACTCTGTGTGTGCATATGAAACCCCGTTGCGTTTTAAAATTTATAATTTTATGTTCAATACGGTGTGTCTGGGGTTCATTTTTCAGAGTTGTTTTGTGGAAGGAAAAAAAAAATAAATAACAAAAATTGAAACTTAAAACCGTAGAGACATATTTCTTACATGCATGGACGTTTTTTTCTCTTCTCTGGAATTCATAAAAATGTGTATTCGACATTGGCGATTGTATAGATAAGAAAGTCAGTCAAAATATTTTTTTTGTCATTGAAGTTAACACAGGACGATCATTATTTTTATGATGGTTAGACACCATCACGGGCATATGGTTGTTTATACTGCCATAATTTCTATGAAATTTGGGATGACATTGAATTATTCGCTTGTTTAACCAGCAGTTCTTGGTCGTAGCTCATTTATTTATATATTAATTAACCTGTCACATACGGCTATTCATCTTTTATCGACAACGACGAAAAAAAAGCCAAGCTCTGGGTAATGTGGTCCTTCATATAGTGAAATGTTAAAAAAAATGAAGTACAAGATTTGAGATCACCCGAATAAAAATTCTTTGATCGATGGAAGTAATAGACCCGATAATAATACTGGTCATATGCTTGCCGTCTGTACCACAAAATAAGTATCTCCACGTTGAGTTTCTAAAGTCACTGTAAAGTCAATTGAAAGAATTCTGCCTTAATATTTTTAATACAGGGAAATCCATTACCAGAATTGGATTATTGGCATGAACACTCTAAGTTTCAGGCTACATGAAATGACTTGAGAGTTGCTCAAAAATTTTAAGATTTATTCTTCAGTGGAGATCGACAAAAATGATGCCTCTGCTTGTCCTCTAACTATGGCGAACCAATCCATTTGCCATCGAGAATTAGATTAATCAATCGAATAATTTAATTTATGTGACCAAGACAACCATAAATTATGACAGAAACGACCAGTCATCTGTTGCCGACATCTGTTGTTCTCATATATATGGTAAAATGTATGTTTAAGCCAATGAAGTAAAAGATTCCGCTGCAAACAAGTGTAGATAATTCCAACGAACGACGTAGCAGATTGAATGATCTGAATCTGTTACTTCGTTTGTTTAGAGTTTCGCCAAATATTTGTTACTGAATGTTTTGACATACATACATGCCGCTTGTCAAATGTTTTAACGGATTGAATTAATAAAGTGGAAGCATAAACTGTCTGGGGGCTTGTCCGAATCAGGTGTTTCGTTTGCATTGAAAGTTATTAAAACAAATCGATTTTCATCGAGCTTACCTTTTCAGTTCGACATGATTCCCGTGTTCTCCCAAAGTAGATCCAACAAAATCTAAAACAAAAACAAAAAAACGTTCGGTTAGTATATATTGTGGTGCGTAAATCGAGGCGTTTAAATTTCATTTACTCGTGGAGTTATTAAGCAATTCAATATTGGAATTATTTAATTAAACATTTAGCAGCCCGGGAAAATGGCATACATTGTTTTATTGCTTCAGTAGCTATAATATGTATAGTCAAATAGTGCGGATAATTCGCCGGAAACGCCAAATAGCCTAACACCAATTTGAATAAACGAGAGCTTTTGTTCTTTTAGCTGGTTCTTTTTAACCATGCAGCAACATATTACATACAACCACGACGAACCTATTCTACTATAATGCTTGGAGAGCATTTATGATCACAATATGAATTCAACGTATGAATATATTTAATGGAAAAGTGCCATTTATTGCACATAGATGACCACTTTAGAGTAGCAAATGCGAAGGAGAGAATAAAAAAAAAACAAACCGAAACGTAATTGCCATCATGTAACATATTTGGTTCGGTTGCCATAAATATTTGAACAAAATTAAAGCCCATTACGCACACACATTACAATGAACATTGTCATAATACAAGTCCGAACATAAAAATAAAACAGCAACAACAACGAACAACACCATTTTTATGTCTTGTTTTATATACCCATAGATGAGCACCATATTAACAGTTAATTCCATAACTAAATTGAGTAAATATAATTTGGTCGTGTGTAGTACAAATCATTTTATGACAAATTTATCGTTCACACCATTGGATCCGTATGGTTGTTGTTGTTGTTGGTGGTGGTCTATTCGGTTCTGTGTACAGACATTTTTTTTTTCGTGGTTCGTTCCAACATCATTCGTATTTGTATATGACGACGATAATTAAAAACGATTAAATTGATAAGACAAAAACGGGGTTTTTATCGCATTCTATGTAATGGATGTTATATTTCTCTTCCTATGTATTACGCTCATAATTCTACCATTGTGTGGTTTGTTCAACATTCTTTCTTAATGGATTTTATTTGACGGTGCATTGTTGTCGTCTTCACACTATAAGTGCAATTAACTGAACATTATGTTGTTAGTATATTGACACACTGTCATCGTTAAATAGCTGTTACTCTCTTTGACTGCTAGTTGACTTGCGACTGGGTAACAGTGTCTCGTGTCCCTTGATGAAGATTTTTTTTTATGTTTTTTTTTAAATTGATGAAAGGATTTAGTATCGTCAGGGCCGTTTTAAGACTTTTTCACAACGCAGGCGAGAAAATAGTCCTTTTCTCACCTCAGCTGAAGCTTCTGGAGTTTTAGATGTTCGGTAGCCTTAGTTGTGAAAAACATTGTGTTGACGACGGGAAAAAAGTAGGAAATTTTCTCGTGTGACTTGTGACACTCGCTACGCTCTGGAAATGAAATTTCAAACTCTTTCAAACATATTTGTCCGATGGTTTTAAAAACTGATGTTTCACCAAATAAACTTTAAAGATTGAAAGGCACCACAAGCCAAACTTTTCACTTTTTAAAGTTGTACTTGAGAAACTCTAACAAGAGCAATGTTTGTGACCAGAGCGAAGCGAGTGCCGCAATTTTACTCCAGTTAGAATTTCTTATTTCCCACAGAGATAAACTGCTGTGATCTACCGTTTTTCTTCATGCAACAAAAAACATCAATTAACCATACCATCTTCGACAACATAAACGAAGTGACAGTTCAGGTGAGGAAAGTTCTATTTTTTTTAAGGGGCAAAAAGTGTTGCACTTTTCTCACTAGAAATGAAATTCGACCAAACAAAACGAAGTTTTTTAATGGCCTATTGTGGGGAGAGAACAAGGTAAATCACACCGAACATATGTCAAAAATAGTTTGGAAAATTAGCTCCTTTGATAAGACGGCACTGAGTACAGCATACTGGTCCTCTGGACACGAGAATACAGAAAATTCTCACAAAAAGTTTCTTTTTATTTGAGTTTTTTTTTTCTACAACGAAACTCTCTTAAGTTAGCAATAAAATATTCAGCCAACCTTAAAAGTTCCTCTGTTATCGGGTTAGCAAAATGTCAATGAAAGAAATGTTATTCGCGAATTTACAGAAAAAAAATCCAACAAATGATAAAAATCTGAATACCATGAAAACCCACGATGAACAATGTACATCTCCTTGATGATTCCCTTTTATTTTTTGCTGAATTGAACATATTTAAGACAATAGACGAAAAAGGAAAAAAGAGAAAATATCCGAACGACGACACAGAGAAATTCAAATATACCCTGGAAGTGAAACACCAAGCTAGAGAAAAGTATGAAATGGAAACACAGAAAAGACACAGAGACGACGAAAAAAAAAACGATTCCGAAGAAAGAGCATCAGCAGAAAACACATTGATTTACGACACCATAAATTCAATGTCAATGACTTTTAAAGCTCTCATTTATCACTTGACTATTATGATACTGCTGTACAACACACTGAATATTGGAATTTTTATTTGTACATTATTAAAAAGTAGTCTCTTTTTTATCGATATGAAGGAAAATACTTTTCGATATTTATTTATGAACTCCACATATTGCTTTCTCTGTATTTTAATCAGCAAAAACATGCTTTCATGTAGTACGAGTACGCACATTTCTATATATCGTATGGAATATCGTATCTCTCGCCACTCTGTCAATATATATATTATAAATATGGACGTAATATAGAATTACTGTTGAATCTTAATCTTCCAGAGATAGTCATTTTGAAATACAATCCTGTACGAAGAACCAGATACCAGTTATAGTTATATGAGTAATAAATTACCTATTTACGCAACGAAAAATATTGTATATCATTGCAGGGTAAATCATCATCGATTGTATTAAAAATGCGATATGCGAGAAAGCACTTTCCCATTTAGAATATGAATGACTATGGAACGAAAACAATAACTAAAAGCAAAAGCGCTTTTGTTGCATTAGTTTTTCATTACGAAATTACGTGTTATAATCTGATTACGTTCACTGCATTGAATTACCAGCAAAAAAAACGAAAGACTGATGTGTCTATGATCAATTTGATTTATTGAATTGGCTTTCAAAGAAATCTACCACAAAGGTTAAGGTTTCATCTTTCCCCTGTAATATGCCCAGTCGATAGACAAGATTCAATTACCGGTAAATATATTGAAATGATCTTCGGTTCATATTCGTTTCGAAGAAATTTCGCTAGCTCAATTCCCGTCATCAGCAACTCAATGGCGTAATGGCTTTATCGTTTTCTTTTTACTACTCGATTGAGCTGCCAATGTGAGAGTTCGAATCTCAACCGCTGGAGAGAAAAAACCGATTCGTCGAATATGGACACCAGAACCGGTTCGGATCTGCGGTAGTTGAGTTGAGAAGTGTCACCGGTAAAAACGCATTATTGGGAGACACTGGTATTGTACTTTTAGTATACATCATACTAGGTTTCTGGCACAGCTTACCACTGAGCACTGTAAAACAATCCGGTATCAGGGATAAGCAAAGAAAAGCGAGAACCTATAAAGTCATGTGAAATTAGTAAAATAATGATCCGCCCATAACCAGAACTGGTTGGACAGGGCTATTATAATTCCCATCAGATTATTTTTCTGTCCGGTCAAATTTATCAACGCTGACGGGAATCGAACTAATGTCTAATTTCTTTTCGAGTTAATGTTAACTGGAAATTTAATGGGAAACTAAATAAACCGTCTAATGTATAATATGCTGTGAAAGAAGTGAGATAAGCCGCTTAAAGATCAGTTCCATTGTATCGTTGTCTTCGTAGTGCCATTAAATGGTTAAAGGACATTTTCCATTTCAGTTAAAACGAAATGTAAAATAAATATTTTGAAAAGCTTAACAACACCTGCCCTTTTTGCTCTGCGTTTCGATTTTCCCAAATCGATTGGCTTCAAAGGCCAGTTAATAATAGCAAAAGTCTGCATAAATAAATCTTCCACCCGAAAAGAATCAAACTATCAAACGTTTCCAAACAATAAGACTCACCGCCTGCCAAATGATGTATTGTGTGCGTGCGTATATTTAGACGGTGAATGGGTGTATGGGTCTTGTAATGTTCATAAAACAAATAATTAACAAATATGTGAAGTAATAAAAAATTATTTTGTAGACTCGAAGAGATTATCGGTTGTGAACCTACGCATACGAGAAGTATCGTCTGTTGTGGCACAAATTTTGTGTGCACAAGTCCACGAATGTTATATATTGTTTCGTTTATGACTTCTTCTTAGTATTTATTTTTGCAATATTGTACCAACTCACAGCAAATTTAGTCATGTATCCAACACCATCGGATCAAAAACGATGGAGAGTATAATATGGATATAGATGTACAGAGTATATACAATATATGCCAGTGCAATTTAAATATTACCAGTTTGAGGTATACGCAAACATTGTAATAAAAGGCAGTCTATATAGCTGTCAATCTTAAAGAGAAATGTTTTCCTTTAGCATATTTCTTATTGTTTACAGTGCGCTTATATAAATACATATATCATACATATATATACCGGGTGTATGATGTTCCATACCTACACTACACAACTGTGTGTATTATATTTATAGAGATTTTGTTTGTTTTGATTTTTTTTTTGGTTCGGTTTGCTATAAAAATTTGCAGTAGTGTTGTACCGGTTATTTTGTGTATAAAACGAAATATTTTTTTCTTTTCCAACGAAATCCGTATAGCAAAAGTGTTAGTGTTGGCTATACTGCTCAATGTACTGACGACGAGAAAAGAATAAAAGAATGAAACCTTTCCCATACACAAGTTTCAGCGATGTCAAACAAGATTTTTCTTTGCGATTCTAGGTAACCATAGAATCACTCGATACACATTTTGTCCACACTCAACTGCAGGCAATTACGTTGTAATGGTGAAAGGGGGAAACCCTAAGCGAACACAAAATCATCAGAAAACTGTTCAAACATCGAAACGGTTGCTTTATTAATAATTCCAAGCGATATTGATTATGACATCGTTTATGTACGAAGAAGCTTTAAGCTCAATTGAATTGTGACGAAAAACTATTGGTAAAAGCGGTCGACGACCTGCTCCCTGCACTATTTTTTGTGTGTGTATTATTATGTCTCCTTTGTATCGCTGTGTAGTTTTATATGTATATCAAAAGACTTGGGGACTAATAACGTAGCACACGATAATAGCACGGATTTTATATTTTTTTCAAAACGAAGTGAATCTAAATGTTATGTGAAGCTTGCAGTATAAAGACTTAAGTTTTATTTAAGTGGGTAGTTCGGTATATATAAAATGTGTAGTGTATAGACACACACCGAAACTTATAACCAGAAACTTACATTGTTCGTTCTCGTAACGAACATAATATTTGTATGACATGAAACATTAAATAAATTGCTTTTACCCATTCCCATTCCATTTGTATGAATAATTTGGTAGATTCGGTTAATGTAAATGTTAAATTTGGTATTGAGTACATCGAAATATTTGTCAGATTTTTTTTTATTTCTATTTCTATTTTCTGTTAAGTAAAGTAGCCGAAAAATTAGTCCGAAAAAGCCGACTCAATTAAATCATAAACTTCAGATTGAATGTATATACCGACCGCATATTTGATCGGTTATATTGGAACGTCAATCTGTAAATAAAACATCGAGAAACATCCAAAAACATTTCCCATTAAACTTCACATGATTATAATTTCTGTTTTGAATCAAACTTTATTCGTAAAGTGAATAAATTAAAATTTTGTTCGGTTAATCGATGGCAATTTGTTGTGGCTCGTAACTTCTCTTTAACATTTAAAATCAATTTATTATTAATAAAAATACACAAACAAATCAATGTCTTGTTTTATTTGAATGTTGGTTTTTTTTCAAACTTCTCTCTTGTGTGTTACGAAAGCCAAAGTTCTGCATTTTTCAAAGGAAACTCGTTATTACCGCGTGTGTAGGCATGAGATGATATATTGGTGGGACGTTGAATGATTGATTTGAAAAAAATATATTAAAAATTAGTGTTGTACTGTGTGGTGTTGTATATGTTTCGGTGCTGCAATGATTCGAAATTTATATTTTGTTGTTGTTCTCGTTGTGGAATGAATTTCGTTACAAGTTTTTTTTTTGTTGATTAAATTCTTTCTATTCAGAACAACATGTTACATTTGACTGGATTTTTAGGAGTGTAGCTTTCGTTTAGAATAGAATATGTTTACACGACACATCATTGTATGCAAATGAAAATGTAACAAGGGCATACGTCCGAGGCATACATGTTCCATAGAAACGTCGTCATATAACGCCATCATTTTCAAAGATCAAATCAAAATTAAATTAATTGAAGCAGTTGATTGCATTCAAAGTATATAAACACTGAAGGTAACGCAAATGAGTAGTTAAGCACGGATCCCTACTTTCAGGTGAATTTAGTTTTGTCACGTTGCACACATATTGAGTTCGTTTGCGTCAAGTTGCAACTAGTGATAAGGTGAATTTGATTCCATATAAACTAAACAGGTGCAACAACATTAGTCACCAGAACATATGACGATAATAACATTACAGAAGTGAATTCACCTTAAAATTTAGTTGCGAATGTGTGAATACAGAGGCGAAGTGTGTCATCTGTTAGCACCAACGACGACAAAAGAAAGCGATGAGCTGTAGGTATGGATTGATATTATAAAGCCAAGTCTAAGGTAAAACTAATGAAATAAAAGATTTTGAATCAATTTGTTGTAGTGAATTAGATCAAAGGAAGTAATAGATTCGACGATCTAACTGCCTTGCACCATAATTAACACCATAATATATCCTCACCACCAACAGGTCGACAAAGAGCAATAGACAATTTCCTATTATTTAAGGATACAAGAACCAATTTCCGATAAATACAACTTTTCAACGGACTACAAAAAGAGACGAGAACAACAAAGGCGATAAGTTTTTGAAAAGAAATCGACTTATCTACCATCGACCAACTTTTCAATGAATACACCAATTTATTTGCCATCCTTTTCTTCTCACTCTTTATTACATTGTTGCTCCCAGCAATTGAATTCTTTCTCTACGGCTATTTTGAAATGCCTTTTTATCCAGTTCAATTTCTTTGGAATTTATAAATTTTCTTAAATGATCCAATATGAAGAAAACATTGCGCTCCTGTTGCATTGCATTTTAGCGTTTCTTCAATTAAAGTGCCCATCAAAAGTAATCTAGCTGCATGATCTGTTCCAACAAACACCAATTGGACAAGTACCCATGCAATATATAATATACACAGGAATTGCACCACATAAAGAATTAAAGTTAATTGAAACGTACCCAACACAACCTAATCACCATCTTGTCACTAACGAGACTTACACATTTTAATATATATTTTTATCACACATAATATTTCCACTGGCTTTCAATGAGCTATAAATTGCAATATAATTTAAAAGTTTTCGTTTTCAATGTGCTGAGCTTCTTTTTTTTCCTTTTTTCCCATCTTCCTCGTGCACACAGCACATATATATGTGTAATATTCTCTCGATGGTATTATTTACTTTGCTATGCTTTCGAGTCTCAGTAGCACTTATGGTGGCTGATACGTTTTTTTTCTTCATTATAATATTCATCAGAGTGCTGTTCGTTATCTGAATGTGTCGCTGATGGTTAAATAAAACATATTTGAACGAAAGAAGAACAAGAAATATTTCAAAAGTATTTTTATTCCGTTACCACGATAAATATACGAATTTCATATATACGCGCGATTAAATGGTTTAAAATTCCGTTCATTGATTGAATTCAATGAGATGTATACACTTTTATAGTCTGGCAAATGATTGACCTTTTGCGCACCAAACTGCGCACATGTGGACACGGATCGGTGATGTATTGGAATGTGAAGGCATGGATTATAATAAAAATGCCGAAAAAACATATTCGCTGAGACCAAAAAAATAAATAAAATCACCGAATAGTTTCACGTCTTTTAATAGGATAATTGTACGCAATTTAACCCCATCGAATCGAACACACATTTTCAATTTTATTTGGCAAATGAATTTTCAGTGAAACAAAATTTAATTTTAGAATTTTCCAATTTTTCTTTTTTTTCTTGTGAATTGGAAATTCCGATAGTCGTTTTGACAGTGACACATTGAACGCGCAACGAACGCAATGAAATAAACAATTGGACAAATTGTTTAAATTCTTTGTAATGTAACAGGAAGTATGGATGTGCGATATATATATTCGGAACGGATAGTAAAACAAACGTTAAAGTTTGGGTGAGAACTTCACAGACTTATCCTTTTGTTAAACATTTGTGTATCTGAACTTGGAAACATTTTGCAATTTATTATAGCAGCGTGGGGATGCTGAGACTATCTTAACATTTCAGAAACAGCAAACGTATAATCATTACGTCTTTTTTAGGTATAGTTCATAAAACAAAATCTATTACTTCAATTGTCTTAACATTCGATTTACGTTATACCAACAGAGGTCAACACCTATTTTTGTCGTTGCTAACCGATTTTTGATTAGCCACGAACACTGAATAAGTTCCTGGAGCTTTACAGAGTTAAACTAGTAAGCCGAAATTAAAATAAAAGGGAAAGGAAAGTTCTGGAAATAATCTTTTAAATGAATTACCCATGCGCGATTTTTTTATTCTGTGAGAGGACTATGAGTACACAATCCTGACTTGTGTTTTCTTAGTACATAAGAATGAGGAGGATAATGTTATTATAAATATACACAGATACCCCAATAGCCAACAGTAAACACTTGTAGAAACGGCTAGTCACCTGTTATCGATAACGACGAGAAAAATATGCAACTAGCTCTGGCCAGTGTTCTTTATAAAAAAAACGAATTGTGAAACAAAGGAAGTAAAAGATTCGAAATCTATGACTAGGTGATACTTGAAACAACAGAAGTCATAGAAGTCATGATTGTATCGTGAATTGTGATGTGCATGCCATTTATAAAAGATGGGAACACCAGGCTCGAGTAAATTCGATTCCACAATCGAGCTGGAATATTCTGGGAACTAGTTGGGAAATTTTCTCCTCTAACGTCCACTTCATTCCGGCTGATAGCTGATGATTAGATCGTAAATTGTTTCTCTAAATGTTATTTCAAAGACATGGGAATGCATATCAAATCGCTGTATCGATAATAAATTGAATATCTCGTATACCTCTCCATTCCTGCCAATAATAATCAGAAAAATAGGCTTCCACTTCCTTCAATGATACGCTCATAAAAGAGCCAGGAAAATGAAAACTAAAAATCCAGTAAATTCAATTAAATCCAATTGGTTTTACTCGATAAATTTTATTTCCATTTTAACGCCATTCCCCCATCCAAAACTAAATTATGATTCATTCAATCATTTCAATAAATTCCTTCGAACAATATAACTTGGCACAGTGAATAAATATACAGTCGAGAGAGAGAAGCCCGAATGGGTTCTAAAAATACACAGAACACGCTAAAAAAGCACTACGATTACGATTTGCGCGCATTCAGCTCTCGCCATTCAATTGGATTTGCGCAATAATTGGTTTAGCGTTTCTGCTCTTGTGGTTTATCAGCAGCGAAAAGTCACTAAAGCATGGAAAATGGAAACGATTGAAATTTTTTTAATTACACTTGCTCTTGAAATGAACAAGAAAACATCCATTTCGAATTTGTATTTTAATTGTTATTGAACATGGTCTGGTTGTACGTACATTGAATTCTTTCGTCTTCTTTCGAAGTAATAAATTTTATAGCACCGAGCAGTAATAACATGATGTAGAGCTGGTTATTATTGCGAAGTTTGATAAATTTGTTCTCTCCATTCTTTTTTTTAAATTAAATAAACGAAACATCACTCCAACAAATCGAAGCATAAGTTCTCTTTTGTAAATGGAAAAGTGTCACTTCCAGTCTGGTTATATTTACCATCTTTTAAAAAATTACCTCGTAAATTTAACAGGCATTTTAATTAGTCGAAATAGTTTGGTATTTTGCTTCTGCTTCTCCTGCTAAACTCTATGCTGTAGTATATAAGTTATAGTTGCATCATGTCACAAACTGCTGTCACCATATACCACATAAACGAAATGAAAATTTTCACACTGCATAATGTAACATCATAATGTGTACATATTAAGTATGAAACATTTTGCAAAATGTGGTAGCGCTGGTGCTGTGCACACACAGAGAAACATGTCACGTTTACACACAAAAAAACGAAACAAAACAAAACAAACAACATTGGAAGCGAATTAACATTTTACTTGGTTCGCCGTTTTGTTAAACGAAATTCATCATCTCCATTTTCCATTTTAATTAATCGTACAACGTGCTGGCTCGCTTAGCCAAATTTGTATATTTTAAATCATTTCGTTGTCTTGTCAATTCAAAAATATTTTCGTTTTTTGTCTTTGTTTCCAACTCCTGAATTAATGTACTTAACCCCATGCCTACTATACATAAAATGTTGAAAACACAATAAGGGTATTCTAAGTCTCGACTTTATACTCAAGTATATTGAGTATATCGGGTGTATGCCTATAGATCGATTACGTCCTGATTTTCAACTTTTTATTTTGTCAAATATGACATTGGAGTCGAAGGCGAAGGATGCAACTACTCAAGGCAAAATACAAAGTCCCAAACAATGTCATGTCAATGAAGTAATGACTCATTTCCCAAAGACTTAGCGAATAAAAAAGGTCCACCACCTCGTATTTTCAAAGTCTTATCACTGGGCAGATCTTAGTTTTTGTTTGACGAAATGCCGTCGAGTCAAAATTTAATTATTTTCTGGTGACAGCTGTCATTTATACACTCAATATAAGTATGAAGTCGACACTTGGATTCCCCTTAATAATTTGTGGAAATTCTACAAAGGTGTCCAGCAGTCTGATTTAGTGTTTAACATTACGAAGGATTTTTTTTCCCCAATTATCCATTCTATGCCTCCTGTAAGCTGGACATATCAAGTGATAGCATTGTATTGTTTTCGAGCAGTACATTCATGGTATACCTTTCATTTCTTCTTGTGTTTCACAATAATAATTAAAAGGGTGTGTGCGTACACATTGAATATTGTCTGAATGGTATATTCATTCACCATACTCAATTCACCCAGCTCAATCAAAATAAGGGTTACAGATATTATAGTCGGAGAAGCAAGGGTTAAAAGTGTCATTGTACAATACACAAACATGTGTGTTCACAGATCTGTGTGTATATGTAGCGTGCGTTTTTTTTTTTCTCTTCTGTGTGTGTATGGAACGAATAACAATTCCATTCACATTTATACTTCAATACGTAGGCTTTCACAATCTAGACAATTTTGCATAATACACTCATTCAATATTATATCGACGAAATTTGTGAATTGAATTGATATTAACGTTGATATGGCAGTGTATGGATGTGTGTATATATGCATGGATGTATGTGCGTCCTTTAGATTTTATGCTCAAGTAATCTAAACTGATCGTAAGCCCATTTAATGGCTTCAAATTGCTGTAATTTAGATTGTATCACCTTAGATATTTCTACGGCATTATGTTTACCTTTACTAGTAGACCATGTGGTGTATGTATCTTGGCGATATATTAATATGCTCTGCTCTCCTACTGTATATTATCGAAGAAGTTGATTGCTTCGAGATATAAAAAAAGAAACAAAAGAATTCGATAGGCCGTTAAGGACATTCATCACATTGATTGAATACATACAATGATTGATGCGAGACGTCAGAGCTACTGATCGAGAAAAACGATAATTTCTTTAAATTAACTTTCGGTTCCACAAAATTACTGGTAATTATTCTCAGCTCACTGGAACCATATGCTATCCCACAAACGAAAATATGGTTACATCCACTGAGCCACACACAAAGTTTAACTCAATTATATCTCACCACATCTCAGCTACATTAAATTGCTGAACGAATGAATTCGTAGCACGAAAAAGAAAACACATTAGGTCGTGTGCCCGCTGCAAAATTTATAGCTCTCGATGCTTTTACCCATCAAGTAAATATTAAATCACAATTAAACAGGCCGTCAGATTTGCAAGTTGACGAGTCGTAATTAATTTGTTCGGAAAATGAAAAAAAAAAACAGAACTGAGAGATACAGACGTTACACCGAAAATGATATGCATATGTCGAGCCATATCATACGTCTTGTTAATTAATTACATTTCATGCAATATTGCGATGAATTACATTTTATTGCTAAATATAGATAGAGATAGCGAAAGGAATATATATATATATATTTCGTAGTGACATATGTACAGTACACAGCAAATAACATTATTTTGAATGAGCATTCAGTTATCGCACCAAACAAAAAAAAAACGAAATGAAACGATAAAACGTGATTGTATACATAACCCGGACTGATATGCGCAAAATGATTTAATATGGAAAAGAACGGTTGACGGTTTAATAGATTAATCAGCGCTTCGAATCGGTAATGGAGAATTTTAATTCAATTCAATTTCACACGTCAAATAAGTTATAAACTCGAAATTGTCTAATCACAAACGCTCTTCAAATATCCAGTGTACACAAGACATATTATATCATATATACCATTGACCAGTCTGCTGATAAGTTCATTCTTATCTATCTGTTTTCTATTGATCGTATTCATAATATAATGTCAGAGGGAAGAGCATTTCGGGTATTAGAAACTAAATATTTAACCAACAATTCAATTAAAACTTCAAATTCACAGCAAACAACAACGGGAATTAAAACAAATATACGAAAACCAAATGAATTCGCACAAATGTGACAAATTCCATTATTCCATTAGTGTTGTTATTGGTATGGTATATATAGTTTGGGAGGAGCACTTTGCATGCATAACATAATATCCTATACGCATATATCAGAACACGAAAACACAGCAGTTAGTGAGGAAGTTTGTTCTTATTGTTGGCTAGGTAGGTATACTTTACACACGATTCAATTAAATTGACATATTCTCGAGTTTCGAACATTGGAAATCTATCACCATTAGCATGTTGGAAAACTTTCATTAGAGAGAGACTAGAGATTCACCGTACCGCATTTGTTTAAAGTTTTAGAGTGGGTTGAAATTAATTAACGTAATGTTTCAATAGCACCAGTGACAATGACTTCCGTCTAGATAAGTTCTGAATAGTTATAGACACTCCCCTGAAGTAGTTGTTGTAAAAAAAACGGAGTCTGACAACACTGCAGTTAAAGGCTAGATTGTCGGCTAGATACGTCTTTTTGCAACTAGTTTTACAACTACTTCAGGATTGGGGATAAAAATCTGAAGTAGTTGTAAAAAGTAGTTTAAAAAAACGTATTTAGCCTACAATCTAGCCTTAACTGCAGTGTTGTCAGACTCCGCCTTTTTACAACTACTTCAAAAGGCTGTTATCTGCATGAAACATTTGCGGTAAGAATCTAAAATTATTGCAGAAAGTCTGAAACGATTTTGCTGTTCAACAAACATTATTCTACTCAGTTTTCGAACCGAGCACAGAAACAACGATAAGATTAGTTTAGCTGCCGATAACCTGAATTACTTCACCCAGACCTATGGAAGAGATAATCTCGTATATACTAAGAAATGTAAACTTCCATTTGAAAGCAAGCCATTTAAAACATTTTATAATAATTGTCAATTATAGGAAGTCTAGGTAGCGCATTCTTATCAACGATAAGCAATATGGATGATAAAAAAATAACGTACACACCATTGAACTGTTCATAGAATATGCGTACATATAAATGTTATTGGTATCCATAAATAACAATAAAGACATAAATCATCATAAATATATCCCCCTTGATTTGTATTTTTTCGTAGCAGTAAAGTGTCATTTTATACCGAATTAAGTGGCCCTTACGACTTTTATTTATACCACAAAATTGTTATTGATTTTTCACAGAAGAAATAAACAATTTATTTAGTGAAATTTGGGTTTGACTTCTTCTCTTTTTTCGAATGGGTCGACTACATAATTATTTACAGAAACAACTTAAACATCACCTTTTGCAGACGTCTCTTTCACCTGTTATTCACCTGTGACGACACAAAATGAGCGGTGAACTTCGGCTAATGTTGTCTTATATAAATCGAAATGTTCCTTGAAACTATTGAAGGACAAGATTTTCTTTATTATTGTTCCTTCTAATCGAAACTACTTTTACATCAGAATAAGTAGAAGATTCGATATATTGATACGGATTAGATTATGCTTAGGTGGTTGTTAAAAAAGACTCTGTATTTTGAATTATGTCTAAATCAACGTAGCGTCGCTTCAGTCATTATCGCTTTGTATTATTTATTAACTTTACAAAAACATCACTAAGTGGCTGATTTGACTAGGACCATTCAATCCATAGGGCTTAAGTTTTGAGAACTGAGCGCAAATCTTTACAAAATAACGATTGTATTTCGGTAGTAAGATGAGAGGCACTGACTAAAGGGGTGTGTTACAGTAAAAACATATTTTAAAAAATGAAGTAGAAGATTAGGAATCAATCTCTTGATGGGAACTTAGCTTAGATCCGATTTAAATAGTTAAAATTGCCGCCTGTGAAAGCTTTAAGAGGAGAACTATGAAAATCGATTTTTTTCTTACTTGAAAATATTTTGTTATTTCTATAAAGTCAAACCATATCTACAGGTCTCTATCTCTAATTCTCGCCGTAAGTCCGCTTTAGATTTTTAATTTAAGACGAATTGAATATTTATCGTGATATTGAACTGAGTCAATGGTGGGTGTATGTTCAGTCAATTTTTATTTTCCATTTTTAGCAAACGTCAACTTGGCGTTCGTAAAATGAATCGCTACTGCCTGCGTATTTCCCTACGTCATGTTTTAACAGATTTACACAAAATCGTTTACTTAAACATTACGATTTGGTAATAACATCTGAACATTTCTTCGTTCGTAATTAACATTATTTGGAGACCTCCATGCACAACTTTCTGCAAACGTTTTTTTAACTTCTACAGATTGTCTACAGGGTGGTCACAAGAAACGCTTTCTGAGTGAACGAGGCGAATGATCAGAGGAAGGTACAACAGGTGAGCAACAACAGTGGCGAACGACGACCTATGGACCTATGGACCAGCACTCGGCGAATTTGGTACCATTCGATCGGTAATTATCCCTGCTACACGATAAACATTTAAAATTAAAAAAAAAACTGGTACTCCCCCATACAATCATATACGAAAAACTGATGAAGGCTAGCCCACTCTAGTCTTTGACTGTCGTTAGTGCTCGTGGTCGAAAACAGAAATCTAGTCTCCTTCGCTTCACGCGACCATTAGGTAAGGGAAAAGCTGTTCTGCTTTGTTTGTTTTATAGTTTTACATCACTTGACGAATTATTGCATATTAGATAACACCACCCATGGAATTAGTATGTTTTACAGGTAAAATATAGTTTTGTACCTTCGGAATATTGAATGTACGAACGGTCATGAAAGTTCATCGATTATTTTGATCGTCGAGCTATTGTTAAGGTATCAAACGAAATCAATTGTAATTAAATATGGAATTGAGTCGACAATAAACAAAACAATTAGAAACGTATGGCAATGTTTGTCTTTGAAATTAATTCGATTTATATTCTGAATTTGAATGAAAAGAGAATTTTTTTCGACGGTAGCTAATCGCATAGCCAAATCTCATGGCTTTCAAAAAATTGTTTAAATCTTCAAACTGAAGCAAGAAAGCTTTTACAATGCAACTCTATCAGTTCAGAGGCATAACATTCCATACTGGATTCTCATACATATTCGACTGTTGTTTTTTATTTTTTTTTTATTTGTTTTATTCCATTTACGTATTCGTTACCTATACCTTCCTTCTGTTAATAACAATGGAACGCTGATAACCATTTCCACTCATGCTTCTAAATGAATTTTTTTTTGGCTTTTCATATTTTGTTTCATACTTTTTGAGTGTCGTTATGTCGTTATCAGTTTCAACTATGCGGATGATAAAAACATTTATTGATATAATTGACGGGGAAAATAAAGTATTCCACATATATATAGACTTTGACGTAGACACTCTACCCATTCAGCTAATATGCATACAATTACACACAAAGCGAATACAGTCTTTTCTGGTTCTTTATTGGATTGGGTAACTCTTTCTACACAGTAGAATGACTTATAGTTCCCATAGGAATTTTTTAATGAAAAATGGTAAATTGTTTCCAAGTAGCAATTGTGCGAGCAAGAAAAGATTTTTTTTGTGAGGGAATTAATCCCGAGATTAGTCGATTTTAACACTTTATTTTGCCAAAAAATAACAAATCCTATGACGCGACAGCATAATTTTTCGACGATATGCTGGATTATCCGTAATCTTAATGCATGACATTTTTCGAAAATTCGTATGAACGGATCAGACCTAAAGTATTCTGGCACCGAAAGTCGATTTGTTTTCAGAATTAAATCGAGCAGAACGAGAGACTATCCTATTGATGTCGCTCAATGCTCAATCATTTCGAAAGACAAAAATGTAACTTAAATTGTTTGACTTACCGGACGATATAAATTATCCAGAGAGATTACAATCGCCGTTGGTTGTTTATAATATTCCGAAAATTTACACTGAACAATCTCATTCAAAAGAATTATTGTTTGAAGAAAGCCACAACGTCTTTAAGTTTGCGCGACTTCATTTTTTCATTTGTTATTTTATGAATATTGTACATACAATGTTAACGAGCTGCTTGTATTTTTGCGTGATAATTAATTTATTTGAATCATTCACAACATCCACTTATGTACTCCTACTTAGAAACAAACTTTTATTTATTATTACACCTTACACAAGATAAAGTGTTGTGAATGAAATACACACATAAAATTTTCACTTCACATCGATTCTATGTTCATTTTCGTTCTATTTGTCTGTGTTAAATTTCAATATTATTTTGTGTTTCGTTTCCGAATTGAACCAACGATTTGTTGTTCTTATTCTTTCCACTTATTCACTTTTCTTTCTATTAATTCGGCCGAACCGACCGTAAAATGTTGTGGACAGCAATCACTCAATTGTTAAAGTTAAGAAAATGCTACCGATGATGTTGCAGTTCGAATAATTATGATTTCGGGACAAACATATAAATCACAGACCGAACGAGCAACAAATTACAATTGCACCTCAACGCCGTCAATGTTCTCCACAAACTGAACTGAAACGAGAACCGCAGACAAGTTTCTAGAGTTGAACAGTTTTAAAATGGTTGGTGGGATTATACGAAATGGAGAGGAAAACAGAATTGCTCACAGAACTCTCTGTTTTCACTGGAAATTCTCTCCATTTTTCGTATTTTTATTTGGTCTATTCTCTGAGAGAATAAAGTTTGACTGTACGGAGCTATATACGCCTCGTTATTTATCTTGAATATTTTCGTCGTTACGTTCCGTATTTTTTTTTTCTTCTTTTTTTTTGTTTGGTATTTTACGATCAATATTTTGCACATTGAGTTTGAAAATATGTCCAGAGATTGTCAATATTTTGCTGTTGTGCCAGCTCGAATAAAATGTGGTCTGGCGTATACAATCGTGGTGGTATTACACCAACAACAAAATTAGAATTGTTCATTGGAAAATTGCCGATAGAGTTTTCTAATTCGTTGCGGAAATAATAAAAACTAATAATAAGAGTGGAGTCCATCGAGCGCATTTATCCACTTCATTTTCATTAATTTGATTACGCTCTTCTCAGGCCATAACTTATAGAAATATCCAAGCGTAATATTATACGCATCGTATATTCAACTTATTATGAAAACGAAGAAAGAAGTAAGAACGGTGTGTGGAGAACATTTTCGAAATGTTGTGTGTTCTAAAATGTTATGTTGAAGTGTGTACGTATGTTGCACATCGAAGGTAGTTTACCTGTTCTCTTTAAAAAGAGCTATAAATTGAAAATGCAAAAGAGATCATAAAAATACAAGATGGTAGGCTTGTTCGTGATTATGGAGGTGTTGTTAAGTTCTACATGCTTAATGTACTCCATAACATGTTTCATAGCCTATTTCAGGTACCCACTGGGGGTTTTTCTACTGAATGTTTAACAGTCACTAGGCACTACTTCGAAGAAAACGATTTGTAAATTATTAACAGCAAACAAACATTTTGGGATGAGGAAAAACATTTAGATATTTGGTCGTTGATGTTTCGGGAATTTCGTCTGTTGTCAGTAACGACGACAAAAATAATGACAAGCTCTAGGAAATATGGTGACCATAATGCTCCTTTATTTAGTAAAATCGACGAACTGCTCCTAGCATGAATACTTCTTTGACAAATGTCCAATTTGGAGGCTTTTGTGATGAGAGCTACCGCTTAAGATTGATTGTATTGTGTGTTTTAACTCATATAACGAAAACAAGTCATCTATCTTTACGAAAGAAGTGCCTACTGTGACTTCATCAGCCTCTAAATATTTCTTATGTTCATGCTAGGAGCAGTGTGTTGGAAAAAGGCATGTTAAAAAAATTGAAGTACAAGATTTGAAATCAACTGAATAAAAATACTTCGATCGATGGAAGTAATAGACCCGATAATAATACATATTAACAGGTCAAACCTATGTAGTATTTACAGTATCTCTCTATCATAATAATAGATCAGTGTCAAATAACGGTTTTTCTCTCAAAATAGTGTCAAATGAGTTGTCAATTTCACAAAGCTAACCTCAAATTGTGGTTAGCTTTGTGAAAATGACAGCTCATTTGACATCTCAAACGACATTGACAATGATCTATAGTCATATTTATCTGTCAAGGTCAGCGAGGTGCTAATATGACGACTGGGTCGTTTCGACGGATACAGGGAATATGTCAAATTAGATGGAATATTTGTCGAATGACAGCTGGTTTTCTGAGAGAAATCAACGCACTTCAAGCAAAAGTGCTATTAATGACAGCTGCCAAATAGAGTACTACTTTGTATGAAAAAAGTGTCCGAATTTTTTTACAGTGCCAAAATTTGTTCGATACTCTATCCAGTTTCAGTACCCTATTTAGAGTACCACTCATGCTTGATAGAAGGATAGTTGGAGAATTTCAATACATTTTCTCTCAACCAATTTCAAAATCATTCGACATATTCCCTCTATCCGTACAAACGGCCCAGTCGTCATATTAGCATCTATCTGGTGAAGATATGGATGAACGTAACTCATCTACAAAATAATGGCATCTGCTATCGATAATGATGAAAAATATAAGCCATGATATATTCGGTCTAATATAGCAAAATGCATGCGAAAACAAATAATGTAAAAGATTTTCTCTATCGTTCTGTTATAAATACAGGCCAAATGAAGTAGTAGAATCGGTATGTTATGCATCCCCGTTTAAGAACTGTTCACGTTCACCTTTCCCTGCTTTTACATTGAATGTATCATTTCATCGATCTAGAATTGTCTTATGAATATTTGAATTGTTATAGAACATCAGCAACACCCATCTGCAGTGATTTATACATTTCCTCAGACAACGTTGTTTTGAGTCGATGTGATGCTGGATTCGCTACCATCACCACCGGGAATTTCGAATTTTGTTTATAATCTTTGCCATATTTCAAATATATTCCAACCAAAAATTTTATTGCCTAACATAAAACGAAGTTAAATATTGAAATATGGATGCAATAAATAGAAAGTCAATGAAGCATCAGGAAAAGGGAAACATAGTCCTGTAACATATTTGAAAATTGTGCTGCAGGTAAGAAAGTGTAGGGTCTGTATATATCGTTATCCATGAAGTTATTTCTTTAAACAACATTATCTTCAGCATGAGAAACCCAGATAAGAAACATGTTATCCGAAATGCATAATATAACGTTGCTTCATGCATCAGAAAGGACATAAAAAATGTGTATGTCGTTAAAGGACAGAGATAATAAAAAAGTTACGAACTCATGGCAAAAAGGCAGAAAGGTATTATTGGAATTGAATATTGTATGTTGATCTTTAATGGCCACTTAACCAAGGATTTAAATTAATATTTTCAACAGAAAGTCAACATTTTGTTGATTTTTAAAATTGCAAATGAATATGTGACTTTTAGTGAATTGTAAATCTTCCTTAAAAATAACATCTTTATTCGCAGAAATCGCCTTATATGACCTCTCTCTATCCCATCTTATACCACAGGAGGTGCGTCCAAGTCGTTTACCAGATTTAGTGTTGTAGTGTTGATGCGATTGAAGTACACATAACAGTAAATAGGTGTGACATATGTTTTATACTAGTTAAAAACAGAAAAACATGATCGAAAAACGAATTGGTTTGATTGCTAAAATAAGAAAATGCTAAAATGGAATGGCATTCGTATGATGTTGAGCGACGTGCGCATATATTAGCCATAGATGTGTATGTTGTCTTGTTATGAATCTGATTAATTACGTTTACAGAAGAAACTCGTTGTCAAATGGTCAAAAAAATAAAGGTTAAAATATGAGTTTCTGTGGCAATGTTAATTCGACGTGAAAATATGAAATTTTTTTGTATTCTCTAGAGATCTTTATCTATTGATAATCAGCGGGATATTTTCGAGAACTATTAAGAAAAAAATTGGCATATTTGTCATTCAAATGCGAAGCATATAGAGACGAAAAAAAAATATATCGACCTGGTACACTGGTTCTTCAATATTTTATTTCCAGAAATTGTTTCGCTGAATATAAATCAACGACTTCTTTAACATTAGTTTTTTTTTTAGAAGGGAAAATATAGCGGAAAATATAGTCGATAGATGCTAATAATTAACTGTGCTTTTTATATTCAAATTATATACTACGACATCATGTCAATATTGGATTTTATTTTGTTGTTTATTTGAAGCGAAATGCTAATTTTGGCTACAATTGAAAAAAAAATGGTCTGAAGAGCATTCAAGATTCTACGTTCCGGACTCACACACGGCTTGAGCAGAGATTATTATAAGGAATTTCAATTCCTTAATTCTTACAAATTCTAAGAATTCCGAATTTTTTCTTAACCTGTCACATACGACTATTCATCTGTTATCATAACGACGACAAAGATAATGACAGTCTCGGGTAATTTGGTCCTTTATAATGTAAAATGCATGTTAAAAAAGTTGAAGTACAAGATTTGAAATCAACCGATTAAAAATACTTTTATCAATGGAAGTAATAGACCAGATTTTAATACTGCGGTCATATGCATGCGTAAGGTATCATTCATGTATATGTCACGCGTGACGACTATGTGCATCTCTTTCTATTACATTTTCGATCATATTGTTTATCTCTTTAGCGCGCGTGACTTGCGATCCCCAAATCTTGGATGAATCAGTGGATGAACAAATGAATTGAAAAATACGTTTCAATGTACTCTGATATGAGAATATCGAGGTTCTGCAAACTTATTTTTGGCTACGGAGTGAATGGTGGAGAACTGATTCGGATTCTCATTTGGTACCGGTTGCAATTCTAATATTACGAAATTGGTGCCCCACCAAAAATATCACATGGGTGTAAGGGAAGCCGATTGATGGCTGGAACTACGTCGATAATTATTTTTAATAATCGAAGGGCATGTCTGCTACTATTCCAAACATTGAAAATTTTGAAAACACTTTGTACGAACACACACAATTGTTTAAAGACGCTGTAAATTTACCCGAAACTTGGGTTCCATATTTTTTGTGATCCGCTGAAATATAGCTTTACTAAATTGGCGCCTATTTTCCAATTGCCCTAGAGGGATTCTTCTGAGAAACTGCATTTTCTATTGGAATTTTTTATATGTGCCCAGTAAGGTATTCGACCCCAGAAGCCAAAACCACTTTCAAAAAAATTCTTCGCAGCTTGTGTGGCTAGTGTGAGGTGATCAAAAACCGAAAACTTGCACTTTTCTTACAAAAATGTCTCCAGTTACACGAGCCGTACAGGGTCGTGTGGGGTGTCATTAGAAAGGTAATTGCATGTACTTCTGGGGCAAATAGGGTCTTATTGGGTTTAAAATTCATCCACACTGAGATATGTACAGTTGAAGTTTTCAACCGGAAAAAGACTGAAAACTTACACTTTTCTTACAGAAATTTCTCGAGGTACACGAAACGTGCATGGTCGTGTGGGGTGTCATTAGGAAGGTAATTGCATTTACTTTCAGGGCAAATAGAGCTTACGGAAGTTTGGTAGCATCTACGATTCAATGTAAGCACTTAAACATTTCAACTTCTCATAATTCGTCGAAGATGCCTCCAAACCCCAATAGGACCCTACTTGCCATGAAAGTACATGCAATTTCCTTTCCTTACATATAAAAAATTCCAATAGAAAATGCGTCCGATTTCGGTCTTCTGTTTTTCAGAAGAATCCCTCCTATGGCGCCCAAAAGCGAAAAGCGGATCTGAGCTCGGAGCTGGGACTTGTGTTTCCTTATCAAAAATGATTGGCTTTGATGAAAAGTCAAAAAACGGTAAACTATGTAGCGTAAATTTATCATTTTCGGTCAGCCAGTCAGTGTATGTTTAAACTGATGAAATATTTAAAAGATTTTGTATCAATTTCGCAAAAATATACTTCGATCAAGAGCAAAAAACTAATTTAAAAATTATCTTGGTAAGGTTTATATGCTTGCAGTCTGCAAGAGGTGAACCTCTTTCCACGGACATTACGATATATACCGGTCCACAGTCCGACCAAGTCAAAAGAATAGTGTAATTTATCTAAAAAAGATCGCATCTGACACCGAGGCCAATATCACGCTGTCATATAATAATCTCAGCAAAACTACAACTACACTATGGTCATGCCAACGATACGATAGCTTGCCTAGCAGATTAAATTCCACGACCATCCACTTTATACGTTTTGTGTTATTATTCTTTTCCCCATATGTTTGAATAAAATACACATTTTTATAGAGATGATATCTTGTTTGCACAATAATTTATTATAAATCGGGAAATCAACGTGTTTAAAATGTACATTTTTAAGTGCAATTTCAATTTGCATTTTGTCGCTACAAGTGTTATTTATTGAACAGTTTATAAAATTAAATGACATCGTTTAAATGCCTACCATTGCACATTACAGTACACACAGATGAGAAGAGTTGTTTAGGAGTATGAGATTCGTTTTTTTTTGAATTTTTTTTATTCGATTTTTTGTTTTACCGGTTTCAGAAGCTTATCTTAGAGGAATTGTATGTGTCGTCGGACGAACAGAATAATGTTTGTCTTCATTCATCAAAGATAATGATCGTGTAAGCAGACATCGTTTTTCTCAAGAACGGAAACATTACATGCAATATAGAGTGGTATAGAGGAGAGAAGAATAAAAAAAAACAACCAAAAGAGTTAAGTAAATGAAGATGTGATTACGAAGTGGAAAATCATTAATACTTAAACAATAAAACAAACAGAATGTCATTAAATCTAAATTTATAATCAATAATAAATATTATAAGCGCGATAAATGAAAACAACACGAAAACGAGTGGAGTGTGTGCGAGCGGGAGAGAGATATACAGAACCGAATAAGATACAAAAAAAGTGTCCCATTCCGAACATCAACCAGCAAAAATATGCTCATTAATTTATTTAATTTATTGTCATGTTCTTTTGACCATAAAAATAAATTTTATTGAACAAGAAAAGAGATTTTTATTATTTCTCTTTTTACGAAAACGAAAAAAAAAAAATATTTTAGACAAAACTGGTGTTTTATGTGAACATATTTGCCATTGCTTTTGAACTATGGCTGAATAAACAAATTCTTTAAATTTAGTTGTATTTGCACCGGGTGCCATTAGCATCGGCCATAATATATCCCACACGTCAAAACAATAGTATTTATGTATCTGTGGCGGACAGTAGATTTTAGACAGTTTCGTGAGTTGTAGCCCGAACGAAGTGAGGGCGACATGCGAAAAAGGCTAAGATCTACAGTCCACAACAGATATTTTGTTGTCTTGCGGCCAGAAAATGCGAAAAACTGCTTTTTGTTTACATGGTAATGAGTCGTTTTCTGGCCTCACGACAACCAAAACTCCTTGTCGCCCCATATGAAAAACAAGAGTTGAGAAAATAAAATATTTCTCAACTGAACTGTCAGATAGAGCGTCAACAAAGCGATATCTTCTCACCGAATTTGAGCAAGGCTGTATACTTTGGGGAGGTCACGCAGATCGCCATTTCATTGGATACGCGGGAACACACCTTTTCCATACAAACAAATTCACCAAAATTGAATTTGTATGGCGTGGTGAATTGTTTGTATGAAACGTGGTGTGTAACCTGCGTATCTGCATCTGCGTGACCTCTCCAAAGTATACAGCCTTGAATTTGAGTGGATAAAATAAGGCTATTCACGCCGCGCACTGATGAAAATTGTATGTTCACCTCGCTTCGCTTTAGTCGCAAACATTTGCTCTTGTTGCAATTTCCTATTTTATCCTCTTGGTAAACAAATAACCATTTCACATCCATGTGCCGACTTGCTGTTTCGTCTTTTATTTTTTTGATGTTATACCCGAAAGGGGGTTACATTTTGTTATTTTAAATTCCAACATATTCCAAGCCTCCGGGACATTCGATAAAGAATATGAAAGTAGCTTAGGCAATGTTTATTTTGGTAACCGCTAAACCAGTCCAGTTGAGTTGAGTTCGCCGATGAGTGCAGACGTGTATATTGCGTTCATGAACACATGGCATCAATTAGCATAGATTGGCTACTCAACCGAGTGGATGTGGCGGTCGTATTTGATGACTGCCTATCCCTCACAGGCAGACGTTCTGCCATCATTACGGCCCATTTGGCAATGCTTTTGGAGTCCCTAGCGTTTTTATGGAAAATATTTCTGCAATATTCTGGAACAGTACACAGTTACCTAACTCACACCAAGAAATTCATAATTTCTCTCGTTGGCTACGAGAGTTGATGGTAGCTATCTACATCTCGCAGGCCCGTAGCCAGGATGAATTGACAGGGGGGGCAGCGCCCCAACGCAATATTTCGAAAAGATATTGAATTTTTAGAAATAGTGTAATTTTGCCGAATACGAAATTTTTTTCATTTCCACTTGCATAGAATTTATTTTACTCATATCGACTATTTTCTTGACCCAAAAGTTTTCGATTTTTGAAAAGTTGTAGATAGAGAGGTTCTCGCTTTTTGTTGTTGAATCACACAAAGTAGAACTTATATCTATTTAAATACAGTCATTTAGTAAGTAGTCCTTAGACGCTGGTGGAAATATTGTTTTCTTCCCAGGATAGTGTGTTATAAAACTTATTTAGCGTATAATTTATAAAAACGTGTTTTAACACAAAATTCTCATTTTAGAAAGAGTTACAGAAGCATCTGCTTTGCAAGAGTACGATATTTTCAAAATGGGTACTTTCAATCGATGAGCTTTTCCGATTTTCGAGACTTCGTACTAAAACACTGAATGAAAACAGAATTGCGGCGCAGGCAAAAATTTGGCATAAATTTTGGTCATTGAAGCACCGCATGCACTCAGTTAAAATTAATTATGCCTGAAGGACACCCCAAAGTTAATTTCATGACAATACCTGTCGTCTGCGCTTTGTTCCGAAACTCTTCATTCCCGGATAGTGACACCGAGGTTACCATATCTTCAGAAAATTTCAATTTAAACAGAAATCGAAGTTCACAAAATTGCATTCCTAACGGTAACTTTTAGGAACTTCCCGATCTCCAACATTTGGAAATATTAAAAAAGACACTTTTTATTTATTTGTAAAAGCGAAAAAAAGGCTGCTCACAAAAGTCATAACCAGTAACAAAGGGTTTGATTCGCGTTTATTACCATTTCGAAAATCTCTTTCCGGGAGAGATGATCCCGTGATCTCGCACTCTTTCCAACCGTCAGCAATTTCAAAGCCGGGTAATTTCTGTTCCGTTTATATACTTAATTTGAAGCTATATACTAAATCAAAGTGGACAATATAACATTGAGTCTAACAGCACTAATGGTTAGTAACATTTTTTTTTAAATAACGTACTCTTCCAAGCAAAGTGGTAAGAGTTAGATATATGCGAGCGAAGCGAGCAAAGAATTTTTTTAAATAAAATTTGAAATTCAAAAGGTTTTCACGTTGTTATTTTAGTTAGTCAGTGTTAAATTTTAATTTTATTTAAAAATCCCAGGGGGGGCAAGAGAATTGTCAGGATGGGCGATGCCCCCCCTGCCCCCCACCTGGCTACGGGCCTGACATCTCGCACTACGGTGCTATCACGCCTAACGGCATAGTGGGTTTATTTTATATAAACTCTTCTTATGGCATTTTGCCTTCTAGCTCTATGAGCTTTAATTATTATTTATGCCCAAAGGGTTTCATGGTACGCACTTCTATATTTCGGCTGGCATTGCCTTCAACGATCCCGAAATTTTTTTCACAATTTCTTGTATTCATTTCACATATCTTACATAAACTCTTTCAAAGGCCTTTTGCCTTACAGCTCCCTTGGCTTTACTCATTATTTATGCCAATATTGCCCTATGTTATTCTCTCAGTCATTCTATAATGGGAGAAATTCTGAATTTAATACAGACACAGGATCACATAGTCACACTCTAAAATATTTAACAACCAACTGCACACACAGGCTCTCCTATTCTCCAATCCCCTCTACATAAAGTTACATTCACGCCACCTTCAATCCTTGGTTGCACAAAGTTAGCCATTTTTGTATCAGCAGCATTGACAAACAGTCACTCGACAATTATTTTAATCTCGGGGACACATTTTGGGAAAATTAACCCTCACCTAGATTTATATCGCAATAGTAGTCGGATTTCAAAGTTAATTCAAGGAAATATAACCACATCATCGGATTGCGCAGGGCATTATCTACATTTAGAGCTTACTGATGCTAAAAGGGGAATACTAGCGGACACAGAGTTCACAGGTAACGTAGTAACAGATAGCGGCAACAAACGCTTCTTGATAACTACAACAATCATCCACCAAATAGATCCTTGTACGGCTAAACGTCATCCTCTCGTACCACACTCGTTTTTAAATATCCATCGGTCAGTGGCACGCTTTTTTCAATCAAAACCTCGTGGCTTTGTAGGTTATCTTACATCGTTGGATTAGTGTGTTATCATCGACATCATCTCAGGTAAAAGACATTAGCGCATACTTCGGTGTAACATACGAGCCTAAAAAAGCTCATTTCTTATCGTCATTAAGGCACGACAAACGGCTGGTTCAGAACTCACGGGGCTCACCACGTTAGTTAACGTTTACCGTCTCTTACTCAGCCTTCAAAGACGTACTTCAAAGGGAATGAGCGACTTTCTTGACGATAACTGCCTATCTGACGACGATAAACTATTGGGATCGAGTCAAGACGACTGCAGCGATCCGTCCACAATAGACTCAGAACTCGAGGTAACTTTAAGTGAGAGCAACGTAGTTTTCCTTGAAAGCGACGCGACGGTCAACAATATTCAAGAAAACCTTCGTGACTTCTGCAACTGCACAGGGTACTCGTTGCTCTGAAAATACCGCTGTCAAAGACTCGGCTAGTGTTAACGACAAGAGTGCATCCAATTCACATCTCGGAGACATCAACGTAGTAAAATCTTCTGCAGAAGCGGTGTCAGAACAGAGACCTCCCGTAGCACTATTGGATACCGAGTCTGAGGCAACAATTCCGGTCGCTTCCATAGTAGCACAAAGCTCGTCTGCAGTAAACGACAGCGCAACCGAACAGACAGCGGTGAACTGTGAGGTAAACAAATCGATTCTGTATAAGCGATCGTTACAAAAAACGGAACCAGACAGCACCATAGTTCCCACGGCAAAGCACAGGAAAATCATCATGGCTTCATCCGATGAAGAATCCGTTGTGAAATCAGACCTTCACTTAGTGCTAATCGCTCCTGCAGAGGTTGCATGTATCTTCTCCAAGACTCAAGGGGATAAAATTGCCGGCAAGGTCGCGGCCGCTCTAAAGGCGGAGGAAAATTCTGACGTCAAGTTTGAATTCAGTGTGCCAGACAGAGGTCGGTTTAAGTTTGTGTGTCCAAATGAATCAGCTAAAAAATGGGCCATGAGTATACCACCGAAACTAGAAGGACTCTTCGATAAGATGAAACTAAAGGTCATTGGCCAAGGTATTATACCAAAGCTGGTAAAGACATCTTGCATATTCAATAACAAAGCGCCTATTTTCGTAGACTTTTGTGAGGAAATGGAACGCAAAAATGATAACCTGGATACCTTGCACTGGCGACCGTACAAAAACTCAAAAATCAAAGAAGAAAGGACGATAGTGTTCTTTGGAAAAACATTCGCTTCAGGCCGTATTACGAAACCGGCAGGATCAAAATAAATGATGGCACAGACTACCGCGCTATTGTACACTGAGCATGATTCGTTTTCTTCAATAAAATCTTCTACTCACAGCATCAAAGACTTGTGTTTGCAATTACACATTGCTCAACAGCAAACAGATCTAACAGCTACCATTATTCTCTACCAGTACATCATTAGAGCCGAATGGTATCCTGAGGTAAGTTCAATGTTTTGCCATGGCTGAAGAGTTAGAATTCTTCCAAATAAACCTTCACAAAGCTATATGCGCATATGCTCCAACATCTGAGCTAAAACGACTCCTCAACTCAAAAAAATCTTTCGTCGCATTATTACAAGAACCAGCCGTAAGGATTAGTGCTATTAAAGGCTTGGACAGGAAAAAAGACAGCGTTATTCAGGCGGGGGCAACGTTAGACCCAGAGCCGCTATATACCACTCGAAAAATTTGTCGATCCATCCTCTATACCATCTCAGCACGAAAGATCAAGCTGTTGCGTTACTATCTATCAAGCTAAATGGGACTGATAAAAATATCGTTATTTGCTCGTCTTATTTTCCTTACGATTCAGTGAGTGCACCTCCCACAAACGAATTCGTTGAGCTCGTCGAGTACTGCAAAGACAATAATGTGCCCCTGCTTTCAGGACTAGATTCGAACGCTGTTAAATATCTAGGAATAATTCTCGACTGCAGACTACTGTGGTTACTTAATCTAGACTACCGCATAAACAAAGCAACTATTGCCCTGTGGCAATGCCGAAAAGCCTATGGTACCAAGTGGGGCTTATCCCCAAAAGTAATGCATTGGATCTACACTACGGTCATCAGACCAATACTTCTTTATGGCTCTTTCGTTTGGAACCACATAGGCAATCAGAAATACGTCCAAAGAAAGCTCAAAAAGTTCCAAAGACTAGCATGCAGATCAATCACAGGCGCTTGGAAATCTACACCTTCAGACGCTTTAGAGGTAATCCTTAATCTTCCTCCGTTACATATCTTGATTCAATCGCAGGCAGTAAAGGTTATATACAGACTAGCATCACAAGCAGAGTGTGCCATAAGGCAAACTGACCATAGCAAAGCCTGGTTCGAGGCGACCGCATTAATTCCGTGTCTATCGATGCCGTCGGATAAAATCAATAGAACGTTCACTCTGGACAAGAACTTTGAAGTCGTCATTCCTAATAGGCATGCCTGGCTAAACGGTGATCTTCCACCCAAGCAAGGAACGGTCCTATACACCGATGGTTCCGTTATGAATTACTCTGCTGGTGCAGGCATGTACTGTCCCAAGCTTAACATGGAAATATCGATTCCACTTGGAAACTATGCCAGCATATGTCTAGCAGAATTGTGTGCTATAACGGCCGCTTGTCACGCCTTGTTGGACAACAACTGTAGAGATGGGCATGTCTATATGTGTGCAGACAGCCAAGCCGCCTTGAAGGCCTTGAGAGCCTACATTCAAACATCAGCCATATCATTAGAATGTTGGAATCTAATAAATCAAGTGGCTATAAACAATAATGTGAAGCTAATATGGGTTCCAGCCCACTCAGGAATTGAGGGCAACGAAATGGCAGACACATTAGCTAAAGCTGCAGCTCTGAGTACTATTTCAGGACCACAGCCTATTATCAAGGTATCAAGGCCTACCTCTTTGAAAAGAAGAAAGATTCTTTCATTACAAAACACAAAGTTTCAAGAACACTGGAACAACGTACAGTCTTGCCGATGTAAGCATGTTGGCGGTTACATCATAAAATACCAGACGATCAAAAATATGCAACCCAAGGACATTCTGAACTACATTGTGAGTACAGAAAGGTTCCGAGACGTAGTGCATACCTAATCTGACTAAATAGTAGCACAATAGGCCCAAACGGAGGCCTCCGTGCACGTTCTCCTACTCTAGACCTGTCTCTAGATTAGTCGAACACCTATCATTAATATATAAACCAGTCCAGTCCAACGGTATATGTGTGCACACCACCGCCGCCACCCTAAAACCAAACGGACTAAATACAACGTTATAATACTACAAAATTGGTGAAATTTGTTTTAATGCTAAGTAAAGGGTGGATTTGGTGTGTATTTGTATGCATTTTATTTGCTTTTAATTAAATGAATTTTATGAACTATTATTCAACTGAACTATCTACTATCTACTAACATGGTATAGGTACCGTGTAGAGTTACGTGTTTGAACGGAACATGTAAATCCGACAAAAACCACTTACAGTGGAGGTGTGACGCAAGTCCTCTTATCCACTTACAAAAGAACTGATATCGGTAGAGGTGACGCTTACAGCTTCGACACTCAACAAGAAATGCTGTAGGGCAACCCTATTTCAGTAACAAAAACTTTCGCCTAGTGTGACAAATAGCCATTTAAAGTTAATAAAAATTTTTGGAACTGGGTTGCTATAACAATAAAATGCAAAATTTTTAATATTTATATCGATAAAAATTAAAATTTTAAAATCGCTCCACCCCGCAAGTTTATAGTTAACAATTTCGATGAAAAGCTGAAGTCGTCTCAGATGGTCGTAGATTTTAATAAAAAACCATCGAATGCTTTTTTGGTAAGAAGCTACGTCTTGGTTGTGCGATCAAACGCTATAGTGTAGCGTAGACAATATTGAATGTAACTGAAATTGTGAAAAATAAATTTCTGAAGAATAGTACAGTGAAGATAACACAAAAAAAATCTTTCCGATTGATTGTCCATTGTGGACATCTTATAATCTCGTTTTTTGCCAAAACAAATCACGAAAAACATGAGATAAGAAAATGTTCGTTCTACTTCAACTTCCGAAATATTACGTTTTTAGACAACTTATCGACGTGTCATTCAATAAAACAGACACAAATAGTGAATAAAAGGTGATTTTGTGCACATTTTATGAAATTATGAACAGAGAGATTAGATTACCTGAAAATTGTATTGCCATCCATCATTTAGCATCACTCTGTTATTTCCTACTTGAATACGAAGATACTGATCTTGCGACAGAAGCACTTGACGCATCGTTTGCAAGTAGCTGTGCCACACGGGTAAGGGAAATGTTTTTTTTAAGTTTGGGTTGGTTGAAAGGCTGTACTTGCACTCTTTTTGTACTTTGTTAGACATTGAGTTTTAATTTTCTGAATTGATATTGCTGAAGTTGCAAACAGCAAGATGAAACACAGACAGAAATCTGGAATTAAAATTGTAATCCCGGGAGGGATTACTTCCAATAAGTAATTTTTCTGGGATTACATTGTAATCCCCTGGCTAGGGATTAGGGAAATTCAAATTTTCTGCGGGTCAAAATAATAATAGTGAAAGACATAGCATCACGTCTGTAAACGCTTTACAATTTTTAACGTATCGATTCGCGACTGGTGTGCTGAAGGACCTAATAATTGGGGGTTAAACGAAAGCAATTCCTGAGGGAAGTAAATTTAAATTCCTAAAAAGATGCTGTCGCGTACTGTTAATTCCTAAAAGATTAAGATCTAGGTCCATATTTCTATCTGTGAAGCAAAACCGCCACCCTTCTTTAGGCGAGATAGCCCGATTTGCCCTCACTGTGAGGGCTTTAGCCAATTGATGTGTTCAACACCTTTCATTTCATTAATTGACGTAGTGCCGTCTACTTTTCCGCAAATATCTGTGAAAAATCCGCCCTCCAAAATTGCACTTTTTAGACGATATCTCTGGACCTATTCGATCGATTTTGCTCATCTTATAGCCTAGCACTGCTGTCCGTTATCGACCGAGGAAAGGAAGAAGGTAACTAAGTTCCGGTTTCTTCAAGTTTCAAGTAAAAAAACGATCGTCTAGTGAAAAAACGGCGATCTGCGTAACCTCCTCATATACAACTTTGAAACAATCAATAAAATTTCTCTAACAACTACGATTTTTCCGACTAAAGGTAAGACTACAAATATCCGTTATCTGAGAGCAAGATTACTCCTTGTACTGTTTAATCTTAAAGCGTATGGGATGATAATTACAACAGCACTTTTTCAATGTTACGACTAAAAAAGTAATCGAAAAGATTAAAGCAGCAAAAACGTCGTCTAATCTAATCGCGAGCCACTTTTGCGTTTTGATATCGCAAAATTGGTATAAATACACATCAAAGCAGTTGTTGTTCAATCTGTTTAGTATCAACACGAGTACACGAGAATCACAAGAGCAAAATGGCAAAAGGTCTGTTAATTGGTTCGAAATCTATTTCGATAAAAATTTTCCTAATCTTCGGTCTGAAATTGCTCAACTTAGCATTTTAGCAAATTTAAAAAAATTCAGTTGCCGAAAGTTTACTGTACTTTCATTTTGATTTTTGTAACTAAAATTTTTTACATTCAAATCCCAGTTCTATGTTTGACATTGGTGGTGGCTGTTTTGGTGAGCCTTACTGCAGCACTTCCTTATTTAGTTACCGTCAACGAAGATGAACCGTGTCCTGAAGTTCCTGTACGCCCTCCTTATGACCCAGGTTACAATGAAGGTGATCCTTGTTTCGTCACAGACCCGAATTGCTACGGATACTATGCTCCACATCCAACCCACTGTTACCGATTCCTGCAATGCGCTGCGAATAGAACATTCGTTGGACGAACTTGTTCACCCGGATTGTTCTGGAATCAAGTGTTGGGTGCCTGTGACTTTCCAGCCCATGTACAATGTGACGGCCAGACCACACAACGGTCAACGACCACCACCACGGTGGCAACAACAACCAGTTCTTAGTATCCCACAACCGAGTATACAGGAGCTACTAAGTGTGAAAGGGTAAATCTATTGTGATGACTGAAATTATTATAAGTCGCAATAAACGTTTCTTTTGTTAATGAATCGCAGTTGTGATGTAACCTTTTTTGTTCGTAAGCTCTCCAAAGATAGCATGACATCGATGCTGATCGGTGTGTTGACGAAGCCTTTAATATGTGTTAGATAGTATATTTTATCTGTCTAGAACGATAATCTCGAGCTTATCCCTCTAGGGAGTTTTTGTTTATCTCGATATATCTGTTCTCGACAGATAAAATATGATATGCACCTATTGCCAGACTGTTATTTTGACGTGTAGGCATTATGACCCACGCCTTCGGCTAGGGCAATAATGTCCTACACGTCAAAATACCAATCTTGGCAACAGGTGCATAATATATATTAAATAACCTCCATTACAAACAACACACACTCTACGGGGAATAATGAAATGATCGAGATGTGCGTCAGCGTTATTTCACGCAGGACCACTTAGGTTGTTTGGCAGGGTGAAACGAAAAAAACATATGAAACTGCTGGTCCCTCCGAGCAGAGTGAGACGAATTTGACGCACATCTCGACCATTATTCCCCGTAGAGTGTGTGTTGTTTGTATGGAGGTTATTTAGTATATTTAACGAACGACTCTGCGATTTTAATGTATATTTAAGGCAAGTACACAGTTCGTTATATTTTTACTTCACTTGTGAAACTCTTCATTTCTCTTAAAATTCATTTTCTTCTCTATTGAAAAGCCCTTTAAAATCACTTACAGTATCCACTCTTTGCCTTGTTATCATATACAAATAAATTGCCTGAGGCAATATAAACATATAGCCATAGACAGCCCGCTCGAAGTCAACTTTCATAAATTCCTATTTAAACAACTATATTTACCTATATTTCACTATATTTCACTATTAATAAACATTTCACAGATGAATATTATATAGCTCTATATGCCTGTAAATAGCTCAATATAGCTGTATATATAGTTATAGCGCCGTACGCAAAAGTTTCATCAACAAAAATTGACCCAAACAATTTGTGAAAGAAAATTTTACAAAAATAAATTTGCGTCACAAGTGGCAGATGATTTGGTTTTCTTCCGTTTAAATTCTTTCAGTACATTTTGTAGCCATATTCCTAACAATAGATTCCTCAACATCTGCCACTTGTGACGCAAATTTATTTTTGTAAAATTTTCACAGATTTTTTGGGTAAATTTTTTGTGTATAAAACTTTTGCGTACGGCGCACAATGCGTCACCCTCAGCGATATCAGTTATTTTGTAAGTAAGATAAAGGACTTGCATCACATTTACCCTTGAAGGGTTTTTTTGACTGATATCACTACTTTTGTAAGTTTGTCAATTCGACAACATCAAAAAACCTTATGGAAAAAATTCTAGAGAAATCAGTCTGAATCCCAAAATTTAGGAACCAGCCTTGGAATACCTCACTCATGTCGAAAATAACCCAAATCCATCAAAAAACCGATGGAAGTTAGGTAGTGTCAGAGGAATCATCTGTCATCCCAAATTTTAGGAACCAGCCTTGGAACACCTCACTTATATCGCAAATAACCCAAATACATCAAAAATTCTGATGCAAGTTAGTTAGTGCCAGAGGAATCATCTGTCTTTCCAAAATTTAAGAACAAACCTTGGAACACCTCACCTTATATCGAAAATAACCGAAATCCATCAAAAAATCCGATGGAAGTTAGGTAGTGTCAGAGGAATCATCTGTCATCCCAAAATTTAGAAACCAACCTTGGAACACCTCATTTATTTTTGTTTAGAAACAAATTTTTACTCAACATTTCACACAAATAAGTATGCCAATCGATAAAACTCCATAAAAGATGAAAACCTAGCAAAATCTGGTTCTTATTCTTTTAAAACAACGGAGATATCAACGTTTGAATGTGAATTCCCATACACAAATTTGAAATGTCGGATTCGCTTTTTTATGCAGAGCTTTCTACCATACCACTAAACGCGTGGGTTGACGATAAAATGGCGGATTTCTTAGAAAAATTCACGTTGACTTGTTTTCGTTGTGTACCAGGTACCAGTGTTAAAAGAGCGTAAAAGAGAGAAAAATGACCACTTGCTCAACTGGTTTCGATGGGTGATACATCAAAATTTGTATGTAAAAGTCCAGTTAACTAGGAACAAACCAGTTAATTAAACTGAGCTCGATGGGTGAACACTCTCTTTGAGACATTATCTTTTAAGAGTGCTCACACCTTGGCAAATTTTTAGCCTACATTTGTGCGCAAAAATATTTGTTTTTTGATGATTTCTCTGAACCAAAATCTTTTTTTGAAAAAGTAAAACCATTAAAGCATGCAAAAATGTGTTACTTTTAAAGGAAAATTTGGTTTGTGGTTGATAACGTATCCCACTTGGAGAAACCTTTGCAAAATGTGTAAATTATACATCTTGCAATGTTTTCTCCAAGTAGGTAAAGTTTTGACTCACAACCCAATTTTTCCTTTAAAAGTAACACATTTTTGCATGCTTTAATGGTTTTACTTTTTAAAAAAAAGATTTTGGTTCAGAGAAATCATCGAAAAACGAATATTTTTGCGAACAAATGTAGGCTAAAAATTTTGCCAAGGGGTGAGCGCTCTTAACACTATATGGGTTAAAACCAAGGTAAATATATGGGCGAGGTAGTGTCATTCAGACGCGCGGCCTAGCACAATAGATCGATCGAGTTCCATGCTAATCCTTTGGGTTTTACAAAATGTTGTGCCTATCACAAAACAGATGGCCCAGGTTTCTAAGCATTTTTGTGTTTTTAAAGAAAGGGAGAGAAGGTATAAAGCGAACTTTCGTGCCACTGCACATCTGATACGGTTATATATGGCATTACCTCTGCCCATATTACCTTGGTTAAAACATACAATACAAACAATCCTGCTCTTATCACTGAAGCCTCCAAATTTGACACTTGTCAATGCAGTGTTCATGCTAGGAGCAATGCTGTGCCTCAAGTGATGATTATTGTCGTCATAATGTATTTTATATATGTTAAATCATCAGAAGAGTAGTGTTCTCACGTATCTAATAAAATGGCGATCTGCTTGACCTTCCCAAAATTTACAGCCTTGGAGTTTACCGATTTCGTCTGCAGCTCAGATCAAGAAATTCATACAAGAAGCTTCATTTCCATCGGTATTATTGATATGTAGTGTACTGTGTACTATTACTAAGCCAGCTACCAATGTCAATGGTGTATGTATTTTTCATATATTGCACCCCTAGGGCTGTAAATTATTTCTAATTTTGTAGGTCGCAATTAACAGCCTCAATGCAATCCTTTGTTGGTAACGTTGATACAAACGCAGCTTTGAATTATTCCATTGCACTAGTTTCTAATATTAGAATGCGTTAACATATACGATTATCGATACATGAGACGGACAATCGCGGCTTGCCGAAACAACTGATTAAAACAGATGAAAACCAATCCACTCAGGAGGAGAATTTTGTTGCAAATACATTTTGTTCTCCTCAAATATTGCATTCTAAAAGGAGACAATATAGCGCCAGTTAATCATCCATTATCATCCATATATTATAGAAATCCTGAATCTCAAATAAATATTGTTTGTTTAACAGTCTAGTTCGATTTGCTACCAATTTGTCCATCCGTTTTTATTTGTTTAGTCTAAAATTTCGATGGCATTTAGAACTATTACTTCTTTTTAGACAGATTAGCTTGAGAACAGATTTTATGTTAGGTCGAAATTTCATAAAAACGAAATGCGGTTATGGATTTTCTGTTTTGTATAAATATTGCGCTACATATCCGGTTCAGACATACTACATATCATTCTCTATATGAATTAATTAAGCAGGAAGTTATAATAACATTTCCAACAAAACGGAATACATTTTGAAAGTTTCGGGGAAAATCTGCTTTATTCATATCACCCAATAAAGACGTCATTCAGAATTGAAAAATATTAAATATTTAGTTAAATAAATATGTCATCGGTGGCCCATTAATATGATTATGGTGTTTCTTCTTCTCGCATCACAGTGGTTTGTGTATTTTTAAAATAAATTTTCATAATATCGTGGCATGTTACATTAAGTTGAGCAGATAGAATTCGTGATTGTTAAAAGAAACATTACAACTTATCAATGCACTAGTGCTAGCTGTTAGGGAATCAACGAAAAAGTAGTTGAGAACGTAGCAGATCATTGCTTGGGATCGCGTAGAAAATCGAGCAGCTCATTGACCGAAAGTCATGGTATTTCGCCAGCAAATAACTCTAGCTCCATAATGGTCGGCTCTATGGAGATGATATGATATGACGGCGCTGATGCTAATCGGCACTTAAAAATTACAAGGTCAGCCAGCCTTGACAGTTCACTCTGATTTTAAACATCATCATTGACATTCTAGCACTGCTCCTGGCAATAACGTTGAAAATCTTCGGAGGAAGATTTTCGAATTATAACATTTTTTACAACCAACACTAAATTTTTGTTTTGGTGATTTGACGTTTCAAAAACGAAAAACAATAATGCTCTGTTAACGATTAACGACTTTGACGACGTTTTTTTTCGTTAAACCATTATTTGACTAAGTCACAGCACTGCTACTAGCACGAACATAGAAAATATTCGGAGGCTGATGAAATCACAGTAGGCACTGCGTTTCTGTTATACAGATAGATGACTTGTTTTCGTTGTATGAGTTAAAACAAACAATCGTAAGCGGTAGCTCGTATCACTAAAGCCTTCAAATTTGACGCTTGTCAATTCAGTGTTCATGCTAATTAGCAGCAAGGCTGTATACGCAGATGCAGATACGCGGGTTACACACCACGTTTCATACAAAAAATTCACCAAATTTAATTTTGGAGAATTTGTTTGTATGGAAAAGGTGTGTTCCCGCGTATCTAATAAAATGGCGATCTGCGTGACCTCCCCAAAGTATACAGCCTTGAGTAGCAGTGCTGTGACTAAGTTCAAGGTGGATGTGATTTGACTGTGAAATTAAGTGGGAAGTGCTATTTTCATAGATTTTCTCTTTGTAAAATCTTTTCAATTTGCCAATATTTTTGAAATGCCCGATGTACGAGTTTCTTACTTTTCGTATTTCTACTAATATTTGACAAAAAAGCTCGGAAAAAAATCGATTCGTCCCTTCCTTATTCCTCTAGGTAGTCTACCTCTATGGTTTTTGTTGTATATGAGTCAAAACATACAATTAAGCGGTGGCTCTTATCACTAAAGAATCCAGATTTGATGGATTTTGATTTGGTGTTAATGCTAAGACCAGTGCTATAATAGGTCTATTCTTAGTAGTCAACCGTATTTAGAAACAAACTTTTACTCAACATTTCACACAAATGAGTAAGCCAATCGATAAAACTCCATAAAAGATGCAAACCATTATGATGCAAAATCTGGCTCTTATTCTTCAAAAACAACAGAGATTTCAACGTTTGAATGTTAATTCCCATACAAAAATTTGAAATGTCGGATTTGACCGCTTTTTTTGCAGCGCTTTCTATCATACCACCCATACCACTAAACGCCTGGATGGCAGTTCTGAAAGCAGTTCTACCAATGAGACAAAACTGATACGAGTATTGTACTTTGCCGTTTGATATAAGTTTTATATCCAAAGCTAGTCTGCACTGAAAATGAGCGAATTAAATATCAACGATCTGCCTGGCGAAATTCTAACACAAATTTTCCGATATCTGGATGCAGGAGATTTGAAAGACGCGACATTGACATGCAAATTGTGAGTGTGCAATCATCCACGGAATTGCTTTCTTCTTAGACAACGGCTTGATCATCTTTTGGTTTCTGTCTTTTTCTCCAGGTGGAACAATTTGATCGAATCCGGATGTCGATGGTCACTGAAGCTGGAGTAGGATGATTATGGTCAATTTTGGAGCAAAAATCCTTGCCGTGTAGAGCAAAAGATGAATTTTATTCTGACGACAAATCGGAGATTTGGAACAATTAGAATTATCCGAGGTCATTTGACGGAGGATACACAAATTCGTGAAATATTCCACAGGCACGGGTTCAATGTCGTCCAGCTGCGTTGTTACGGTGGTCGCACAGACAGTCTCGTTGCATTTCCCGAACTTTTAAATCTCACTCCGAATTTGACGAACGTTGTTATAGAGACGAGAAGCTCGATCGCCTCAAGTGATGATGATGTACGACTGGATCACGTTTTACCAGCCGTGAAAAAATTGAAAAACTTGGAGATATTTTGCTGGGATCAACGGATCATCAAATGCTTTCGAAAAGCAAAACTCAACACTCTGATAATACGGGAAGAAATACGTTCCGAACATTACGGCTCAATGATAGAATTCCTTTCATCGCAGGAGATGTTGACGTCGTTAACCGCTGTGTCAACATGGATACTGGATGAAGTGGGAAGATTGAACGTTCCGATTCCGTTCCGGTTGACGGAATTGAGGATTACACACAATTATGATGAAATATCGTCGGACTACTTATCGATATTTGTTAGATCACAAGCGCAAAATTTAAGAGAAATAGAAATGGGATGGCATATTCCGAGTTCGGTGTATGAGTGCGTATTTGCCAGCATGACCAAATTAAACAAATTAAGTGTGATGGTTGATGACTTACCACAGGACAACGACTTTTACGAACGATTGCAAGAGAATGCCAGTATTCGAACGATAAAATTACTGGATAGTGAGCTGAATGAAAGTCAATTCGTTGACAAGTTTCTCAAAAAACTTCCTAACATTCGCAATGTATTACTACCCAATACCGGTTATGTGGACCAATCCGTTTTGAAAGTAGTTGCACACAATTTAAGCAAACTCGAATCGCTTACTATTGGCTCAATTTACGAACATCTCATCGGTGGTGTGAGATTACCCAATCTCAAAACGCTACACATTCGGAACTTGTATGACAAAATCAATTGGAATGGATTCATTAAGCTCCATTCCCAGTTAGTCGAATTAACCATAGAGAGTACGCACAACTTATTTTCGAAATTATTCGAGCGAAGTGTTCAAGCTTGAAAGTGTTGGACTTGCATAAGTCGTGCATATCAGACGAACTAAGGGAAAATGTGGAAATTAATGTTCTCCGACTGTGCGATAAAATCGAATGTTCAAAAACATTCTTATTGACGTACTCTGGTGAATAGATAAGACCGCTTCCTACTTGTTCGGTATAAATTTTAGTGACTTGGACTTCTGATATCCTGCACAAAAATATAAATTTTTCCAGAAATAAATGGAATTGTCTCAATAACTTTGAAAATTTCTGTTTGCACTCACACAGTCTGACCCTTTATCCAAAAGTGATTCACTGATCTTATTGAATGATTATGGCCATCTCTGAGGCCGAGGATAAAACGTGAAACTCAATTTAAATTTCTGAATATGACGACACCTCACATCAAAGAGATTCGTTTTATCTGGTGATTCAGGGACAAGCAAAATTGTGCGTGTAACGTTTCGATCACTCGCAGTAAAGGAAACACTTTGAAATATCAAGCACAAAAACAGATTTTTTTAACTGTCAATTTGGTGCGAGGGGGTTACTGTGGAATTTTTGGAAATAAGAACTGGAATTTTTGGAATTAAATTGAAATATTGGATTTTCGAGTGAAACTTTGTGGAAATATTGGAATTTCAAGTGGAAAGTAAATTGAATATTTAGGATTGTCACGTTGGCAAATATACTTTCCTGACCGTGACACCGCTTCAATGTAATTTCCTAATGTTTTATTTGCATTTTCACTTCTGAAACGGAATTTCTGAAATCGAAAAGTCGACCGATTTTTTGCCATCCCTCGATTTGGTTATTTGGTTATTTTGAATTAAACGCCACAACGCAGTGCTATTATTCCAATCTTCAAAAGTCCTTTATTGCATACGCACGATGCTTCCCCAAATTATTATTGTCCAGTCCTAGCACTTAAGTGTCCATTCCACTCAACAAAAAGTACTCCGTACTTTTTTGGTTAGAGGAAACTGAGCATTATAAACCATCGATATATTTAATATACTGTAGATACTGTAGACACGAACAACGAAATTTCGGAAATATAACACACATACAAGTGCAAAAAATACGAATCACAACACAAAACGAAGAGAGAAAGGAAATTGAGAAATGTAGAGTTTCAATGGGTCGTGATGGAACTACACGTACTTTCCGTTGACAGCGGCGGCGCTAGTAGTAACTCTATGATAAAAAGTGCTTCCAGTATGGTGTTTGTTTAGTTTCGTGGTTGTTTTAATTTAATTTGAATTTAAAATGGAAAAAATAACAGTCGCGCAATTGAAAAAACAATTGAAAGACCTGGGTGAGAAAGTGTCAGGTACCAAATCGGTATTACTAGAACGGTATTTTGTGAATTATTTACATAAAGCTTTGATGAACATGAAAGTGTGTGCAGGTTAAACAATGCTCAACAGAAAAATGCTACTACACCGTCCGTGATCACCGTTGCCGGTGAAACTACCACAATCGATGGCCTAAGATCATTGCCATTGCCAAATTTAACCGATAAAGGAACGACGGTTAGTGCTGTCAAAAGCCCAGTCAGTGATCAAGTCAAGATTGTCCCGGTCCACGAATCTGTTACGAGAAAGCGGTAAACGTGTGAATTTTTTTCTCCGAAGGCTATTCCCGACATTAAATTATGTGCAGGTTGAAGACTATTCAAAATGAACCGTCCGTGATGAATATCGCCGGTAAGACCACAGTTGATGGTCTCAAAAATCAGCTACGTGCTATGGGTGCAAAAGTTTCTGGCAACAAATCTGTTCTCCAAGAGAGGTAAACAGTAAAACTGTGTTAAACGTGAAAGGTTCTTTGAAACAATTCATTTCTTTAGGGTGAAGAATTGGCAAGAGAACAATGTCACTCGACCGTTGTTCGAGATTAACGTAATCGAAGAGGACAAAGAAAATTTTCCGACGAACATGAAGTCTCAACCGTTAGAAAATCTGGATTCGAAAATTCTGGAGTGGTTAACTCCATCTGTTATAGCCTACTACTTTTCTGAGCGTTTATCAACGAAGGGCCACGACAAAGGAAGGAAACTTTTTCTATGCGAGTTCCTGAAAAACATTTCTTTTGTCGCTAAGGATAACGATGTCTTCATAAGTTCAGTGTGCAGCGCCGAAACTAAAAAAAGTACTGACTACGCTGTTCGGGTTCACTTGAATTGCAAAGAGAGGACCGTCATCAAAGCAAATTGTGAATGTCCAGCGGGATCTGGAAAAAATGCTTCTTGCAAACACGTTGGTGCTGTTCTATATGGTGTGGAGTACTTCGCTGTAACAGGTACATTACTGAACAGTTTTTTCAAAATTTAAAATTCCGGATTACTTATGAATTTCCTTGAAGGTCGAGTGAAGCAAAATGGTGCGTGTACGAGTCAGCTACAACAGTGGCATATGCCTCGTCAGAAAGGTCGTCAGCTGGAAGCTATAACGGTGGACAAGCTGATGAATGTTCCGAGCAAACAATACGAAGCTTCTGAAGCGATAACTAACTTTTTTTTCAACTCAATAATTCAAGGTAAAGGTTATAGTGTTCACGACCTGAATAAAGAAAAATTCTATGTGAATGTGAATGTTTTTATGTTCCGGTCTGTGTGAATACGTTTCTGTGAGAAGTCAAAGTCAACTTTGTGAATACGAGTCGGTGAGGAGTCATTTTCGTGTCGTGATCTCGTTAGCATGACACTTGAGGAATGTTTACGTCCCGTCCATGTAAATAGTATTCGTTAGATCTTTTCGGGATCCACTCGACTAATTATACGATCAATTCAATCAACTTCTGCAGCGAATATTCGAACACCGTTGATTCATCACAGAGAGTGTAGGCTGCCGGCATATTTCAACGATCACCAATATACTCGCATTCGACTAGAAGCGTTAATGCTGAATCAAGTAAACAAAACTTCGGATGAGGAACGAGTGATAATTGAAAAAAAAACTAGAGTCCACAATAAGTACTGGGAAACGGTAAGACACACACGGATAACAGCTTCGATTGCACACCAAGTCATCCGAACTTGCCGAACTGGAAAGTATGTCACCGGTTTTCTGAAACAACATATTCTTCCCAAAAAGATTAGATCCGATGCCATAGCATGGGGTATCAAAAATGAAAGCGCAGCATTGAAGGCGTATTCTACTGTGATTGGAGAAGAATTTTCTAATTGCGGGATTTTCGTTGATAGTGAACTAAACTATCTTTCAGCTACGCCTGACGGTATCAATAACTCTAAGTCGATTATTGTCGAGATCAAATGTCCATATGTCAATAGATTTGACCGACCTCAAGATGCTCATTTCTTAGTAGATGAAGCGTTGAAGGTGAGCCATCCTTATTACACACAAGTTCAACTTCAAATGTACGTAACCAAAATATATAAATGTGACTTTGTTGTCTGGACAACCAAGGGTATTTTCATTCAGCCCATAGAGTATGATGTGGAGCTAGTGGGTCAATATTTGAAAACTATTTCCTTTTACTACGAAAACGTATTTTGTCCATTCTATTACAAGTTGAAAAATGAAAATCAATAAAAAAAATTTGTTCAGAACCGTAGATGTGACTTTATTTTCAACTTAAACAAATCTTCACAAAAATTGATCATTTACTTTGCGAGCGGATTGTAGAGATTAATCAAACTGAAACAGATGTAAACAATTTTATTAGCAAGCGGCCAAAGGCATTCAGGCATCGGATCGACTAAAATTTTATTTTTTTTTGCTCGACCATTTACGTTCTCAATCAAAATTCTTCGATTCGCAATGATTCTTGTTTTCATAACCTCGTAATGGCTAAACTGCTTTCTTCCTTTCAAAAAAGGAGGTATGTTCAGAGTGACGCCTTTGGTTTCTACTAAATCGCTTATGTCGAACCCTCTATCCGCAAGAATAGAGTCACCGCGTTTTAGTTTTTCGAGAATGCCACTTTTGATAATGATTTCTCTGTCTGAAATCGATCCGACAAACAAATCGGAAATGAAATTGACTGCTCCTCGTTCATCGCAAGAGACTAACACTTTGAAAGTTGGCCGATGTTTGTAAGATGAGAATGTCAGTTGATGGGTATTGGGATCTTCGACTCGGACCACAAATATTTCAGTGCAATCTAATATGCATCGGTAGCACTGACAGTTAATGTATGATGTATCCCAAATATTCACTTGACGCAAAACATCGTAAAGTTTCTCTGTGACCTCTTTAAAATTGGCTGAAATATCTTGCCTGTTGACTTTGAATATGAATTCCATCATCTTGTAGTCCAAATTATGACGAATTTTGAACAGCATCAATACCAAAGCCTCACGTCTGCAAAATTTGTTGTTGTCGCTGATTGGATTAAACTTTTCCAACATTTGAAACACCACTTCGAAACGTGGCCGATCCAAACCGGTCAAATACTTAATGTCGTTGTCGCTCAATGATTGGAAATCGATGAGTCTTTGAGTGAATGTCTGGGTGGCATGCGTTTCTGTGCTGATCTTTGTACAAAAAAGTCACTAAATAATACAAAACCATTAAAATTCGTGTGGTGAATCTACCTTTGGTGTTTGAGTATCAACGTCAGCACGTCGGCATTGCGTTGTTTGGCAGAATTTATCTTCGAATTCCAGTTCCGTTGTTTGGCAGAATTTATCTTCGAATTCCAGTTCCGTTGTTTGGCAGAATTTATCTTCGAATTCCAGTTCACTTGTTTGGCAGCATTCCTCATTCATCTGCAGTTCCTGTTCCATTTCCACTTCGGAATATTCCATCGGAATATCATCAACTTGGTCAACACGGTCAACGACTTGGCGTTTCAATACACGTCTTTCTTTCTTCGGTGCACTTAATCGTTGCAATGTAGTGGTCGGCAGCTTAAGATGTGGAAATGCTTTTGCTTTTAAGAGCTGACTAATTCCTTAAATAACAATCAATCAGTCAATAAATGGACATAAATGACTTCAAGTTATCGGATCGTACTAGACTGAGATGTGAAATAGTCGCTCGCGTCAAAATGCTCTCCACAAACTACCATTCTTGAAGAAGGCCGGCGACCAATTTTGATGGCGTTAATCCATTTCGATTTTCTTTTCACGTCTTTTGGAAATTCATGGCATTTAAGCCCACTTCCTTTCTTGAATACATTAGAACATTGGGGGACACAACAATTTCTAGGCATTTCGGTAGACTGTTTGGTTTGTGTTTGGACTGTTTACGTCACGGATTTAGTAATTTTGTGATTTAATTTCACAAATACTTGTTTGTGCACTTTTTTCGTTATTAATTTTGATTTTTAAAAACTTTTCAAAAATAAAAGTTTCGAAAAACAAACAATTTAGAGCTTGAAACTGAATCACGCCATGAAATTTTATGCACCAAATAAAATCTGTCATAGAGTTACTACTTGCGCCGCCTAGCAAAAGTTGAGCACATTAAAAAAAAAAGATGGCGAAAATCACAACCCATTATTTTCAAATATTTGTATGACATTATTTCGCGCGCTTTCTCAAAACGTAAGTTACGTTACACATACATTCATGTGATCTTTCCGCATAAAGTTGCTTTGACATTACTTACCCTATATTAAATCGATGTTATAAACAGACATTATTTGAGATTGAGAGTGAAATTTATCGCTCCACTACGTCTGTTCTCTCTTTTTCTTCTTCCTATGCAATAAAATAGCTCATCGACATATGAAAGGAAATCTCGGCAATCCTCTACATTTTTCCTCATATGTCAATAATCTACTATTGTGTCCAGCGTCGATTGTGTCGCTGCGGGCAATACATCCTATTACAACGTCCAGTGAAATACTATACCGAAACTACCCACATGAACGTGAGCGCTGTTTTGGATACATTAATCAAATTTCCGAATAAATTCTTTGGACTTTGACTAATTGTTATTACGAACGTAATGTGACCCCAGATTGTCAATTTTGTGCCAACAACGACATAAATATATGGTGCGATGTCAATTTATAACGAGGTAATCCCATCTCCTTGTTATAATTTTGATGTAGAACTGTTAAATAAAACCAACACAGAGCTAGAATCAACAATAGGGCCTGTAATTTAAAACAACATTAAAGATATAATAATTTAATATAATATAACAGAAAGGGAACGTGTTAAAGTCGATTAAGACGTCTATTCAACGAAAAACCCGCATCCATACACCGTGCTGTTGTTATATTTTCTTTACCATTTTAAAAGCCATACATACCAAGCATCCTCCGTCTACATATAGTTCATGTTACACACAGGGTATGACGTTGTCATTTCGTATTAAAATTGAATTGAAAAAGAAATTATATTACGACGAGAATCTTAGGGATAATGATAATAAAACCGATTTGCACAAGTAGTTGTACACCGAAGAAAAGAAGTTGCTTTTCAATTTAAAGATTAATTGGATAACAGTCAGAGGCAGTGAAATTTCAGCATGAATTTACTTCAGCTGATCCACACAAACAACCAAAACTGTTTATACTCTTTTACCACCACCACCCTCATGTAAGCATCAACAGTTTGTGTCGATCAGCTGAAGCAAATTCATGTTGAAATTTCACTGCCTCTGACTGTAATGGAAAAGTTTTGCTTAAATTTTCTATAGTCACCCTGCACAATATATTGTATCGTGCGAACGCGAACAAATTTCTGTTTTTTTGGTTTATATTTAAAGCTTTCATAAGGAAAACAGTTTCGAATGATTCATTAAATAAACTTTGCTTTACCTTTTCGTGCAATTTGTTTGACAAAAGAAAATGGAAAATTATAAATGGAAATGTGTGTGTCTTTTCATACTCTAAATGTTGCAGTTTATTTAATATTAAAAAGGTTTAATTCCGTTTCACCGAAACGCAAACGAACTTATTGTTATTTTGTATAACAAAAATGTTAACTTTGTGTAAAGTGTTGACATTGCACAGAGTGGAAATGTGTAGGGATATTTTATACTGTTGACAAGATATTGTTTATGGGGATGGGAATGGAACCGAATTCAAAATTTACGTAATAAACAATGGCACGTTGGTCTGCATATATAATTTGAAAGAAGTGATACCTTTCATTCATACAACAATTAAAAAGAGTAGAGGGAAAAACTATAGAAGATTACATTAGATGCCGCGAAAGTAATACATTACATGAGGTTAGAATTTATGAAGTGATAGAGTAATCATCGTAATCATAAAGTCGATCTCGAAGATCCAATGTATTCTAGCTTATTGCCTGTCTCATGCGAAGATTATACCAAAGGAATTCACGAAAAATGAACCGAAAATATTTTTAGGTAACGGGCAATTTTCGTAGAAGACAAGGGGCAAGGGGCAGACAATAAAAGAAAATTCTATTGGAAATATAGAAAAGATGTGCACGATATTTACTCCACATTACAAACTCCATTTAACATCCCCTTATATATCTCTCATTAGCTTGAAGGAATGTTTAAAGTCCCGTACGAAGTTCGATATATACCGGTCTCGTATACTACTATATTCAGCTATTCAATTTAAAGTGGGTATTTTACAGCTGAACATTGTAGTATATTGTTCATTATAGCTCCTTATAGTTATAATAACATAAATAGGATGCCATAGGACCACGCACATCACATAGCATTCTTCACAGCAACTCCCTTAGCATCATTCTAACCGAGACATTTAGTTTTTACAACAATCCAATATGGCGCTAGTAGGCCATTTTGTAAGTGAAAGCGTGAAATGGAAAGAAGTTGTACAAAGAGACTGATCTACATGAGTTCTTTGGGAAGGTGAAAATAGCACAGCCAATTGACGAGCTTCATTACGTTTCAAGTGAAAAACGAATTCATGAAAATTGCTTTACATCGGTTTCCTCAAGATAAAGGCTGAAACCACAGCTCTGCTACTAGCATCAACATAAGAAATATTTGGAGGCTAATGCTATCTTAATAGTCGTTACGTTTCTTTCGTAAAGACAGGAGTCATGATTTGTTAGTGTGAATAAAGACGCAAAGCACATGCAATCGTACACGCATACATATTTGAAATTTGGAGGCTATTTTGACGTTGATAGAATGAGTGTTCGAGCTAGTAGCAGTGCTATGGTGAAACCTTTATTATCATTGTATCACTTACTTCCAGTCCGTGAAAAATATGTGAAATACCTTCAGTTCTCCAAAATGGCACTTTTCGACTATATCTCTACACACACTCGAATGATTTTGCTCATCTTCGAGCTGAACAGCTTAGCCTTCTCTTGGCTATTACACAACTAAGAAACAAAGAATTATTCAAATTGGTCCAATGCTCGGTCCAAAGTGGCCCAGACTCAGAACACAATTGCTCAACCCCCTCTAATAGTTCTAGTAAAGAGGTTTATATATCGAGCTACTGACAGTTCGTTTTCTCGCCTGTAAAGTACACTTTACTGTAGATAGATTTATAAGGCTTTAAACTGAATCTCAATTGATTTAACTGAGCGGGGTAACCATCAATTAAAAGTTACTCGTTCAACTTACATTTTACCAAAGGCAAAATGTTTCCGATTGAAAATGCGGCACCAATTTAATTTTCCCCATTTTAATTTCTTTGGTTCATTTTCAACCATTAGTATAGTTGCTCTGCCGAGAGAAATTGCAAAGCAGTGCTAAAACTCACGCCAACACATTTATAAACACAACACCTTTTAGCAATAAAACTTTTTAATAACCACATTCATTACCGAACATCGCTCTAATGTGGTTATCCTTTATATGGAACGTGAAACACTGAATATCAAAAAGTTGTGCGTATAATTTCAACTTCTTTATGAAATTTTCAGCAACAAATCTGAAACTTTACAGCTTTTGAAACTGTTAAACGAACATTATTATTTGTATATCTTTCAATGCGAACACGACGACGACGACAACGACATTCATGTGTTCGTTTATTTTCATTTATTTTCACCTTACCATTGAAACCGCATCTTCTCTACAAACGAGTACACATTATAAATAAATTGTGTATTCATTTGTAAAATTAAATAAATGTGTTATGTGGCACCAGCACCATCAAGATAATATCAAATTTCCTTTTCCATTTTACATATACCTAAACTCTATAGAGTGCATATAGCTTTAGTAGGAGTTAGGAACTGGCTAGCGGTTGGTCGTAATATTGAATATGAATTTATATTTTAATCGTTGATGTTGTCAGTCTTTGGTCCATGCATAATTAAATGCAAGGAATTATCGTCAGTGTCTACTTCATTTCATTATTATTCTGTGTATCGAATTACTTGGGGTAGGGTAATCTCGCACACCACACAAATTCATGGTGTGCGAGATTCACCTCTAAGTAGTGAATCTCGCACAGTCATGACTTTTCGTTACATGTCGTAAAAGGACGCATACTATGATCGCGTGTGCGAGATTCCCCGACACCAATTACTTAGCACTGTCCGTATACCAGATAGGTGTAAAGATTGGTTATTGAGAACTGATACGGTTGAGTATGTATTTACATACACAAAGTGCGAAGCATTCGCGTCAGCATTAATAGATGCATTCAAAGTCAGGAAATACATTCTATTACGAGAAAACGAGCGAAAAGTATCGAGCATTTTTAGAAATATCTAAGAACTTTTACCCACAACACTGTCTAAAGTTTAAATTACTGTGGATGTCTATGGGAGAAATTAAATTGGTTTCTTCCTGTGTGGCCTGTGACTTTAATGGTACAGAAAATATTGTTTCAATGTAAGAATAGGAGAATGGAGTTTCAAAACTAAGGGTAAAATCTAATACAATTTAGTACTTTTCTTCATAAAAAAGACTGCTGTCACTGAATCATTTCTTCATGAACAAACTTCACTGCTGTGACATTCCCATAGGAATGAATCAATGTGAAGTTGTTACACAAAAAAATAGTCCAGTGAGATTGAAGTACTATAAAAATTGTGGCGCCTCTACAGGCCAACCGACTAGGCGAATACAAAGAAATAGATTTAAGAAATTTTGTTAAAAATCTAGTACTTCAAAAATTCAAAGAACCTAACTTCTGATCATTTAGGAGAATTTCGGAAACCCTTCTTCATACTTCCGATTTCTTGATGACCCTTTATTGTTGTATCCCTGTACCATCAGCTTTCAAATGATGCCAGACACGAACAATTTGAATGAAAAATGAATTTTGGACTACGGTTTTTATATAGCGGAACAGGCCATTTCCGCGCAGTACGTAATGCTCAAAAAAATTAATTGTTGTTCGATATTTATAAATTATATTCTATTTGAAAGCTTCGAGAGGGTTCCTAGAAATACCATTATTTTGTGTAACACCTCACCCGACCACCTATACCACTGTTCCGCAATATAAAAAGCGTCGCACAAAATTCATTTTGCATTCAAATTGTTCATGTCTGGTGTCATGCTCTCAAATGATAGAACAGTAATACAAAAATAAATATTTTTAGCCATCAATCGGAAGTGGGGATGGGTTTTTAGAAACCCTCCAATATGATCAAAAAATGGGTTCTGTGAATTATTTCAAGTACTAGATTTTTCACCAAATTTCTAACATCTATTTCTTTGTGTTTTTACATTGAAACGGTTTATTATGTGCCATAAGTACAGCAACATCTAACAATCACTTTTTACAACTGCCTAATAGACATGCAAATGTTCGTCTTTTGATAAAATGAAGTTACAATTTTAACAGATTGTGTCTGTTGATGGGATGTAAGGGGCAATATATCTGAAGAATCATAACGGCGATTTAGTATTTACTTGTCGCTCGACACTGGTAGATAACTAAATCTTTCAAATTATTGTTTCGACTGTTGGGGTTGCCTGTGATAACTTCAGGCTCAGTTTGACCTGATATTTTTCGTGCAATTTTGCATGTTGACATCAACGTGACAACCTGATCTGAGATCTCAACTAAATCAGGCTGACCTTCGGCTTAGGATCACATCACCAACTCGTCAAAAGAAACATTTGGACACAGGTGCATAATATTTATTGTTACTTTATAACTCAAGATCGAGTCGAGCCATACCAAGATTCCGTTGATTTTTTAAATAAATAATGCGGAGTAGGACAAAACGTCAGGAATATTTTCTTCCCTTCCAAAGATTGAAGTAAAATCTTTGTTTCTCTTCCAATAATATCAAAGATCAAAAAAAAAAACTTTAAATTCAAATCGGTCATACCCTCATCGCATTGTCGATTATTTCTTCGTAAATTGACCGATCGTCGATGTATGTATTATATGTGGCTCACGGAGGGTTTATTTATTCAATAAAGTCATAAATTACAGAAATTTATGAACGAGAAGCATATTCTAGGGTGTGTTTGGTGAAAACGGTACCAAAATGTTTAGAAACTCGTCATTGCCGTCTGAAATAATTTTATTCAAGTTGAAAATTTTCTGCATTATATACACGATCCATAATTCCCGATTACATCGTCTAATTGAGCATGGAGTAATTGAAAAAGAAACGAAATTCCCATTACGCAACATTAAAAATCCATCAACTTTTGTGCCTACAAAATATTGTATATGTCCCTTCCTTTAACACGCTACAACAATAATGGATACACCATACAATACGAATGAAAATGTTCTCGGTGTATATCGGTAATTCTATTGAGAACCATGTTACAGACGCTACAATCGGTTCAGTTCGAATCACTTTATTTATTTTGAATTTTATTTTCGGCTGGATACCACCTATCGAAAAATTATTAGATTATTAATTAGATAATCTAAATTAATTTATTTTGCAGAAAAAATTAATTTAATTCAAGTTAAATTAAGAAAGCCTTATTGAAATTGTGAATATTGGCGAAGTAAAACCATCGCATCGAGATGGTATGGTATGGTACAGCAAAATTAATTTAATTTAAACGCTACACCATACGGTGCTGATATGTAAAATCAACTAGATAAAAACAAAATTCTCTCAAAATGGTACATCGGTATACACCATTTCGATTTTAGAGAGTGTTATTACCGTTACCACGTTACATTTTGTCGATTGGTACATAGAATTCGCCATATGGAGAATAATTTTTCTTTTTTTTTCTTTTTGTTCAAACACTTTTCGATGTACGCATATAGGCAATACACAGACAATAAACAAAATGTCCCTAATGTTATTGAAAGAGGCCCTCTACATTATACACAATATATTGATGGATATATATTGAAAATCCATAATTTTCTATTGAGGCAATGTCAATATTATGTATCCGCTATAAATATCTCGGTTTTTCTGTTGTTTGGCCCATTTTCTAATATCCTTAAAAAACAATTGAGAGTGAAAAATAAAAAAGCGATGGATGGATATGGAAGCGAAAAAAATTTACATCTTTTAGATACAATACAATCTGAAGGATAAACTAACAACAGAGAAAAGAAAAATTTATTCAAATATTATGACAAGATACGCAAACAAAACGAGAGCGGAGACAGGCAAAATTTTAATCGAAAATTTTGTTTATGCGAGACAAGGAACAGATAGAGTGGTGTCGGTTGGATAAAGTATGTTTCCAAGTTTTATATCTGTGCGCCAATTTAATATTGGGTTCTAAATATAATATAGGATCTTAAGCTCAAATATATCTAACGGGAGGGCGTGCTTTTGTTAAGTAATAATGAACAAAGTTTGCGTCATATTAAACTCCACATCCTACCTTCAATTCAAATTATGTGTCTTTCGATTAAAATACTTACATAAGGTTAAGATGTTGTATAGGGTATGTGAGTTACACATACAGCGAAAAGGAGTAAGAGAGCCTGTTCGAATAGTTTAATTGCTTTCCAAAGAATACGGTTTTGTGTTGTAATTATATTGTGAGTCGGTGTTAAATGCGAATTTCTACACTGATGGAACACTGAATGGCTGGAATATATATGCAAATCTTTGTATGTTTTCGAATAATAATAAATTGTCTGTGTGTGTTAGCTTTGCCGGCTTTACAAATATTTGATTGAATGTTAATTAAAACGATGTTGTTGTAAGATATATATGCACACAATCCCATCGTATCCTCCTTCTTATATACGATAAACGTTCAAACAATAATTTCAATTAACATGTAACAATATCAAGTGTACTTGTCAAGGCGACCAAATGCTTTCAAATAATCTTCCTTCCGCCACCTAGAGTGCGAACTATCTTCTCATATTTAACTACATAATGTACACCAGAACTCATACCCGCTATTTTTTGCTACAACACATGCGATATATCACCAAGAATATCGTGAAATAAATGAAGTTACGTTTCGACTTTAAACATTTAATTGAAAAAAAAGGGCAGAGCTGAAATGAAATTTTTCCTACCTTTTCCACTGACATTCTGCATAAATCATACGTTACATTTTATATCTGGCTAGGTATATGTACTGGATGGTTATATGGTATTCCAGCATCAGTTTCTTCGAAATACTTCCACCACCTTTTTAGCTTATGAATTTTGAAACATTTTCTTTACCGAGCCATAAATACCGCAGACATATCTTCCGAACAAAACTAACTTATATATCTCTTGCATTACACTCGAATAAGACATTTCTATTAAAATGTTGCATATTTTATACAATATGAGTGTATGTATATGGAGGCTAAGATGTGTTCCTGTTAAATATATTAAACTTTCTCATATCACAAAACGTTACACCCTAAAAAACACACATTATTCAAATTGAAGTGCATCGTTGTATAACACTTTCCATGTCTCTGCCATGTATATATATATGTGGCACTTACGCGACGATATGGATGATATATCCTACCTCCTGCACCCACATAATATTTTGATGTGAAGAATTTCTTGTTTTTTTTTCTTGTTCTTCTTGAAATTATAATAAAATGTTTGACTATATAAATGACACCTGATATTTCCAGATGACGGGCCAGGGGTGGTAAGAGGTGGTCATAATTTACTTTTCCCATCGACTTCGATGTGAGACTGAATTTACGGAAACAGTCAGCATGAAAGCTGGTTCAATAAAATTATAAAGGGAAAGATGTATAGAACCAACACAAAGGCAGAACTTCTACATCCTGTGTCTGTCGTCGAAGCTACTATGAGGAATTTCGACGAAATATTCAGTTATTGATGAAGATAATAATTTCCTTATCGTTGAAAAAGTTTTCAGCAGGTATTCGGAAACTAGAATCAGTATGTGTGCGGTTCAGTCTACTTTAATATAAAAATGCACTTCGAATATTCGTTTCATTCCAAATTGATAATTTACCCAAAATGACTTCCCAGTATTGCTCTTTCTGCAGCGGCAACTAGTTGACTCATCGAAATAATAAAATAGACAAAGAGTCCATGTTTGACGAATTTTCATGAATTTTCGGGATTCTTTAAAAAACGTGAGAATTCGTGGAAATTCGGGAAAACTCATGAAAATTGGTGAAAACGTTTTCACTGTTACAGGCTCTGCTCTTATTCGAATAGGTTCTAATAGTTTTCGCAAATTTTCATAATTTTTGAAAAATCGGGAATATTTATAAAAAATCGTGAAAATTCGTGGAAATTCATGAAAATGTGCAAAAACGTATTTAAGATGCTCTGTTTCTATCCCAGCAAAACTCTGTTTGTCATTCGTTCGAAATTTAAATTTTGCCAGAAAGCGATGCAAATTCACTTCGAAGAAACAATTGAACCTGTCACATGCGGCGATAACGACGACAAAAATAATGACAAACTGTGGGTAATATGGTCCCATTATTATAGTAAAATGCATGTTAAAAAAATTGAAGTACAAGATTTGCAATCAACAAATTAAAAATACTTTGATCGATGGAAGTAACAGATGTTATAAAAATAATGGTCATTTACATGCCGTTTGTAACCGGTTAATGGACTGATGTGTTTTCGGTCTAGAATACTTTTTATCGGCAATAAACCATCAATTGATTATCGTGCATCGATGAGCAAATTGTCGTAAGCAATTGTTGAACAAATTACATCATATATATACTGAGCTGTTGGCTTTAGTATAAAATTCTTGAAATGTAAAATACTCTGGTGATGATCGTAAAAAAATTAATTTTTAATTAGTTTATTGACTCCAGAAAAGCATCTAAAAACCGCTCGCTGCTCATATATAATAGGAACTATGGTTATAAATTTATTATTACCATGTCACGCAAATTATATATAAATTGAAAATATCGCCAATAATTTCGTTTAGCGATAAAACGATGGATAAAAAAATATCATAATTGTTCGGAATATATGCCCATAACAACACATTTTCCAAACGCATTTTATGCCACCATGACTGCAAATATAATTGATGTTACATATGGTGCAATATTGAACTCACACGAACTTTTTTCTCGCATAACCGGAGATTTAATAAAAATTAATTTAACGGCGCTTAAAACACTCGTTGTGTTAGAAGTATATAATGGCAAATAGAGTGGATGTGCTGGCTCTGATTACGGTATTTATATTGAGCAGAAGGATCGATATTGTTGAAATATGGTGTGTGCTTCATTTAGCAATATGAAGAAGACTGTACGTAGCACATACCATACCATACAGAACTATACTAGTAAGTATAAGAGAAGAGATTGTTCTTACAATAATCTGTGCATCTCTATGTCTATGAACGTATCATACACTGATAAAAAAAATTTCGTCAACATACGTCCAGTATGTATGAAATGGCTGGCAGACAGTTTCATTCAGGGCTTATTATTGGAAATTTTTTAAGAATTTTTTAATAATTTTTAAGAATTTTTGAGAATTTTAGGAATTTTTAAGAATTTTTAAGAATTTTTAAGAATTTTTAAGACTTTTTAGGAATTTTTAGGAATTTTTTAAGAATTTGTTTGATTTTTGCTGTAAAATCGAACAATTCAAAATTCAATTTTATCGCATGAAGTTGTGTCTGATACGATTTCGACTGATGAAGTCGCCTCTGATTGTCAAAGCGACAAAAAACCATTAATTAATGTGAAGAAAGTTATTTTGAGTTCGAAACTAGGCCCCACCTCGCTTGTCTGACTAAGTTTTCCAATAATTGCAGTCCCAGTTTTCTTACAATTTTTGAATAAGCTTGTGTTTTTAAGAACACAAAACTATATTCAGATGAAAAAGCGATACAATAATGGTCTATTTGCCACATCATTGATTGTGTATCTCTTTTACTTTCACTGGCCGTTTAGAAAACTCAAAATTAATTTAATTTTCTGAATAAACAAAGAGAGCTCTGAGTTGAAGGTTCAGCAAGCGATGTTTTACACCCAATAAATATGAGTACTAAAAAGCACTAGAAAGGTGGCATATTTCTTACCTACCTCGTGAATTACTGCCCTCGCTTCGCTCTGGTCGCAATATTTACATTCGTTCAAATGTTCCCTTTCATAAGTTTATAAGCATGTGAAAAATTCTTTTAAAGATATAATTTCATGCAAAAATTGTCTTAGATTCCAGATTACTAGTCCAATAAAAATCCAATCTTCGAACTTCACTACCCACTAGTCGGAACCACCAGAAAATATTTAATGTCATGTAAATCCATGCTTAAACTTACTTTCAAAACTCACTTTTCTGAACTACGACCGAATGAAGTTTTATAAGACCCATGTACCTCCAAACCACAGACTACCTAAACCTTTATCTCTATAAACAATATGGACAGCAATTCGTATCATATAATTAAATTTCGTCTTTTAGTGATTTCATGTGTATTTTATGTAAACTCAATTTCTAGAGCATAATAACTACAGTGAACGACATCTCAAATGTCTCACTGTCAAATTTTTCTGAGAATTTTATTGTGTCATTGCAAATTCACAATGACATTCTCTGAAAAAAATGACAGTGAGACATTTGAGATGTCGTTCACTGTACTCAACCAACCAAAAAAAAATTTCGTGGCAATAAAAAGAAAAAAGTTGTGTGTAGAATTACTCCCAACTCACTACTTCAATATTACCCATCTACGAACTTAACGTCATGATTTTCATTCTCCATCGATTAAAACCAAAATTTTGAAAATCGGTAAAGAATTACTTGAGTTATCGCGGAAGCAAGCGTACGGACGTTTTCTGTATTTAACGTTTTATGCCAATGTAGAACATTTTCAAAATATCATATTGAACTTAGCGTTACGTACATTAAGGTTATTTTCTGTCATAAAACCCTGACTTTCATATTAAATGCAAAATATTTTTGAATTTTTTTAAAGAATTTTTTAAGAATTTTTTAAGAATTTTTTAAGAATTTTTTAAGAATTTTTTAAGAATTTTTAAGAATTTTTAAGAATTTTAAGAATTTTTTAAGAATTTTTAAGAATTTTGAGAAATTTTAGAATTTTTTAAGAATTTTTAGAATTTTAAGAACTGAAATTCCCAATAATAAGCCCTGGTTTCATTTCTGCCTTACTTCGGATATGTATTTTCCCACGTCTGACACGTCTGACATGTATATCGTACATGTCCAACGTGTAAGGTTGCGCTCGCTAGTGACTATTCGTGTCACTCGTATACGTCGAACATGTACGATATCAACGCACTTCAAGCAAAAGTGCTTCGAGTGACTATTTTGTATGAAAAATGTTTCCAGATTTTTTTACAGAGCCAAAATTTGTTTGATAGATTGTCCCGTTGCAGTACTCCATTTTGAGTACTACTCATGCTTGAAGTGCGTTGACGATATACTATACATGTCAGACGTTGGAATATCTGAAGTAAGGCAAAATGAAGCTGTCTATCAGCCATTTCATACATACTGGACGTATGTCGACGAAATTTTTTCTATCAGTGTACCACCAAAACTACGATGATTTATCAAAACTTTTACTAATTAGAATTTTACATGGAAAATTTATCCAACTCTCTGTTGCTGAGCATTAACATATCGCTTGTGGTATTACGTCGTCGTCTAAACTTTAAATCAAAATATAAAATCAAAACAATTATCAACATAAAATATTAATCAGTCGAATTTCTCCGTTTCAATAAAAAAAAAATGTAAGCGGTCGACAACGACGGGAATAGGATTACATTTTGTTTATTAAAATAACATCAAATTTCTATGTATTTCCATTCTTATCAATTGAGAAATCGGTTTCGAGTATGTATAAAATGTGTGTAAGTTTATCCTTTCACAGCCAGAGAACCAGAGAATGACAGAGAGAAAAGTACACCTGTGTCGGCAGTAACACGAAATGATATCCATCTGATTTATTGACGAGATATTTGATATTTTGAATTTTAAGTTATTGAAATTCCTGTCCAAAGAATACGTTTTGTTGTCTTGTTCCCATGAAAAACAAATTGAATGTTTGACTGTTGTATATAATATGACAACTGCATCATAGTCTCATTCATCTCGACAAGATTGGAATCATTGAATTAATCAATTAATATTAGAGAGTTTGTTCGAAAAACATGGCAGCTTGGTCTTCTTCATTTTAGTAGTGTTCTGAAACCTCGTTCAGTATTTCGGTGTAGGTGTAATGATTTTACAAACGGCAATCATATCTTGTTCGTTGTTGAAAATATTTTCTAGTATTTGAGGGGACATCCTGCAAAATCATTGACTCCATTGGTTTTAAATACTAAATAAAACCATCAAAGACGAGCCCCTATTACTTTATAAGGCGATGATAAGAAGCGTTTATCGCTTGTTTTTGTCGTTGGTATCGATAACAGGTAACTAGCTGTCTCTAGAAGAAATTTCTCAATTCAGTGACGAAAATTGAAACTTTCGTTGACTTTTTAGCCCCGTACGAAGTACTGGGGGCTTATGAGATTAATATGCCGTTTGTAACACGTCGAATTGGAAGCAGACAGTAAGGGCAAAGCATTTGGTTATGTTCATAGATGACGAATCCGCAATAAAAAAAAATGTCCGTCCGTCCGTCCGTCCGTCCGTCCGTCTGTGACCCCTCTAGCTTGAGCAAATCACAACCTTTTTTCAAAATTCTTTTTTCCCCGATTGGTATCGACAAAAGTAAGGTCAAGTTCGAAAATGGGCATGGTAGGGCCGGCCCTTCCAGGGCTAGGGCCCTATAGGTGTTTTTCAGTCTTTCGACGATATCTACCGAAATACTCACGCAGTAGCTGCTTGTGAAATATCAAATGAAAGGTATTGACGAGTAGAACAAAGTTGCTGAACATTGTTTTTGGGTAAGATGCAACCCGGGCTTGTTGGGAGGGCTCAAAGGTCGTTACTCGGCCCTAAGTGTTTTTTGCACATAAATCGAGTAAATCTCATCCGATTTTGCTAGATTTAGTTTTTTATGGAAGGTAATTGAATACCGCAAAGAACGTGGCGAAAAAAGTTTCTAGTTTTTGTTTCATTTGAGAGATAATTGAATACCCAATAGAAAGTTGGCAAAAAATTTTGGGTTTCTAAAATAATGTCGTAAATTGTTGGTTTTATTTGAGAGGTACTTCGTACCGGCTTTCGTAATTGCGCTATGCGCAATTTTAAAAATGAACACTTTCAGTAAATTTGACCATGCCCAACTTGACTTGCATTTTGGTAACAGACGCATTAGAGGGTTGTAGACGTATTAGGGTTCCGGGCGTATTACGGCTACGGACGTATTATGGTTACGGACGAAATAGGATTACGGGTCGTACGGGGCTAAGTCGCAGCAAACGCTCCGACTGTTCTGATGCCTTTTTTGAGAAAAAGGTTGTATTCACCTCGGTGATAAATGTTTGTGTAGGCACATTATATGTATTGATACTGTGTCTGTGGCTAGAGTGACTGACTATTTAAGCAATTAGTGGCAAAATGGTTGCATAAATATATATGTTATGTGTGCGTGCGGTGGGATTAACCTTATTTTCTCCACTCAAAAGGCCATGAGAAAATGACATTTGGTTGACTCTTTGTCTGATGACAGTTCGGCGAAGAAAATTTAGATTTTGTCCCCATTTGTTTTGACAGAGGACCAAATAGAAATTCTCTACCACGAATTGTTACTTTTGGTTTTGTGTTGAAAAATTGTTCAAAAATTTTGTATTCAACTCAGGAGAAAGTAGGTCCAGCTCGAGCGATTCGCATAAAATGTTGCTCTTGTTGGAATTTTGCTTTTTTCGCTCGGTAAACAAATAAATACTACTCAACTTAAAATGCATTGACAGAATGGCAATCTGTTGATGTCTTTTGACAATTTATGTGAGAAAATTTCTACTTTTTCAACTTTTTTTTTAAATTCAATTTATCTACCTAGGTGAAATAATAGCAGTGAAAAAGTGCTATTATTTCGCCGTCGGTAGATAAAATAGCGTATTCACCTCTGTCCACATGTTTATTTAGACACTTGGGGTTATAACATTCGCCTTCGGCTCATGCAACAACTCCCCAAGTGTCTAAATAAACATGTGGACAGAGGTGAATAATCTACTATTATTATCATCCCTTAACCTATGGCGTGTGGGATACAATTCAACTCTTTCCCAAAAAATTCTAACCAATTCTGATATTTTATCGTGGTAATACCCACGAGAACATCTAGACGCCAACGAAAGTTACAAAAACTCGTTTAAAAATTGGATCGTTTGATCTTTCAATGTCTAAAAATATTACCTGACCTAGCCAGCTTTTGATTAAATTTAGCTTTAGGCAGTGAAAATTTAGCTCTACTTACCGGCTTTTGATGTTCCAGTTCCACGTATACCCCAGCTGAAATAAAATGTAAAAAAAATGTTGAAACGCATTGCATAAATGAATTATCGGTAATGGCAATTTCTTTGAAGAATTTATGCTTTCGAACCCAGACAAATTTTTGAAAATGAAGAAAATAACGCCAATGATGGCATTAAAGAAAATATCGAAAATAAGCTTTCATGTCATGTTATATGTTGCCAAAAGCACCGTTGAAAAACGACACACTTCTAGCAGCAAAGTCTATATACCTCGAAAATAGTTTTTTGTTTTGTTATTAACTGCAGTCATAGCCAGAGAGGGATTCTTTTGAAAAACATCCTACCGAAATCGGACGCATTTTCCAGTGGAATTTTTTATATGTGGCGAGAAAAGGCTTCGACCCTAGAAGCCAAAACCACTTTCAAAAAAATTCTTCGAAGTTTGTGTGGTGAAAGTGATCAAAAACCGAAAACCGGCTCGCGTAACTGAAGAAATTTTTATATAAGAAAATTGCAAGTTTTCGGTTTTTGCTCACCTTTCACCAGCCACACAAACTTCGAAGAATTTTTTTGAAAGTGGTTTTGGCTTCTAGGGTCGAAGCCCTTTCTAGGCACACCTAGAAAAGTCTACTATAAAATGCGTCCGATTTCGGCAGCCTGTCTATCACAAGAATACCACAGATGAAAATTTATTTCACGGCAGAATTACTTAGGCGGTAATTGCATTGGAGAGGCGATGCGATGCTTTATTTATAATTTAAAATTGATAACTAAAAATGGTTTTTATCAATATCAATTGACATCAACATGAAAAAGTTGAAAATGTTCTGAAATATGCTAGTATGTCGCGACTTTATTCGCATCTCGCCCAATATAATTACCGCTTTAGCAAACAATGCCAAATTGTTGACTGGTAGATTTTCAGTTTGATTTGTGTGGATGTATCCTTCACATTCGAATCGAGTTTCAAACGGACACAAAAATATCTAAACCAGTAGGTATTTTAATTTACGTGTTACGGCATGTTTCATTTTCATTTACATTGCCTAATCACGTAAAGCATTGTACTTACAAGGTTCCAAGTTGTTATTTGACAAGTGGGGAATACAGGCCTCCCCTTCGGGTCGGGCTGTAACACCCAACTTATCAAATACACAACTTGGAACCTCGGAAGTAATAAATATTATGCACGTATGACAAAGCGGTCGAGGCTTGCCGAGACGGCTTGTCATACGTGCATATTCTTTTTTATCGCATAAGCGAAAACGAGACAACAAGATATGCGAATGACACTTTCACAATTTACAGAAGTATAATGTTTGTTTATATATCCTAGGTGAATAATTTTTCCGGGGAATCACACCGCGTATGCGATAATATATATTACACACTTGTCACGAAGAAGTCGAGGCTTGCCGAGACAGATAGTGATAAGTGTGTACTCTATTTTATCACATAAGCGAAAACGAGACAACAACATAGACCTGAGGTGTAATTTTTGAATTAAACTTCTAGTTAAGTAATTTTGACATCCGAACACTGCACGTATGTGATAATATATATTACTGGTTAAGCGTTCGGGAAATAGGGGAGAAATGAACTTAATAATATGAAGCCGTCTGGAAGTAATTACTCATTTTCCAGGGGTGCAGCGAGAAAAGAATATTTTCGGAAATTTTCGAAAATTTTTAAGAACTTTGTCTTTTATAAAGGTAAAGTTTTTTTTTTAAATAACTTTCGAAGGAGAAATCGGATTCTGGATATCTTCAATAGGGTTCGTTTATTGGATTAAGTCGATGCCACTTTAAAAAACTGTTAATTGAAATTTATTGTCGATATTCACTTTCCGGCGTAGTATACTTGCCTCCAACATCTGAAGGACAATTTTGGTGAAGAACTGTATTTTCATGTGTCGGGGCCGAAAATGAGTGAGTTTTGGGAAATTGCCTAAAATCAATCGTCCAATACAGATACACAAATAACTATTATTGCTTTCTAGTTTTGACTTTTAGTTGAAAACATCAATTAATTTATCCTTATTCTTCCGCTTAACTTCTCAAAGGGCGTCTAATTTCTCAGAGTGCGGCCCTTTATTGAAATCAGTAGTCCCCTCTACTATGCATTATGAAGACATAAAAGGAGACGTAAGAACCATATTCCGCTTATTAGCGTTTAGTGTTAGAAGAAAGAATATTCAATTTTTATAAATTTGTCATACCTCTGAAACGTTGTGTAAATTGTGTAAATTTGCAAAAAGTGAATGACCGTTCAATATGAACAGGAAACTGGTTCTTATAGTTCTGCTAATTTTAACAAGTGGTAAAATTAATTAATTTCTCATTTCAACAACATCAATAGTACTGTTGGATACATACGTAGTAGTTTTAAGGCACAGTTCTGAAAAGACAGGTTAATCCAAAAGGGTCATTGAAATTCTCTAGTGACCCGTGACCTCTCTGTTTCATCATAAAACGGGATATGGTGAAAACGAAACGTTTTGGTGGAAAAATACCAATTGAGTCTTTGCATTTTGGCTTTGCTATGAGGGTGTCAATCTGTCCTTTCAGAAAAAATCAAAAAAATTGTGAATCTAAAAGCAACTAAAATTAATTTGTTTCGAACTGGATTCACAGTTTGTTCGGTATCAAGTACTGATGATGGTGACGATAACGATCGAAATGATACTACGAAATCTCCTCAGGGAGAAGATGACGAGAACGACAACAGTTCCACGATTGCAGATTCCACTACCTCAGTTTCATTTTCATCAGACGATTACGATGAAGACGTCGTCAACGACGATGAAGACGTCGTCAACGACGAAGAAGACGAAGAGGACGAATACGACCACAAAGTCTACAAAACAAAACGATGGATTCGAACTTTCGTCTTTATGATTGGAATTGCATGGGAGCAGTATTTTCGTAAATATTTTAATAAAAAGTTTTATTTCAAGAATCTATGCATTTTAACACGGCAGAGTAAAGTAAACCAGGCAGGGGCGCTTTATTTGACAAGGGACCTGAATTATCTAGAAGTCTTTTTTTTGCGAATAGCATCAATATTGACTATTGGCAGTTCACTGCGAATAGTCACTTCTTAATTTTTTGCGAATAAAATTAATTCAACTTTTGTCAGTGTTCATTTGAGCTCATTTTCATACAGTGTATTAGGTCGCTTTATTTCTTAATTTGACGTTTCGAAAATGAACTGCATCTGCCTGGTTTATTTTAGTAAAATTTACTCTGCCGTGATTTTAACAAAATCACGTTTATTTGATAGCCAATTCAAATGACACTGTAAAGGAAGAAATTGGTCCGAAACTCCGTGTGGGTCAATTGTGTGGCTTGTTGAAACAGGATTTAAAGGAAGCTTACCAGAAAAAGTGTACGAAATTGTCCGGGGATGAGAATGCGTACGCTGAATTGAGTAGCGCAAAGGACGAATTGAAAAATTCGTTGGTAATGTGGCTGAAATATCAGTATGAGACTATTAAGAATGCTACAAAAGCTAAAGATTTCAAATTAGTCGCAACGACGTAAGACCAAGCGAATTTTTATTTTTCATTACATTCTCTGATTTGCATTTAAAATTCAAGATTTTGCCAGAAGCGAGATGAACTGTTCGGGTACGTGAATGATTTTAGGATGCTGAAAGATCGCTGTTCTTTTCCACGCGAAATCAAAAGAGAAAACCACATACGGGACATTCTGAAAGCCATTTCGGATTCAGTTTGCTCTAATGGCGGAACCGACCTGGCTTCGCTGGTTTCTCGTGATGGCGAAGGACGAAAATGTGTTATGATCAACAAGGACGAAATTCTGACATGCGGAAATAAGGCACTCTACGCGTTTTTGAAGAGAGTTGTGAAAAAGTTCATCGAAAACGAATATTTTGAATTCAAAATGGACAAAGACGATTGCGAGTAAGTGATTGCCGTTGTCGTTCACAATTCATAACTATATTTTGGTTCAATTTTTAGTGAATTCGATGCTGTGTCGGAATGTTTCGTTTCATCAGTTGAAAACTGTGTAGATCCAATTGCTAAAAATCAATTTACGTCGATCTTTACGATTTTCCGTGAACAAACCAACTGTGCAACGATTACATAACTCATCATCTTGTCGTTACTAGATATTTCGATTGGAATAAATAAAATCTTCGTGAAAAAAATCCTAACTTTTGATTCATTGCTATGCTTCTAGCACAAACACTAGTTTCAAAAACATATCAGAAAGAAAATTTAAAAAAAATTGCGTCACAAAGTGCCAGATGATTCGGCTTTTTTACATTTGAATTCCAGTAGTTTCCTCAACATCAGCCACTTTGTGACGCAATTTTTTTAGAAACGTTTAGGAGTTGCTTGATTTACTTTTCAATAGGAACTTATTAGCTAACGTAGGCAATTTGAGTTATCTGAAAATACAAAATTTTGCTTATTTTCATACAAAAATAAAGATTTTGAAATTCAACATCTCGGCCAAATCTTCACCTTTGCCACGTGTGATAGCTCGTTGAACCTTTCCACATTTGATTGTTTTTTATGGCACTCGAAAAAAGTATTTCCATCCAAGAAATGTGGCAAATGTTCCATATCGAGGCCAGGAACAGTCAAAAGTGGTCAAAAGTAGTTTTTTCTGTTATTTTTATCTAATTCAACTGTAATTGTGTTTCTTATTGTTTTCTTGCGAGTGAATGAGAGACTTATTCATAGTTACAGCACTATCAAGCTTTATGTAACAGATTTAAAGAATTTTTTACGTAAAAAAATTCTGAAAAAGAACTAAACATTTAATTCTTTTGGACTTGTTTTGTCGTCTTATAAAATACAGACTTAACACATTCATACTATCCAGTTTATTTACATTTCACTTGCTTAACAGAACCAAGGTTCTTTCAGAACCTTGGCTCAAAAGGCCATGAGAAACTGACGTTTTGTTGACTCTTTGCCCGATGACAGATTGCGCTGAAAAATCGACGACACGAGAAAACGACGACTATCTGAAAAATCGGGGAGTTCTTTACCAAGCGGTGAGCAGTCGCCGGATCTTCAAGCACTCGCCTTTTCGTAGTTAACATATTGTAGAAGATGATTTTCCTTGTATCAAATTTTAAAGAGGCAAGAAAAGTTTATGAAGAATCGTCAGCTACTCACATCTTTTTCAGGAACTCGCCGTTTCTTAAGAAAGTCGTCATTTTTCGTGTCATCGATTTTTCAGTGCAATTGATGGCAGTGCGGTGGTGAAAATGTATACTTTCTTCACATTTCGTTTTGACAGAGGAGAACAAAGTTATTCTCTACCCCGAACTGTCACTTTTCTTTTCGCTCAGAAAAATTGTTGAAAAACGTTGTATTCAATTCTGCAGAAAATAGGATACGTCACTCTTGTTGGCACTTCCTTTTTTTCCGTTCGGTAAACAAAGAACTACTTCTCGCCTCAAAATGTATTGATAGAATGGCATCCTGCTAACGTTTTGTTGGTTGACAATTGAGTTGAGAAAATGTCACTTTGATATATAGGTTTGTTCCAAGGCCATATGAATTGTCAAATTTCATCCACAGAACCATAACCTCAATAATATTTCTGTGTAAATCGCGTAGGCGACGTTGCTCGATTTGTATGAAATATCACGTAAACGACGGTGCTATGGATGAAATTGTCGTTTTTCGGGTTGTCAAAGTTCGTGTTTACAGTTACTTGGAACAAACCTATTCGTTTCGAAATGAAATGAGACAACACCGAATTAAAATCCTTAACATGATTAAATCATGTTAAGGATTTTAAACGGTCAAACTTTTATACGAGCTTTTTGTACAAAAATTTCTAGTGGGTAAAATATCTCAATTGATTGTGCTCCGTTGTAGAAGTTTTTGGAAGCGGATAAAATTTATCCGCTTCCAAAAACTTCTACAACGGAGCACAATCAATTGAGATATTTTACCCACTAGAAATTTTTGTACAAAAAGCTCGTATAAAAGTTTGACCGTTTGATCTTTCAATGTCTAAAAATATTACCTGACCTAGCCAGCTGTTGATTAAATTTAGCTTGAAGCAGTGAAAATTTAGCTCTACTTACCGGTGTAAAAATTATGATAAAAGCAGTGTTCTGAAGCTTTTGATGTTCCTGTTCCACGTGCACCCCAGCTGAAATAAATTATAAAAGAAATGTAGAAACGCATTGCATCAATGAACTATCGGTAATAGCATTTTCTTTGAAGAATTTATGCTTTCAAATTCAAACCCAGACAAATTTTCTAAAATGAAAAAATGACGCCGTTAATGGCATTAAAGAAAATATCGAAAATATGCTTTCATGTCATGTTATATGTCAGCAAAAGCCTCGTAGAAAAACGACACACTTCTGGAAACAAAGTCTCTATATCTCGAAAATAGTTCTTTGTTTGGTTATTAACTGCAGTCATAGTAAGATGAAAATTTATTTCACGGCACAATTACTTAGCAAACAAAGTCAAAAGCATGTTTTAATATTAAGCTCAAAGAACTGATTTTGTTCAAAGGGTATACAGAATTTTTGAATGTGACTACACTAAACAACCATATCGTTTGCATTCTTTGAGAGTTTACGTGTTTTGTGTTGTTTTTCCATAACATCCAGCTAATTAGAACCATTCAAAACATTTTCTTTTTGAATTTTTTTTTCAATATCAAGTAGTGCAATTGCTTTACATTTACCAATTAATGAGGAAAGCTTTCATGTTTTTTATGCAGATTTCCCGATGTTATACAAAACAGTGTTGAATTACGAGTAGTGTTCTCTATTCTCTATCATAACATGCGTTAGATCTCTCACAGTCTTATATTTTCCGAATAAAAAAAATCTTCTCAACGTAAAAGCTTTCGACGAACAATATATCTAAGGCTAATTAACTACTCATGCTACTTTACGTAATACTTTGTGGAAACTGCTTCAATTGTAAGTGGGATTATTACGAACAACAAATGTATTTTTCGAGATTTTCCAGTGCGTGCTTTTGGATCGTTTGAAAATTCATCAAAGGCAACATTGTCAAAGAAAAATAGACAATGGATCCGCATTACAACAACCCGCCAACAATAATTAATAAATTTTTCTTTGCCTTACTCAAGATACATTTTCATGTATGCTGGGAGTGTACGTTAACTCTTCTGGATACCACACATATACGTATACAAAGTTGACTGTAAAGTACCAATTTATAAAAGCTCATCTAAATCATAGATGTTTATTCTTTGAAAAAGTATATCAAAGAACTTCCACCATTATGTCATAGTCGGAAGTAATGATTTCTTCCTTGTACACTTTTGAAAACTGCAACGCTATATCCGCCGTAATAGCTGAAGTGAAACAAAAACCAACACACTCCATGGGTAAAATACAGATAAAACACAACTCAACAAATTTTTCAAAACTTCTTGCCAAACAAATATTATGTTGCCCATAAAATGTTCCGTTTCAAATATATAGAAAAATATAAAAAGCGACAAAAAAAGTGCCCGTGTTTGCTATTTATTTCCTGGATTGCAATGCGCGAATACTGGGAAAACTTTTTAGCGTAAGAAGTTGACTTACCATACACTTATTTTGATTAATATCAGAAGTTAAAATATATTTCATATCAAGAAGACTCGAATGTAAAACTTCCTTGACTGTACGAAAATACGGAATAAAAAGGGAAAACATTATCTTATGCTAATAGCCACCGTTATTTATTGCAAACGAATGTTTGCGTAAGCCATATTTTCTGTTACATCCAGCCGATGATAACCTATATGGTTAATGAAGCAACAGAAATGTGTCCTTATTTTCTTGTCATTGATGGCATACCATTGGTTCCATTGGTTTATTACCATAAAATGTCTGTCACATAATGGAAGTCAGCTGTAACATTTGCGGTCAACATAGCTATGAAAATATCAGTAGAGCGAATACGCACCCACAAATTTCCACCTCTTATTTATGGCTATGGTTAGTCGACTGTTGTCAACAACGACCTTAACAATGATAATCAGTAGCCGCGACTAGTGCTTTGACATGTAGCAAAATGTATGTTAAAATGGTGGAAGTCAGAAATTTGAAGAGTCAACAAAGAGATATGTGGTTTGGAAACTAAAACTCAAACGTAATAGAGCTTTTGTATAATTCTATTATATTTCTAGGATATTTCGTCATAAAAAATTAATAAACTAATGTCAGCGCTCACAGCCTCCAAATATGACACTTTTCAATTCAGTATTCATGCTAGGAGCAGTGCCGTGCAGCGCTCTATATTTTATAAACATAAACCAGAAAGAGCAAAAATTGAAGTACTCATAAAATGTAATATGGTCCAGGGAACGAGACGGAATGTTCCCTCAAAAACCTTCAATGTATAACAATTTTAACTTTAAAACTTTAAAACCTTTTTTTGCATATCCCCCCGGAAAGTGAGCATAACACGTATGTTTACCCCCTACGGAAAGCATGTATATCAGGTAGCGATATTTTGAGTGTTTTTGTCCGTTCGGGAAAGTTCATTTCTTACCTAGGGAGGGAAAGTCGCCTTCGGCTCGGATATGCAAACTTTACCCTTTTCAAAATAACAGTTTTCAAACATTGACGCTTAAACACACACTTGTGAGTTCGGCTCGTATCAAAAAATTGATCCCTCATGATATGCATACTTTTCGCCGCATATAATGAAATATACTATTCTTTGGTCCTAGTTTTCATTGACAGTTCGAGATTTTGGACAGAAAGATTCCTAGCTTCCTTTGACAGCTACTATATTTTCGTCATGAAAACTAGGACTAAAAATTATTTAGTGTGTGCACATCACACTCCGTCAACCTGTCAATATCACTGCCGACAGTTGCTCCGTCCACCAACAGTATTTCGAGTCTACGCCAGTCGAGTAGACCCGTATGTGGTCCAATCTCAAGGCGTGTGAAAGTGCCAAGGCACTGCCGATTAGCCTAGTCGGTTGGCCTGTAGAGGCGCCACATTTTTTTTATAGTACTTCAATCCCACTGGACTATTTTTTGGTGTAACAACTTCACATTGATTCATTCCCATGAAATGTCACAGCAGTGAAGTTTGTTCATTAAAAAATAATTCAGTGACAGCAGTCTTTTTATGAAGAAAAGTACTAAATTGTAATAGATTTTACCCTTAGTTTCTAAACTCTATTTTCCTATAAGCAAGCACTGGAAATTTGGATGTGTGGAAGTCTGACATACAGCTGCAGCTTACGTTTTAATATGATGGTATAACAAAGATCACTTAAGTGAATGGTACACAGGTAATTGAATGCTTAATATGTTGACTGAAACGCGAACTTTGTAGCTAGTCCGATCACTTTGTCGAGCGGCGGTGATTGTTGTTAGCATGTAAGTCACGCGCATTTCAAGTGGCGACTTGGCGCTGTACAACATGTAGATGCTCAATGCATACTGCCGATACAAGTGGCACATTCCTGCCAGTGATTCAGTGTTCATGCTTAGTCCACAGGGCAAACTCGAATGTGCAAGGAAGGACGACGTCTAAATCTTTTGCGGTCACCATTTGTTATCGACATATACTACAAGAATAAGCAATGAACTACTACTAATGTGGTCTTATAAAGCAAAATGTGTGTTAAAATTTATGAAGTAATAGATTTTGAGTATGAACAGCGCACTTCAAGCATTAGTGGTACTTTAAATAGGGTACTGAAACTGGACAGTGTATCGAACAAATATCGACACTGTAATAAATTCAGGCACTTTTTTCATACAAAATTGTAATCTATATGGCAGCTGTCATTAATAGCACTTTTGCTTGAAGTGCGTTGGTACGAATCGATTGACTAATCTTAAATTTAAATGAAGAACAGATTCAATAATTAGTACAAGGTTTGTTATTCGACATAATGATGAAATGAATCTATAAAGTCCAGTGGAAAGCGAAGTCTGATATGTTGTTCGGTCAACCATTCACTTATAACTCCTCCGAAGAAAATGTGTAGATATTGTCAACACTTTGTTAACCTCAGGATTTTTTTTTAAGAATAGCTCTGAATAGTAGGTACTCGCTACCAGAGCATTTCAAATCTTTCAGTTTTCATTGAACTATTTCCTTCAGATGAAATTTGCTATTATTGAACATCAAAGTCGGAATGGTTGGAACAATAAGTGGAAAAAAAATGTCATGCATTTTCAAATAGCGTTGGAAAATACTTCAAACGTTTCAGATGTGGTGTTTTTCCTTGATGTGAAAATTAGTTTTCCACTATTTACTGTTTCGCAACCGGAGTTTTTTTTTCGCAAATATGTAATTTTACTCGAAGAAAGTGGCTGTATACCCGGTACACACGATATTCGCATGGCAAAATGGGTTGATGCAAACGGAAGAAGAAAAAAAAAGTTGTTGGAAACGAATCAGACATTTAAAAGTTCCTTTGAGTGGTGCAAAGAGGAGCAAGCGTTTAACTGTATGTTAAACTGAAATTAAAAAATCCGTTTGAAGTCGCTGAGCATATAATGGTTGAAACACACCTTCGAACGTACGACAAACTTTTTGAAAATTGTTTCAATGATAATGTGGTAATAAGAGGCAAGGTGAGACAAGCTAACATTAGATTTTAAATAAAAGCGCTGACTGAAACTCGTTCTGACGCGTTTGTGCGCAGTAATGTTTCTCCGGATTGGATTGTACAGAACGGATCGTTTATCGCTGAGGAGCCCGTTACAAATAACGTATTCTCTTTAGGTCCTAAAAATTAGGAAGGAGTGGATGGGTGGAACCCATGGGAGAAGATGTCTGAAATTCGCCAATTTTTTTCGTGCACATTGTGGACACTGTGTGAATGACACGAAATGCTTTTTCTTCCATTTTTTTAGTCTTTGACTTTCCACTAAATGTTTCTATTGTTTCTGCTCTTGTGAAATTTTACGATTCCATCATATCCTGCATATACATACTTGAATATAAAATATGTTATGCAGGCAGGTTATACTTATGTATCCGAACATACATGATAGTCATTAACGTCTGGAACATAATTATTTTTTGTTTATCTATGTCGTCAAAATGTATCGAAATATCTTCGATTAAATACAGATGGTATTTGTTAAATACTACACTAATTTGGGTCATTTTAACGAAGATGTAACAACATTTTTGTAAACGGAATGTAACCGAACGTACCGTTTTGAAACCATATGCCCTTACGCATCGAATACACACCTACAAGATGTTAGTATTTGCCATGTTTCAATTGGGATATCATGGCTCTGTATTATGATTTTGTAAACCTTTTTTTTCTCTATAAACAACACCGAAAATATTTATATTCATCACGAAACATTATTTATATTCATAAAGGTTTCAAGTAGAGAGAATTATGGGCGAGCTACTGCAGCGTGATAAAATAAACACAAAAAATAATGGTTAAAACGAAAATTGTTCTGTTTTAAATTCAACAACTTTTTTTTGAGTTTTTCGAATGAAATATAAAAGATGCGTACTCGACTCAGACCATGCTCTCTTTCTTCTTATTATACCTCTATTTAACTTCTTTTTTGTATTTTATTTTGAATATTTTCAAAGAAAAAACATTATCTGATTCCATTATCCCATACCAACTAAGTTAATTCTTATGAAAACAGAACGAAATCGTTAAATAATAATAACAAAAGTTTTCAACTCTCTCTCTCTCTCGCTCTGACAACCATTGTGAAGTTATTCAAATTACAATAATACGAAATAGCATGCACTACATCAGTCTGGGTTAACGGTTAATAAAGCTGGAAAATCTGTTTATTTTTCCACGTGTCTTGTAACGTGCTTGTTAATTTAACAAGTTATGAAGATAATTCAAAATCTGTTTTTCAACTGTAAATCAGATACAAAATGTCCGTTTTTTATACATTTTGATTTGTACGGATCGCACAAAAGGGACCCCATGCGTGCATAACTGATTTTTATGACCGTTGGTATTTCAATTTTTATTAAATATTTTATGAAAACAAAACATCATCGAACATAGTTCGAACATTCTTTTAGCAAAGAGTAGCAATTTTCATTCTTTGATCGAATAATGTTATGAAAATTATCCGTAAATTATTAAGGGAATTTATTTAGTGAGAAAACAAATCAATTAAAATATCAGCGCTGTTTTATTCAGAAGTATAATTAAATTTGGTTTTTATATGTTTAAAATATTTGTAACGTCGATGAGTTAGGCTTAGAATTGGTAGCAACAAAGTTTTTTTTTATCATTTTATCGTTCAATGCAGGTTAGAGAGTACGTTGCCCAATTTTACACTCATAAAATAGATTTTAATTTACAATTAAAATTACTTGATGATTTGTACTAGCTTTGAAATGTACGGATCATATTAACTTTCCACTGTCCAGACCCACGGGTAAAAGCGATAAAAGACAATAGACCTTTTAAATTGGGGAAAACGACTAAATGAACCGGAAGGATAATGTCATTATTTTCATACAAAATTTATAATGCGGTCATTTTATAAATACTTTTTATGCAAAATGATGACATTGTCCACCCGATTCATCTGGTCTCTTTCCCCAACTTAAACAGTCTACAAATAAATTGAAGATTTTTTTCTATTGACATCTACTTCGATCAAATGCTGAAGTAGGTCTAGAGAAAATTGCTGTTTGGAAACTATAATTTTCGTAAAATTCTACTATATTTAAAGAATGAAGTACTAAAAAAATGGTAACGCATCTGCAGGCCAGCTGAGGTTTTCTACAGGTTGCATTTTAACATATCCGAAAATTTTATGATCAACACAGAGAAATGTTAAGTTGGTACGCATGTAGCGTGATAGAAGGAGCATGTGAATGACATGTGGCACCTATACGGTGTTAAAGTAGAGCGAGATGGAAAATCAACTCGAGGTATGCTGTCATCGATAATACAAAAGAATCTGAAACCAGACCCCGAGATGGAACAAAAGGGTGTTATTTCGCCATCTCATTCACTTAAACACTTCAGAGAATTCGAGAAGCATAGGGTAGACCTTTATACAAAATTGGTTAGATTCTCTCTCTGGATCAACAATTCCTTCGTAAAATCAATGTAATCCGGATATGCTATCTACTACCGACAGAGATGACAAAAAAACCAACTCTGACCAACCTGTTTCTTTATACAGCAAATTTCATGTTGAAACAAATGAAGTAAAAGATTTTGCATGAATCTTTTAAAAACGAAGTGATTGATTCGATTATTATAGACTTATGATTGACTTTCTTGAAAATTAGTCCACTTGTTAATCTATCATGATCCATAATTATGGAATCTCCATGAAGACTGTAGCCGTCTACGTACTTGACATATTGCTTATGTCCCGAAATAGTAATATAAGAAGAAAAAAAAACGTCTAACTGTGGCACCAAACATCTTACGTAAATAGTCCGTATAATGTATACAAAATCGCAGTGTGTTCCGTATGTCGGTAAAATAGCAAAAGGACTCGTCTATGAGTATAAGACGATTTCCAAATTTATGAGTTGTGCATGAAACAGATAACAAACGTACGCTTTTCTATTATACATTAAAACGAATAGAATGACAGAATTTTTGTGAAATTTATTTTTGTCTTGTACCCAATGTTATGTAATAACAGGAACAAAAAAAAATGTTTATCAGCAGTTCGTAGAATATAAATAAGAAAACCGAGCATCTCAATCTAATCGCCCAGAAATACATAGTTAAAATGCATTGATGTAGGTCAGAAGCTCAATCCATTTAATGTTACATAACCGAGGAGATATGATATTAAATAGAAGCGGAACAATAAAATTCATGGCAATGAAAATTTTTCGGTTTATACGATGCATATAGCGTAAACATTATTGAGGTTCAAAATACTGGTGTACTACATGTGACACACGATTCACAAGAAACGGGAAAAAAATGAAACGTGCATAGGGTACATACGTTTTTATTATATGTCACTAAATCTTATTTATCGAAATATTTGCCTTATTTTCATATGAGCTTCGGTTCGGCTATACATACATATGTATTGGAGGAGACATGCGAACGTGACTGGAATTTTATGTCAAATTTGAAGAAAGTCTCAATGCTATTATCAACGAAGTTTATGTACTCTAAGAGTTTTATAACTTGGAGCCGACGAAATTATTTCTAAATACCTCCTTTTACGTTGCTGTGCCGTTGAATATTTGTCAGTTGAATAAAAAAAACTTTCAATTTAATTTTATTTGTGAAATTATAGGAATGAACTGATTGATAATTCGTTTTTCGAAATTTGACTATCGATATTACGTACTTGGAGTACATGGATTTTCCTTTCGGACCAATGGAACTCTGTCGTCGTTCTTGGAAAAATCTCGCATTTCTTTTCAGTTTCAGTAGTCAATCAACGTCTGACGAGGCGGAAATATCAACGTACATCGAATAACCGCTTCCCTTGTATGGCCGAAAACACACATGCAATTTTGAGTTGATGAGATCAACGCAGCATTACTGTCAATCCCATCGACCCAAAATTACTCGTGTATTTTAGGCCTAAAGCTTATAAAGCACCAGCAATTTTTGCGTTGCTCAGATCACCAATTATGCTGTATTTTCCGTTGTTAAACGTAATATGCTACAAATAGGATTACAATGAAAAATCCAGCATAACTGCCGATCTCAGCAACGAAAAATGGCTAGTGTGTTTTTGGCCTGAAATCTGGAATCTGAAATTTATTTTTCATACCTAGGACCCGAAAAGTGCGACTTCGTCGCACGTTTTCTCGGTCCAATATGAAAAATACTATTCGTACCACGAACTAAAAGTCTTTTTTAGCGAATTCGATTCCAGACCTCGCCTTCGGCTCTGTCTGGAAACTTCTCACACGCTAAAAAAGACTTTTAGTCCTAGGTGTTTAAAATCCTCGATTTTTTGATATTTAATATTTATTCATAAATGTAACAATTGGTAGGTTGGTTGTATTATAATGATAGGTTGGTTGGCTGGTTGGTTGGTTGTTGTTTCTTTAGTTGCTTAACACAGAATGACTATAACTAAATTCTGATTACCGCTCTAAACGAACATACAAATACTGATCATGATTTATAATAGATGACGCGCATCGATTACCCTTAATTCGGTCATATTTACAATAGCGATTCAAATAGTCGCGGGAAGCTCCAATATTATACACTAGGTACGAAATGTACTATTTCATACCTAGGACCCGAAAAGCAGAGTATATAAACACTGAAGGTAACGCAAATCCGCAAGAAGACACGGACCCCAACACATGCCAAAACTCAATACTATACCACACACTTCCAACAACATTATCGCGCCAAACGTCACGGATGCAACATAACAAATCTTATATTCACCCGGAACTTGGAGTCCGCATTTCTTGCTATTCCCTGAGGTTTTGCGTTACCTTCAGTATGTATATTTACCTTGCCGAAAAGTACGTATTTGTCGCACTTTTTATCGTTCAACTGAAATTCAAATTTTGAGGCACACTTACTTCGTCAATTGTCAATCTCGGAAATATGGAATTGCTCGTGTACTTTCGGCTTAAAATATAACGCCAAATTATAGACTCATGCTCCCTTGCGTATTGGGTATCTGATTTAAGGTCAAAATTAACTCTTACCTCCAAACCAAACCAAACTAACTCAAACAGTTAATTCATCTTAGGATTTTTAACATAACATCTGGATTAACAAAAAATCCTCACCATTCAGAAACGCTAATCATCTGTCATCAACAGAAACGACATTTATAAGCGACGACCTACTGCTTTGTGGTCTTATATAGTTAAATTCAAATAATGTAATACATACACTAACACACTCGCAAAGCTGCGCTTACGTCATTAGTTGTTCGTCTATTTACGTACCAACAAAAAAAAAAAACAAAATATTAACAAATACTTATTCGAATGTAATCAACTACTCGCAAATGAGAACGATGACGTAGACGAATTAGCAAAATTTAAATTGCTGATTTAAAATACTAATTCACTCAAGAGATGTGTAATGCTCAAAACAAACGAGGCATTGAAAACGTGTTTTGGTCCTAGTTTTCATTGACAGATGCAGCAATCGCGATTTTGAATAGAAAAAGTTCTAACTAGAGATGAGCGGGCCGCCCGAAATACATCGGCCCGACCCGACCCGACCCGGCCCGATCGGGTTCGGGTCCGGGTTTTGAAAATTCATTCGGGCCGGGTCGGGTCGGGCTTTGAAAACAAAAATTCGGGCCGGCCCGACTTAGAAATACAAATTTAAAGTAAGCCAATAAAAGCCTATAAAGCATGAAACACTAACTTATTTTATTATTTTACTTCGCGTATAAGATTATTGCAAAGCTTTTATGTGTAGAAAATGATTTTTCATTAAATTTCTTATAGTAAAAAAAAGTCGGGTCACGTGGGGCCGATGATTTTTTCGGGTCGGGTTGGGTCGGGCCGCGAAGAGAAAAGTCTCGGGTCGGGTCGGGCTCGGGTTCAAAAAATTGGATCGGGCCGGGTCGGGTCGGGTATTGAAAAAACGTCGACCCGCTCATCTCTAGTTCTAACTTCATTTGACAGTTTCGAAAATTTCGTCATGAAAAATAGGACCAAAACATGTTTTGAATGCCTCGTTTGTTTTGACCATAAGATTGTGTATTTAATGGTTTTGAAACCCGAATAACAATAATAAAATATTTCCAGAAGACCAAGCAAGTTGTCTATTGTAGGTCTAATCGTCTAATTCGAATTCAATCACAGGTAAAAATCTGGCGTTCAGTGAATCGTCTAATATTTTTTAAAAATTAACTAATCATGAAGTTTGAGCTTCCTTTATGATTTTTTTTATAGACAACGAACATCAACGACACTCACTCACTTAACAAAATTGTCACACAATTTTCCTTTGAGTTGCTAATGAAATAGCCATAACCATCCAACCATTCATCCAATAAAACAAATAAAAAACGAATCGTTCTCCAAATTACTTTTACATTTTAACAAGATTAATATTGTGCTAATGAACCGTACACAAAAAAAAATCATTTTTATTGACATTCAATACACCTTTTTTTCAGGTTAAGAGCCTTCAGCAAAATTCAATATTTTTCAAGTTGAATAATTAAAATGGTCAATATTTTCAGAGTGGACATTTACATTCTAAAAATCAACATGCAACAAATTCGAAACTGATTGTCCTAAACAAACAACAATTCCTCTCTTCAGAGTCATCATAAATATTTATATGATGCATGGAGATGATTCGAATTTTACTTTTTTTTTAAATTATTATGCGTATAAATTAAACGTAAAGTATCCATTGAGGTGTAGAGAGGTTTCACTCGATGGCATGTACGTATTGTATGCAGCACAGCACAAGAATATTGTTGTACATATAGAAATGTAGGCATCAATAATATGCACTTGAAAATTCATTTAACCAAAAAATTACATTCACTTGAAGTGCAACAGACAGGGATGTATTATAACATAATTCACTGGATGTGTAAACCAGTGCCTACACTATTATATAATAATATGAACAGAACGTAGAGCCATAATTATAGTCTGGTGTACTTATCATTAAAATCGACTAAATCCTTCACACAAGGATTACGAATTACAATTTCGAAACTTGAATTCAAATCCTACAAATTCGGATTAGTGTCCACACTTTATGAAATCATTTCCTTCATTCCGTTTTACTTTGATAATCCCTAGTTCGACGCTGTGTCGCATTCAATAGCCGCTTTTGTGGTTTGAAACGTTATTCTGGTTTTCTCATTCGAATTAACATTAAATCTGAATAATTTTAATGTTTTTTTATTGTGATCTTTGAAAGGCATCAGAAGTGTTTAAACAATAACAACCATCATGCAATGATGATCCAACGTTTCAACTCATAGAATTTATTAACGAATCAAACGAGGAGACCTTTTTCGTGTTTTCCTTGTGATTAACTTTTTAGAAGACATTCATCGTTGACGATGTGGAAGTTAGCCCATCAATCGGAGCCTTGAACAAATAGCAGTGAACCTTATAACAAATAAATATCCTTTATTACTTCTCTACATCTACGGACAACACAAATACTTCAATTACTTTTGAAATTTGCTTTGGATTTAATGTTTCTTTATACCATGAGACAGTTCAAGCTGTCCTTTTAAAATATAATGAGTATCCACACTCCGGACTCAAGTTGTATTCAACAAGTTAGTCATCTGTTATCGACAACGACGCCAAAAAAGGAAACGCTTTGACCCGCCTATGTTATCCTAAATATAGCAAAATGAATGCTAAAACAAAAGAAGTAATAGATTTTGTATCAAACAACAGTAGATACTTTCATTGATTGAAGTAAGAGATTAACTCTTTGATTTGTGTGTCGTAGAATCAAGCACATTAACACGAGTGCAGCAAGTTTGTACTTGTATCAGAACCGAGAGAAATTTCAAGTTAGCTACATTGATAAATTCCGTCACGTCTATATGAACAAAATTCCTAGTGACATTACAACAAGATGCCACATGAGTCGAAAACCATACTTTTGATGTTTCAAGCACTGCTTTCAACGCCATCAGCATGTAAAAACCATGAGAGAGTTTGCGCAAATGACTTATAAAGTATAAGTCAACTTATAACTTATAATTATAAGTTATAAGTAAGTGAGCTATAAGTTATAAGTCAAACTTCAAATTTCTGTAAAATGTGTCGCAATTTGTAAAAAACTGACAAATTTTACAAAATTTGAAGTTTGACTTATAACTTATAGCTCAGTTACTTATAATTTATAAGTCATTTGTGCAAACTCTCTATTACAATAACTGGTGATAAAAATGAAAAGTTTCGTTTTCGTGTGTTTAATGACCTCTGCCGCGCCTCGCTTCAACAAAATTCACACGAAACTTCACTTTTCATCTTTTTATCCATGACTATAAAAGGAATATTTCGAAGCTACTCAGCCTCTTTATTCGATTAGCACTTTAACAGCAGCTTGCAAACAATAAAACATTTTCACTTACAGTCAAAGAACTTACCTTCAAACCACAAAAATTAAAATTGAGTTTATTACCACTTTTAGCAGTTCATAAAAAATGAACTGTCGTCGGGTCGTATTACTTATAAAAAAATACTGAATCGCTATCGTAAGCACACAATTACCGCGGCACGCACTACATACGTGGTGTGTTCTTAATTTCTGATAATTTCAACCCATTACTTCGTGACAAATTTTCTTCTCAAATGCAAATTACATTACTAATTGCAATGGTGTGACTTTACAGAAATGTTGCCAACTTGGAATTTACCATTCATGCAGGACGCAACAATCTCATGAACCTTTAATGTAATCTGATGAAAAACAATAAATCCTGATTTGCATAATTATTTTTATGGCCATTTCCCAACCATAACGGAGGAAAAATGCTTTCACACCCATAGGAAAGTGTAAAAACGGAAAAAATCCATTAATTGTTCTATGTCAAAATAATTCCATTTTCGTACTCAACTAAGAAAAGACCCCCGACACTTTGATACTTTCCAGAAATGTATATCATTCATTCTCTTTACTAAGTATGATAGACTTTTTTATGGTGCGCTCCCATCGAGCCGGGAGAAAAATAAACGAATCCTTAGACAATCTTCTTTCCATTCTAAATACCAGCATTTTCCCAATTTATTATTCTCAACTGCGTTCAAAAGCAACAAAATGGAAAAAAAATCAACCGAGAAAGTTTTTTTTTTCATTCGAAATACCTAAAGCTCTTTTCCATTCCTAAAAGAATTAATTTTGTGGCTCTAAGGGAAGCCCCATAACCACTGAAAAATACATTCGCTTTTGTGTATACAATTTTGAAACGACCGGAGTCACCCACTGAAAACACCTTTTTAATATTCCAGTCTTGCTCTACGGTGAGAATTCAACAACGATTTTTTTCTGGTGTGTGCGGAAAAATAGAAAATGATTTTCTTTGAATTGATTTGAGAATGTGTTTTAAAAAAACAGTGTGAATGTCGACCTATTTAGTGCTATCTGAGAAAATCTGTTATCGTTAGCCATGATGGTATTTCTTCTCGTTGTAATAATAGTCAGTTTTTATGAGATGGAGAGTTAATTTTTACAGGAGAAAGAAAATTCATTCGGGAAAGGGAGTATTTGTATAAAAATTTAAATTTAAGGAGTAGCACTACGTAAAATTTTACTGCAAATAACTTGATTAATTTTTAAAATGGAATTGAAACTTTTGAGTCACAAAACTGACAGGTGATGCAATTGCAATTTGTGGATTAATTGTAGATCTTGATGGTTTTCTTATGCATTTATGTTATTAATGATTTTCAGTAGTTCCTTTGGCATACAGAAATCTGCAGACAGAAGGTGACAACTCATTGTTATAATAAGAAAATGTGTGTTAAATCAAATGAAGTAAAAGATTTTGTACTGAATATTACGCGAAAAGGAAATCACAATTGGAGTGGGAGATTTCTCATATGTGTTGTGTAATCAAGAGCCAAATTCCTTAAGAACTACTTGAACCACGGAAGAGAAAAGTAAAGTTTATTTTACTCTGTCGTGTTTGAAGTTTGTAGCTGCACTGTGACAATTTGTAGTTGTCTATATATTTAGAAGAAACTAAATTAAAGATAGAAGTCGTCAACGCACTTACGGCATGATTGGTAGTACTGAGAAAACTGAAACTGGACAGTGCACCAAACAAATTTTGGCGCTGTAAAGAATTAGAAAATGGAGTTACACACAAAATAGTACTCTATGTGGCAACTGTCATTAGAAACACTTTTGCTTGCAGTGAGTTGACGTACTTAACATAATGATTTGATAAATTGAAGCGGTTGCATCCGAATAAAAAAGCTTTGAAGTACTTAAGATGAAACCATTTTCCAAGTTTTTACCGGTTGCACTTTGCAGCCTTTTTTTCGCTTTTAATAAAGAAAATTTTCCAAGTAAACCTTAAATTGCTGATTTAAAATACTATTTAACTTAACAGAGCGAAAGACTTGTGTATTTAAGACAGGCGTCCCGCTTGTCCGAAATGTCCGAAATGTCCGAAATTTTACACATTTGTCCGAAATTGTCCGAAATGTCCGAAATGTCCGAAATTTTCTTCAAGATCTGACCGGATTTAAATATTGAAACTTATAAAAGACTCTACAAAAAAAAAATCGCCTGCGGCGCGCTTCATACATTTTTCAATTATAATTTCCATGTACCAATTCTTTGTCTTAAAATTTATGAGGGAGTAAATTAATTTTACGTACATATGTACATATGTACAACCCTTTGAATTATTTGAATTAAGATTCGTCCATCAGTCAACAACACTCATTCGCTAATTAAATAAGTGTTTTACTAAAAACGATTTTAATTTGATTAAATCGTTACTGAATTTGTTAAGGGCAGATTCCGCCAATAACGGTCTGTTGCGTTACAATTTTTAAGACTGAAAACTCTAGTTTCAAGAAAAAATCGTAGTTTTAGGCATTAGACTGATCCTTTCTCTATTGCCTCAAAGTGTTAAAAATTTGATCTGAGGTAACTGGTCATACAAAACTATTGCAATTGGCGGAGGTCTGCATTTTCAAACCCTTATTCTACGGCGATCTCCGCTATCAAAATTTTTTTTCCGCCAACAACGGATTTGTTCCATAGTTTTTCACGCTCTATCGTCTAAAGCAAGTTTTTTTTTCGTTCACCATAGAAACTCAGGCGTCCGCTGATAGACGATTTTACAGATTTTACAATTTATCATCAGCGAACCGGCGAGCCGCCATTAACTTAAACTACTTTCATTTCACTCGTCACAATCCGAGCCTCCACATAGATATTGTAATAATCGATGAGATAGACACGCTCTCCTGGTTTCTTCAGGATAACTTTAACTTCTGAAGGCAGTCAAATTCAAAAAACTCTGCATCCCATATTGACAAATTTTTAAAGATTTTTTATTCAGTAAGGGAACTATCGATATTGTCGAATTTTTTAAGTTACTTGGAACTAAATAGAAAATTTGCCTGCCTGTGGCGCACAGTGTTCCAAAACGTTACTGCCACATTCATAAATCTATTTTTGACATTAATGCGTCACTTTGCGACCCCTTTATGTACCGAATTACCCTACAGTAACAGTAGACTTTCGAAAAACCAAGAAAAAAATTTCTTGGTTTTTTGGGTTTTGGAGCCCATTTTCCCCGTGAAGGGTTTGTAAATTTTCTTTGTTAAATATAAAAATCTTAAGGACGTTGCAACTTGCATTGAGCCACCTCAAGCACATTTCTTATTGTATTTTCTATGTTCCCCTGCCTCTCTCCTTCACTTACTACTGCAGAAATGTTAGAGACAACGATTTTATTTCATGAGGCTTTTTTGAATTTTTTTGGTTATTGATGAAAATGTGGAATAAGAGATCTGTTTTACAGCGATTGGTGAGCAGGTAGGTTCGGGAACATAGAAAATACCATATGGAGTATGCTTGAGGTGTCTCAGTGCAAGTTGCAACGTCCTTAGGATTTTTATATTTAACAAGGAAAATTTATAAACCCCTCACGGTGAAAATGGGCTCCCAAACCCAAAAAACCAAGAAAATTTTTTCTTGGTTTTTCGAAAGTCTACTGTTACTGTAGGGTAATTCAGTACATAAAGGGGTCGCAAAGTGATGTACTGATGTCAAAAATAGATTTATGAATGTGGCAGTAACGTTTTGGAACACTGTGTGGCGTATCGAGCTTCGAAAAGTAAAAATACGACTGATGTTTTGAAGGTCGACGTATTAGTAGGCATCTAGCACAAAGAAGTGCGAACAATAGTACATTACTAAACCAGTGTATAGTATGGCGTTTTACTTTACGAGCGAGGGAAAGGGTTTTCACTAGTGAGAGAAAGGCTACATTCCCTCACTAGTAAAGTAAAATACATTTCTAAGCATTAGTACAAAAGTTTTGGAATTGAAGTCATCTGCGGTAAAAAAGTATGTTGCCCGGAAGTTCAACTAGTTTTATTTGAAGAAAGCCGTTCTAAAACTTTTTCTTTCTTTTTTAAATATTTTCAGCCAGGTTTCAGTTAACCCTCAAATTTAACAATACTTTTAGTAAAACATTTTTCAAGTCCTATATCAACTTAATGATCAATTCATGTCACGTCAAAATATACTCCAAACAAATTTTTGAGTTTAGAATTTGTCACCAAATTCTGCTGATATAAAACGTTGAAATTTGGTGAGGGAATGATTTTAAATGTCTCACAGACTATTCCTATTGCGATTCTTTAGTGAAAACTGGAAAACATTTGTCCGAAATTTTTTCTGGAAATGTCCGAAATTTTATACAAATTGTCCGAAATGTCCGAATTTCGGACAGGGCAAAATTTAGTGGGAGGCCTGATTTAAGAGATGAGCAGGTAGCAGGTTGATGAGATTTTTTTCGAGTTTTCATTTGGAAAATTTCAAAAATTCTGAGAAAGCTCCGAAAATTCCGAAATCATGCCGAACGTTAGTAAGCAGAGCAAGTCCACTACCAAAATTTGTTTAATTTTTTTTTTGGTGACGACGGAACATATTTACAGCAACTTTTTGACTTCTCCCTCCTGGCTTTCGATTCGACTTTCTTCCGTTTGAATTCCAGTCTTTCAGGACGTACTTTTCTCTATTTTAACCATTTGCGTAACAGTAGTTTCCTCACACGGAAAACTCATATATGCACCCCAGACGAAGAAATCGGGAACAGCTTCACGATTATAGAACATTAGTTGTGTGCTGCATATTGATCTGAGGATCATACAATGCCCGCCTAATGAATATTGGTGTTGTGTGCTGGATATTATTTTTCAGCGTGCAGGTCTTAGCTGTATGCCTGTTTTATAATATAAAATGACGCCATTTTTTTCAATTCAATAAACAACCTAATTTATCGTTTAATAGAAGAAATTGATTAATTAACTTTATCAATTTTATTTGCGTAAGCAAAAAAAAAACAAAAAAACTTTTTCAAATTTTTTTTTTTTTCAATTTTATTATTATTATATTAGCCGTAGATTTATATTTAAATTCATCATATTAAATTGCTAACAGATTTTTTTTTTGCTTACGGTTTTTCCGGTCACCCACCCAAGTACGGACCGCGACCATCGATGCTTAACCTCAGTTTCTGACTGCCAACGACTTTACCACTGCTGCTATACTGCTTGCATATAGTGGCAGTCTTATTTCGAACCGTTGTTACTTTGCTTTATGCAGCACACAGGCATATTTATACCTGCATGCTGAATATTGACTAAATGAATAAAGTCGTCCGTATTTAGAATGGGTTATGCAACAACATTTAATTGAATTTATTTTCTATGAAATGTAGTACTTCTCCCCACTAAGCAATGTCATCGGATATTATTATTTTAATTCTGAGCCTGGTTCTGAATTCGAGGTTTTTTCAATCGTTCTACAAAAAAACTGTTCACATTAATAGTGAGCATCGATTACGCGAATTACGCTGAATACCACCAACTATTTCTGTTAACATTTCAAAAGCCTTTAACACCGAAAATGGATTTGAAAGTTCGTTCGTCAAAATTTCTATTGAAATACATAAATGTAACACTATCATTGCATATTAATTCGGTAAAAATAGAAATAACTTTAAATGAAGGAATAAAATTAGATTTGATAATCATCTTTATGCGTATGTTCTTGAGATCTTCCTTTTATTTCATTAAAACAATAAATTTATTGTTGCATAGTCCATTCTAAATACAGACGACTTTATTCATTTAGTCAATATTCAGCATGCAGGTATAGTTCGATAGTACCATTTAGTCAATATTCGGCATGCAGGTAAAGTTAAGTAATACATCCCACAACTAATTTGAAGATATAATTCAGCACACAGCAAATATATACCTGGGAACCTCACAATATTCCTACGAGCTGAATAATATTGTTGCCGGAACTATATTTTGAAAATATTCATATTACATGTTTATTGTAATACAACACACGGGAACATTATTCAGTCTGCAGCAAATATATGCAGCACACAACAAATGTCTAATTTGCCGAATTTTCCGTGCATCATCTGCCACTTGTGACGCAAATTCTTTTTTTCTGTAAAATTTTCTTTCTTTTTTGGTTTATGGACAGGCGGAGATTGTGTCACCCCCAGTGATATCAGATATTTTGTAAGTAGACACAAGGACTTGCGTCACTTTCATCGTTTAAGGTTTTTTGGTTTTAATTTTTTTAAGGTTTCTTTACAAATTTTTTGGAATTTTCAGAACTAAAATTCCCAAAATAAGCCCTGCACATGAACCCCGGGGAAATTCGACCTCGATTGATTTATAGCCCTCGCTTCGCTTTTGTCGCATTTTTTTCTGGTTTGTATTTTTTTAGCATTATAAAATTGAATAACTTCCTACAACATTCCGTCTGTGTTCAAATTTAAAAAAAAATCCGTCTAAAAGTCGACTTAGTTCTCACCCTTATTTTGAGCAAAACTATTCCTCAGCAATAACTTATCCGTTCAACGAAAATTTATTGCCGTCACCTTGTGAATTCTATTCCACATGATGCTATGCAGTCACGGTTGAGTAAAAATATCATTCGACAACAAAACTTTGTCTTTCGGGTTTTATATAACAATAGTCATTTGTGTACCTGTTTTGGACGATTGATTTTAGGCAATTTCGCGGATTGTAGGCCGAACGAAGTGAGGCTTACAAGCGAAAGTGCCTTAAATCAACCGTCCCAAACAGGTGCACATGTGAGTTTTCATGCAGAGGGCCGGAAACCCGAGAACATTCGAAAAATTGCCCTCATTTTCGGCCCCGAAGCATGAAAAAATTCATTAATGTGTGAACGAAATTCATTAAGTTGCAAATCTCTGTAAAATTACATTTCATGGCTGAAATCATATGCGGGTCTTTAAATAATATCTGGAAAAATTTATGGAGCAAGCTAAATTGCATTTATACGAAAAATTAAAATCTAATTTGTTATTGTATTAATGCGACGCGATGCTCTGTAATAATTTCAGTTTCCAATTGAAGTGAAATATTATTTGTTCAATTAAGCTCTGAACTGAATTTTGTGCTCCAAGAATAATTTTATTGCCTAACAGAGACAGAATATGTCATTGGAAGTGTTTATGGTGTGTTCGAGCTGAATAGTTTTCTCAAATGTTTGAAAATTTTGAAGAAATGAGAAAACATTTTTTTTTGTATCTCAAGTACCATCAAAACTCTATATAACCTCCTTATGCATGTAAAATGTACATTTTTGTCGATGATGGTCTCTTCAACATTTGAAAGAGTTTTCACATTCACAACCCAAAAAAATATTGAGAGAGAAAAAAACTTTCTGTGTAAGAATGATCGAGCGTAGTGAAAATATTAAACGAAATGTTTATACAAATTGAATCTGAAGATAAAGAATTAAAATATTGTTAAGTCATGTTCATTATTTTAGGTGTGGCATCTTAATTCCTTGAGTAACAAACTGAATGTTATGTAGAAAAAAAAAATGTTCTTCAGTTTATGTTCAGATCAAATCAGCTTGAAGAATTAGATACAAAAAAGAAAAAAAAATAGAAAAATAAATTCGAAAATTGAATTCGATTCAGAAAAACTTTCAGGTGCAATTATGTGTCATTATGTTTGATTATCGTTTATGGGATTGCATTATGTTTACGTTTCGTTTGATAATTGTGTGAATTTGAGCAATTTGAATCCGAACTGAATTTTAATTTTTGATTTATGAATTAATTCAAGTTAATAAAAGTGTTAAACACTTTCAACAAATTGTTTAAATATTATGGCTGCTACTAAATTCAGTTAATTGATTTGGATTTATGGACAGATGGTTGATGTTTTACAGTCGTTCTGCGTTGAACGAAATTTCAATTTTGTGGTATAAATACAATGATTTGAATTGTGTGGTTTTATTGGAAATGATTACTTTTTAATTGATTGCATATGAGCTTCGTATTTAAAGTGCACTTCACAGTAGTGTAGAGTCAGCGAACTTTTAGGCTCTCCTTAACCTGCCATCACAGACGGCAAGCATATTAACAGTGTTACTACTCAAACTATTACTTTATTTGATCGAAGATTTTCAGGGATTGTTTTCAGAAATCTGTTACTTCATTTGTATTGAACAGGCTTAGCGATCTAATAATACTTTGGCTCTTTGCACGTTGTACGGATAGTCGCTTTATATTACTTCGGCTATTCAAACATTCATTGTGCGAATAGTCAAAGTATTATCAAGCGACTATTCGCTCGATATGCTAATAGTCTTTTCTTCCACAATCGCCCACTGTATAAGTGACTGTCCATAAACACGTTCACTTTTTAAGTGCTGCAAGTACACTTAATTTATCATTAATTCGAAAATATACGTTCTGTTCAGTCAACTTAAAAAGGTGGTGTTCCGGAGCATCAAAGATTAGCTGTTGGCGCTACTGAAAAAATGAACATGTGTACAGACATTTCCTAAGTGTTTTGTTCGACCCTGAGCAAATACTATTTTCTTCAGAATCAGATTGTTCGAAAAACCGCAAAATGTGAACTACTGGTGGCAGTATTACTGACGTAAAAGTTGGTTCTGCTTCTAAACCGAGCAGTCCCGGCCCATTTCACGATGTTCCCTCGGGGCGATGCAACCCCGCGGAATTTGATGCAAGTCGATCGGAGCTGGAAGTTCATGATTCCATCCGAAGTGAGAAACTCTCGGTATCGGGCCCAGCGACGGTTGAGGAGTCTATCCTTGGCTGAAACGTGGTGGTTGTGGTTCAATTGCGCTTTATGCGCTGGGGTACTGCTCCCGGTGGAAGTGCAGTAAGGGTTATGATAGGCTCTGGCCTCACCTTTGGTAATGTTGGTGTATGAACACCGGCATTTAAAGGTAGTTGTACGCGCTGATTAAGCGGTAATCTCGATCAAATCCTTTTTGGAAAGTAAGAGCTGTTAAACCTTTTGGCAGGTAAGCTCTCTAATCTAAAGATATGTTATTCTGTTCGAAAAGCTAAGAAGAGACATTGTGCGAATATTTACTTTATAATACTTTGGCTATTCGCACAATGTTCGAATAACACGATTAGGCAAATCGCTGGCTCAGCAAAAGCAAATAATATTCTCGATTCGTTTACGACACAAACTTCTACGTCTACCAACAGAATGTCGTCTTATGCCTTATCTTTCAATCAATCAATTTATCATTTCAAAAACTGAAATTTAAATTAAAATGTTAGTAGTCAGCCATCAATCTTTTCCTATGTGATGTTCGTATCGTCCATTATACCTATTGTAGTGCAACACGTAAAGGTATTTTCTCTTTCTTCAAATTCGAAAATTTAATTTCTTACGTGTTACACCATAATCAAATTGAATGAATCCGTATCTAACCAATGTACGCTTACGATGAGATTGAGCACAGAGATAATATTACATTGCATAATGACGAAAGACACAAACCAAATGTAAAAAACGAACAAAGGAAAAAAATTAAATTAATGAGTGTACTTCAAATGGAAGAGAGAGAAAAAAAATTCCTTTAACAAAACGATTTATATATCTCAGCATCCTTCATCCTTTTGACTTGAAGAATTGAAAAAAAAATTGTCGCCATATCCCCTGTGGCGTTTTTAAATAGACAGAACAATTTTTTTCTTTCCTTTTATTTCATATTAATTTCGTATTGTAAAAATCTTACTTTTTCACACGCAATGTGTTCTTCGTCATCCGGTGCGGTACCGCATATTTATTCATTGAAATGTTTAATTGATAAATATAGTAATTTATGCAATTCCGATTCCGAAACAAAATGTTAAATAAAGGCAACGGAAGTTTTGCGCAATGGTATATTGGCGGACGGTTTATCATTAATGATATAACGGATTTAATTTACCTATAACTATTAGTCACTAGTGATAAAAAGTAAAACACTATACAGCTGAATGTTGCATTAAAAAGTTAATTTTGCGACAGAAAGTTTGTGACACTTTGCGAAACTGGGTGTTTTTGTCACACGATGTGGTTATCAAACTCGTTTCACACCTAGTGACAAAAGCAACTCCATTTCGCAACGTGTTCCTTATTTTCATCACTTGTTTTTGCATAGCTATTGTCAGCCCATCCTAAAAAGATATACGACGATGTCACTTTCGCATTATAGCCAAACACACGAGTAGTGATTAGGGTGGGTTGTATTTTCATTTTGTTTTTATTTTAAAAAGCCTTACCCCAGGCTGTACTTAGAATTAAACAAGGAATCTGAAACAGCAGAAATAATTCTGAAAATTTAATTTTATCTTGCCTCTAGGCTGATTTTTGATTTTCGTAGCATGAGGTTTACATATTGGTGACTGACATCTATAACATTTGGGAACAGAAGGCTATAATACTGATAACTGTAGTTAACACGTTGCCGGTTATTGTGACTTGTCAACTTTAGGCACACCGGAAAGTGCTTAGGGAGTCGAGGAATATCTTCAAATAAATTTAAAACTAGTCTCTTATATATCTTACTCGCTGCTCAAGATCAAAACACTGTGGTAAACTCAAAAGGAGATACATCTGAAGCAGCTAAAGCTGCTTAACCATCTTCCTAGGTTTTCTTTATGGGACAGAAAAATTGGTTTTGAAAACTTTCATACAGACTATAGGATATTCTTGGATTACTGACTCAGTGCAAAAACTGCAGTCTGTATAATCTGTTGGAATCAAAGATTGCGTTTGAACATTTAGTCAAATTTAATCCTCCTAAAATAATTTTTTTATAGGACCTTTAATGATTTTACATAATAACAAAATTCATTCTATCATCCCGACGACGATCATGGTATGTGAATTATTTGTATTAGAATGAGCAATAATTATAACCTCTCCATAATTTACGCCTCTAACGACTTTTCACTTTATGACTCCGCTGAACATTCAAAATAATACGAAAATGGACAAACAATCACGAAGATTTTAACTCTTTCTTCGAAAGAAGTTTTACAATAATAGCCGAAGCGCATCGGTATACTACCTTGGATTAGCCTATTTAAATTTTCAATGAATAACGGGAAACGATTGGTAATCATTTATTTAAGATCCGTTCGAAAGTCGCAAAAGATTTTTAAAGGCGTAAATTGAATAAATTCGGTTGAACCGCCGACTGTAACAATTTGTAAAAGGATGAATTCACTTTTCCCAAACGAAATGTTTCACTTTAACATTTCTTTAAAGTAAAATAGATATCGCAAAAAGAAACAACCACAATCGCCACGTGACAACAATCCCACGACATCGATGTTCAGCAAATTACCGAAAAAAATTCATATTTTTTCCATAAAAATAAAGTTTTCAATGTTCGAAAAATCCAAATAGTGCGAACAACAGTTGTTACTGCAACTTTATTGATTCAATTACAAAATATAACAATCAGTTTCCATTTGCATGTGAAGGTTAGAACATGAACTTTTAAAAATTTTAGCGCTCACAAAAAGCGTACCATTTTCGACCAGAGAGATGCTAAGATAACGGCTGGGACGCCGTTTCGACGGATAGAGGGAATTTGTCAGCCTTTTTCATATAACGAATGAAATGTCAAAAATGGCTGACTTTTTCCAAAATTGGTCGGTTGTTTACAAAATAATTAATTTTTGACTACAATGATTCGAGAAGCAGAATATGGAAATACGTTTGCATCGGTGTCAAAATTAACGTAAAGGGTTTTATTTGCAAGGTACTTTCGTATTATCTGAGATATACGCGTTCAAAAATTGGTCTCCAAAATTGCTTTTTTCAATTCGGAAATTTTGTACGAATACTGAATCTGATTTATAAATAAATGGACTTACGTTCATTCTGATCCCACAAGGATCATGTTAGCAATTTATTTCATTAAAATTGGTGATGCTGGAAGTATTAAAAAAAATCTGTGGTTATGTCTTTTTCAATTTGACAGCTGGTCGCATACGGTTCAATTTTTTTCAGAAATGATGGACAAATTCCCTCTATCCGTCGAAACGGCGTCCCAGCCGTCATATTAGCATCTCTCTGTTTTCGACACCTTTTGATCTAGTACGTTTAGCACTACCATTTTGACGTACATACATCAATCAGAAACATTGTTGATGTTTACAAACCACAAAATGGTTCTTTGATGCAATTGGAATTTTGTAAAAGTTGAATCGAAAATCGAATATTTTAATATAAAATGTTTAGTGTTTGATGATCAAATGTTGTGCAATCGATAGGCCTTATCTTTTCGCAGGTAATTTAATTCGTAAACATGCACTGATCCAAATTTTTATTTTCGAAAAATTGTTTTAGGAAAATGATCCAGCATCAACTGCTTACATTAGTTTAGATTATCGCCGGTCCGAACTTTAGAAAACAGATACTTTTTCTTCGATGCGTTATGATGATATTGTCTACGTAAACACGAAATTGAAGCGACACAAAGATCTCACCTGTGAAATAAAATTCTGGTGCCACACCTTGAGGCTCTGGAAACATCGAGTGACCTAAAATCTAAGATCGGTCCAATGACCTCGGACATAAAAGTTTTGTTCTAGGACCCCCCTCAACTTTCATTTTTGAACATTTGTCCCGAAGAGACCAAATCTCTACGACGCCATCTTGTGGCCGTACCAACATCAAAGTTGGCACACTGAATTGACACATTTTCCAACTTTTCTCAAAAACGCTTCCGCCGATTTTTTTGATATATACCTCAATCGATAGGTATTTTCAGCGGCTATCAACGGTAAGACTTGCATAAAAATTCTATGTACCGTTTTTGAGAAAATTGAGAAAAACCACCCAAAAAACCACTTTTTGGTAATTTGCGGTGGCTCACATGCATGTGGCCGCTCTCAAATGTTTTTATTCGGAAGCGCCGACCTCGAAAACCCTTTAGACACAAATTTCACTACAATCCATTGTATTTACGCGAAATGGCAGCCATTTTTCGTTTCAAAAATTCCGACTTTGAAGCCACCTAGCGGCCAAGCGACGCATAAAAATTTTTTTTGACCTACATTTCCTGAATCAGCATCAAAAGCTCTACCGAAATCAGCCGTAAAATCGTTAGGTCCGAGGTACGGCCTCAGTCCTAACCTAGGTCCGAACTCGACTTTTTCCCATCTCGCCACCCTAAGAAACGCTCCTATCTACTTTTTAGATTTTTAGAAACAACGATGCCCTGCGGGCATCGTGTAATAGATGCCGGGACAGTTATGTATTAAGGCGCAGCGCTGCGCGCTGCGCTTGCAATAAAAAATTTGACTTTTGATTCTCAGAAATTTATTTTGAGGTATTCCCCGACTCCCTTAGCACTTTCCCGCGTGCCTAAAGTGCCTGCTCGAGCATTATCTCTACGTGTTAATAGCTGAGGAACCTAGCTACAAAATCGTATAAGAGCGTTAACGTTCTACGAACTCACTCGGACAGAGTAGCTCTGTCACTGTTCCGTGCAAAGACTTTTCGACCAAAAATTTCAATTTTATAAAATGTCATTTAAAAATAAAAACAAAATGAAAAAGCGAACCACCCTAGCAGGGATGCAAAAATCCAAAAAAAAAATCTTTACACAAACTACTATTGTACATCGATTTGTGTACCAACTATACTTTTATCACTAGACTGTTAGCACATCGTTAAATTTTGTAAAACTCTAAAAAATTAAAGGATGTGCTTGAAGAATACTGGTACCGCTGTGCTGTACCTTGTATTTAAAATTTATTGACTACCAAACAGTAAATAAATTACAAAACTTATTCTCTCTGCTCAACTGATGCTCCATTCATATTATGCTAGGGAGTAAATAGTTTCGGGACATTAACGGAAAGTTTTGCATTGGGGATTCAAGTTATTGAATAAATTAATTTATAAGAAAAGTTTTCAGAATGAATATCTTGTGTGCGAATTTTTGGTCTGCATGCATTTGAACAACAATTTTTTAAATAAGTGCGGGAAGAATTCTAGCTGAATTTCAGTGACATCACTGTGAATGTTCTTTGATGTGTTCCCAGCATTAATCGGAATCATAAAATTTGGCATTAAACGAGTGTTTAACAAAGCAAAAATCCCATTCAATTTATTTAGCATATTTATATGACTCTCGCATCGAAAATGAATTAAAGTCACCATTTTTATTGTATTACATAAAAAATAAATAAATTTACAATTCCACACATAAACAAAAACTAATTTATTGCCAACCACAATGTTTAAAATAAATATTCAAAATGTTTATTCAACAATTTGTGTTTTAATCGGCTATTTATTCAAGTGGATTGTGTGAGCTTTTGGATTGAGAAATTTATTTGACAATCTGCTTAGCAATAATAAAGGAATATATGGGCAAAATGTCTGACCATTTTTTTGTTGTTGTTGTTCATTTTGCTATTTTGCTCATTGAATTTTGAATGTGATTAAAATTTCAGGCACGGTCAAGGTTATATTATTTTTCAATTATTGTCAGATGTCGCAATCAATTACAAGAAATTTTAAGAATTTTTATGTACTGCAGACTTTTAATAATAATGGATTCAATTTTCACTGTTTTATTAGGGACTTACAGTTAATGTCAACCAAATTTGTGTCTAAATTTCCTTTAGTTGTTTCACCAACTTGTCCAACGATTCTACTATTACTACGGGCGTGTGTGAATTTTGTTGATCCGAAGCGTAGCTGAGGTCAATAAACACACGTAAGCAAGACTTTTCATTTTTATCCCGAGTTATGTAATGGATTTTACATGCTGATGGCGTCGAAAGTAGTAACATGAAAAGTACGGTTTTCGACGCGTGTAGCATGTAAAAACGTATTTGAACGTATAACATATGTCATTTTTAACATTTGTCTCGAGATGGGTACTTAACGTATTGGAGTGTATACCTATAATTTAGTGTTCATCGTGTTCATTTAGTGCCGGTAATTGAAACCGATCCCAAGTTTGGTGCTGCCTGTTGAGAGAAGATTTTGGCTCGAAATTTAAAAATATTAAAAAAAAAATTTTGGCGGGTCGACAATGTACTAATTTGGCATTAAAGTCGAGTGAGGACTCATCTGCCAGCAATAAATTAGTACATTAACGAGCCTCTAATAATATAAAATTAAAATATTTTTAAATATCGAGTCAAAATCCCTAAAAGGATGATAAGCTTTTTCAACAAAAAGTTTGATAACTTCTCTCAAGAGGCAGCACCAAACTCAGGGCCGGTTTCATTTGCCATTCCTTTCAAATTTAGTAAGATCGCCCGATGTTTACTATGTTCCGAAATAAAAAACTTTGTTCCACCCTACCATGCGCAGTTGGTACATAAAAGTGTTTGTGTTCTTTATTCGTTATTATACATTGTCCAACAAAGTTAGTAAATTTGGGTGGTCTACATTAACGGTGGAAACGATGCAATTCTTTTCAGGTTCGCCTTCTGTCAGACAATAGTTAAACAAAAAGAAAATTTTATCTTTCATGTGAGTTCTTACTTATATGCTGTTGCAATAGCATTTAAATCCGATTCGTCTATTACGAAATAAATAAATAAAATCCGCAAAATAATAAATAAATGTACCACCCGCGAATGGCGTCCCATTGACCGTGTAAATTGTTCGAAAGTTAAACAATGTCGAGTCATCTGACTTGTACCGATCACACAGCTATACAGCTTGTCTGGCTACCCACCTTTTTTTTAGAGAGAAGAAAAAATGACGAGATTACGAAAAGAAAATACATTCGACTTGTATCGCCTGGTGTATGAACGTTACCCACTTCTTTAGTTATTTTAATTTCACAATTTATTACACTCCAAATCCGCGAGTGTTTGCTTTGCTTTCCGTTCATGTTATAAAATGTTTTCAATAAATCAATGAAATAACAAAACTGAAAATCTATTGTGACAGATTTATTACGCCAAATAAAATATTTTGAAAGTTAAATGAATTTATTGCAATTTATTCTTGAAATTACAAATTAGATGCTTCGGAAGTACCTTGTAGATCATGTTTGCTGGTATATGCAGGTCCTATTCTTTAGAAACAATTTCAAAAAAATTAAGAAATTGCAAGAATATTGAGACAATGTTCTTTCGAAAATAGGCCCTGGCTGACTACACTATTCAATCGATTTAATATAATTAAGTTCTGGCATTTATTTAACATCTTCTTCTTCCTCGCTTAATTTTTGCCAAACGACTAATGTTCCTTTCATCTCGCGTTAGACCGAATCGTTGCTGTCGTTGGTTGTTGTCGTATTTGGCCAACACTTATCAATTTCTCGCTGTAAGGGCGATTAGTCTTAGATGGCTTGCCTACCTTTGAGAAGTTTTTTCTTGATTTTCTCGTATTTTCCCCGAATTTTTTGAACTTTCATGAAATTTTCTCAACTATCTTGATTTGATCGAGAAAATTTCTCAAAGACAATTAATTTCATTTTAATCAGCAGACGTATCGCTACGCAATGTTTAATGCCTTTTTGTTTAAAGTATCACCTAGGGTAGCCTAGTGCTTGATACAATAGTTATTTATACCAGCGAGTGATAATTGTTTTCAAGGCACTAAACTCTAGTTGTAACTAAAGACCGCAGGCCGCACATCACCGTGTGCCTAAAATGGCATCAGTTGCACCAAGTTGTGTATGCACCAATTAAAATCATGTCCGGAGCAATAGCGGAGGACTTGACGCAGTCTAACTTCAAAAAAAAGAACGAAGAAAATTTTTTGAGACGCGGCAACTATATATAGGCGAGAATTAAAGTTTCTTTCCTTTGGCCTGTATCACCACAAATCCTATTCTATCTTATTCGCGCTTCAAATACGAGCAAAACGAGCTATCACTCGACTATGTAACTTTAAAATTGCCGGAGATACATCGTTTTGAAATTGCCACTTTTCATAGAAAATACACAAAATTGACTTTTCCCAAACAATCAAAATCTTTCAACTTACTCTGTATGTTTCTATCTATCTATCTATCTATCTACCTATCGACGGACGATCTCGGAAACTAGTCAGCCAATCTCCATGAAATTTTGCAGGAGCCTCAGGGTGGGCATAAAAATGAAAATGTGATACGCCATTACCCCAGGAAAAACCAGAATTTTGTTTTATTGGCCTCGAAGTGGTTTCTGAGTGTGGTTTTCGAGGGTCGGGAACGATTCGAACAAAAAAATAATTTAAAAAATCGGGTCAGATTCGTTTGAGCTAGAGTGATTAGAGTGACCAAATTTTGAGCTACTCGAACGTAGGATGAAAGGACTAATATTTTTGCGATTATGAGAGATAGAGAGTTACTTTCTTCGGCAAAGTCTCAGAGTTTTACGAGTAGAACAGAGGGGCATATTTGAAAAATGTCAAAAGTTGGAAATGGGTGGGTCAATTATGTTTTTAGAGGTATTTCTTGAATGGTGGCAGATAGAGAGTTACTTTCTTCGGCAAAGTCTCAGAGTTTTACGAGTAGAAAAGAAGGGCATTTGCGAAAAATGTCGAAAGTTGGAAATGGGTGGGTCAATTGGGGTTTTGGAGATATTTCTTGAATTGTGGCAGATAGAGAATTACTTTCTTCGTCAAATTTTCGAATTTCGTCAAATTTTCGAATTTCGTCAAATTTTCGAATTTCGTCAAATTTTCGAATTTCGCCAAATTTTCGATTTTCGTTAAATTTCGTCAAATTTTCGAATTTCGTCAAATTTTCGATTTCGTCAAATTTTCGATTTTCGTCAAATTTTCGATTTTCGTTAAATTTCGTCAAATTTTTGATTTTCGTTAAATTTCGTCAAATTTTCGAATTTCGTCAAATTTTCGAATTTCGTCAAATTGTCGAATTTCGTCAAATTTTCGATTTTCGTTAAATTTCGTCAAATTTTAGAATTTCGTCAAATTTTCGATTTTAGCCAAATTTTCGATTTTCGTCAAATTTTCGAATTTCTGTTATAAACTGTTATAAAAAGCAGTGTTCTAAAACTTCTAAAACGACTGATATCCCAACAAAAATCTCTTCGAGAAAAGTGTGACGCAGTCTTTGAAGTACAATTTCTAAAATGAATGATATCGCTAGAGTTCGCTTTCAGCTTCGTTACGCAAAAATTAAATTTTACACCCAATTTTAGTTCAAACAAGCTGGCTTAGGTTTTCTCATCAAATGCTAAATAATTTTTACAAAAAAAATTTGACTGGAAACAACCAAAATTTTACCAAAAAAATCTGCGTCGCAAAGTGGCAAATGTTCAGGAACAGACCAGCAAGAAAATTTATCTGCCACATGCGACGCAGATTTTTTTGGTAAAATTTTGGTTGTTTCCAGTCAAATTTTTTTTTGGTAAAAATTAGTTGGCAGATTATGAGAAAAACTAAGCCAGCTTGTTTGAACTAAAATTGGGTGTAAAATTTAATTTTTGCGTAACGAAGCTGAAAGCGTCAACTCTAGCGATATCATTTTTAGAAATTGTACTTCAAAGACTGCGTCACACTTTTCTCGAAGAGATTTTTGTTGGGATATGATTAATAAGCTAATAAACACTCAATACAGTACTGCACTGACCATACTGGGCGTTTCCCAAAAGGCCTTTTGAATTCATTTTTATGAAATAGTATCCTACAATTGTTAAAAGTTTCTTATGTGCAGAATGAGCACCAGCTGAATATCACCAGCTGGATCTACTAACACACACTTATCGTATGATAAGCAATCAAAACACATTCTTAACAATGTGTTTACTTCATTCATACCTGTTATGTGTACGCATAGATGACGTTAACGTAGGAATGAATTGTGTGGAGGTTGTCTTTGAATTGTTGACAATACAAAGTGTTTTTGTTGTACACCAGCTGGTGATATTCAGCTGGTGCTCATTCTGCACATAGGAAACTTTTAGCAATTTTACTTTACTAGGGAGGTAATGTGGCCTTTCCTTCACTGTGGAAAACTCTTTACCTGACTCGTAAGTTAAAGCAGCATACTGCACACGGGTAATAATTTGATATGTCGTATTTATCGCGATGAGTAAAAGTACCTCGGGCTTCCCTGGTACGGTAATCTACTATTACATAAGTATGGGTGAAAAGATGAAAAGTAAAGTTTTATGTGAATTTTGTTGATCAGAGGCGTAGTCGAGGTCAATAAACACAAGAAAACGAGACTTTACATTTTTATCCCGAGTTATGTAATGTATTGCGTCGTAAGTAGTGCTTGAAACATGAAAAGTATGGGTTTCGACGCATGCAGCATGTAAAATGTAATTAATTTGCCTTTTTCAATTTATATGGAACTTACACCAAAGGTTCTCGAAGGGCCTTTTGGTAGTAAGTACAGACAAGACTTAACATTGTCTTGAATGTCAAAAAATAAGTGGAATTCTAGATAAATCCGTTTCTTATTGTCAGAGATATATTAGTCAGAAACGATTTTCACCTCCCCATACAGACCAATTTTTGACCAGTTCTAGCATGAAACCGAAATTATTTCAAACTTTTCCTGTAAATTACTTAAAAGAGTCACCTTAATCATTTGATGCCTAGCTTTAAAAAATCTCCGATGGTTTTCAAGCTGTCATGAGTTTTCGTAAATTGACTCTTAACGTTTGGTGGCCACTTCATACATGAGAGTGACGCAAAACTTCAATATTGAATAAGGCACAATGACTGAATTTAAATCACATATAACTGTGGAAGTTATGGTTCAGGTACTGTAATAATGCAAGCAAATGTAGTTTAAGGCTGACGTTTAACGATTCACGTTTCAATTAAGCGAATGATAAATTACCAAAGCTTTTAATTTCCCATCAGTTAAATTTGGTGGGATAAACCACGAGACTACGTAACAATTTGGGTAATAATTAGAACGAAAGTTAATTTAAGTCCGTTGAATTAAAGGCCCATATTCATACCCCATTATATGAGTCAATTCAAGTCTGTGGTCTCACTAGAGCAGCTAGGACAATGATTGTATCTAACCTCAAAACGTTTCCTTTATATGATGATCGAGACATACTAAAAAAAATTGAAATGGATGCTTACTGTGCTGTGTACATATAAATACTTTGCAACGAAATATCTCCTTCTATGTAATTCAAATGTCGTTTTAATATCACATCAATGTCAAGAAATTGCATTTGAATTGACATTTTTCGAATGTAAAAATTGTCTGTTTCATATTTGAATTCCCTTCGGATTATGGCATAAATATCCTTTTGGAATTACATGAACTGTGGAATTACATTTTCATATCAAATGATATAACGCCAGAATAATTCGCCTTTATGAAAGCACATTCCTTTACGGAAAAGATTAGCAATTTCGTCGTCACATTTATTATCCTTAATACGGAAGATCTTTTGCCGTTGCATAATTAATGAATTTATTCGTTGAAGATAAGTGTTGCCGAACCACAGAACAATTTTATCATAATTTTGAATCACAAACATTTCATATATTAAATTGTTAATATAATTTCTGGTTCTAATTTCTAATGTGTCGATTAAAGTGCATGACTTAATATTGTTGCGTCCCCTCCGTTCTATATTTGAATAATATGCATTCACCATACGATAGTCATCGTGGAAACCTTCACACTGAAATAACATTGTTAATGCCGTGCAATTTTAAACCTTAAGCTGATGGGGAGATAATTTCGTTTTTGATTTTTTTTTTGCTCCTCTTTCTACACTGTCCTTGTCATCAATACGATGAAAATAGCTGGAAAAAAAATTTGTTGACTGCAAATACAATTCCAATATTGTGCCTTAGGAATACACATATTGGAAATCCAATAAGAACTTATTCGAATAATGGGTGTACACGTTGAAAGTATATGGTGAGAGAAGTCATATCCACATGTAAACGTAAAGTAACGAAAATTGAAGGGGAGAATTCGGAAAAACTCTGACTATTTGATTAGATATTGGCAAAAGCGACGCATCTAAAAATGGGCATGAATCATCTCTTGAATCCAGGATGTTTAATTTCGCTTGGGAATTTATTTGGTAATATACGGATTGCTAGTGTTTGAATAGTAAATAGAATGTAATTATGCATGCGTTTTGGTTGATTTAGCTTACGTGACAACAATTTTTAAGCATTAGGGACTGGGGAAAAAATGGAAATAATTGTATGTGACACAGACTGTATATATATAGAACGTCGAGCTAATGCAATATTCACATTTGATCAGAATCAATTTGTTATTCACTTCTGTAAGTATGGGTTGTGTACAGATATTTAGTGGGATATGGATTCTCTGACACGAACCGATCTATATTTCATATTCAGTTAAAAACGTCGTATATTACGACGACTTAGGACTAATTGAATTTATCAGATATTTTCGATTGATCTTACATTACCAAACGACGTTCTTCTTTAACTGGACGTATCATTTATGAGCGGTGCAAAGACTAGGTCCAGTTGGACGAGTCAGGTCCCTCAACTGAAAAGCAGTACATGAATGCATTTGATTATAAATTTACGCCACACACCTGTTTCTATCACTTTCCACATGTTGTAGTCAAGTCAGTGTCACACTACCACACACTTGTTTTTACCATTTTCCTTATATATTGGTCAAATCTTAGACTAATCATTCCTTTTTTTTTCATTTGAATGGGCATTTATTGCCAAGTTTTTTAACGTTGCGATTTAGAACTCACCCACAGCGCAAGGCTATTAGACTAAAACAGAAGATAAGTTCACAAACAAAGCCAACGCTTTTCCCTTTCCCAGGGCTCACAAGCTTTCCATCAGACGATAGCACTTATCTATGTTGCCTTTCAAAAACTAGTTCAACTGTAGATTTATCAGTTTGGGACGATCATTTAAGATCTCGAAACACAGATCTGTTGATCCTTTGTTTCCATTCCCGGTCATCATATAAATCATGGTAGCCTTCCTGTTGCCGATAGGAACCTGTCTAAGATGTCAGGTCCTATTGCAGCAATTTCCGAAGGAACCACCTCGTAGTCTCCGAGCATACTGCGTCTTAGTTGAAGAAATTTGGGGCAGTCACATATCAAGTGTGCACCCGTTTCTTCTTCTAGGTCGCAGGAACATCTCGGAGTGTCCGAAAGCCTCAACTTATTCATGTGCCGATTCAGCCCGCAATGTCCCGTAATCGCTCCTACTACTCTTCTAATGCGATTTCGGTCCATTTTGAGCAAATCTTTGGCCCATTTTTTGTTAGGCTTAGGGAAGAAGCATTTCGTGTGAACGCCTCCGTTATACGCTTCCCAGCGTTCTGCGTGTTTACGCTTAACCCAGTCTTCCAGTGCTCTTTTACACTCTGACTGGGGAATCGGAAGGTACGGTTCTGGCCCGTTTGCCTGAGTCGCCGAGCCTTCTTTGGCCAGCTTATCTGCTTCCTCATTTCCCTCCACGCCGGAATGTCCTGGTACCCAGACCAAATTGATCCGATTGCTCAGACCAAGAAGGTTCGGGTATTCCTTACATTCCTTCACCAGCTTGGAGGTGACTACGGGCGATACGAGTGCCTTGATCATTCCTATATTGTCAAGACATATAAGGACCTCTTCGCCTTGCGTCCCTATAGGCAGAGTTTCATGTGCTCCCATGAGTGCCGCATAAAGTAGTTCAACTGTAAGGCTACTGCTGTCTTGTGTAAGATGCTATCGGAAACAACTGAAGATAGTCAGTCCACTCTGACTTTTGGACCGCCGCTAATTCTCGAGGTCGAAACAGCCTTCTTCTTCTCAATTCATTCACTAAACGATCGATGTATAATTGGGCGTCATGCCTGTTCGTTTGATCTAAATAAATAAATAAATAAATAAATAAATAAATAAATAAATAAATAAATAAATAAACGTGAGCCCTGGGAAAGGGAGAAGCGTTGGCTTTGCTTGTGAACTTATCTTCTGTTTTAGTCTAATAGCCTTGCGCTGCGGGTGAGTTTTAATGTTGCATTTAGTCCGTTGCCAAATCGCAACGTTAAAAAACTTGGCAATTAATGCCCATTCAAATGTATAAGTCTATGGGTCAAATCACATTCCACACACTTATCCTTAGCACTTTGCATATATTGTGGTCAATTCATACGTCACACACTTGTTTTTACCACTTTCCAATTTGATAATGTTAAAGTAATTAAAGTAATCGGAATTATCGAATCCGCTGCTGAATTAAGTCTCTAACCATTTTAACAGATTGATAGAAAATAGAGGTAGGTAACCAAATTGCAAAGAAGTCCTGCCAGATGACAAATTTCTTTTTATAGGCAAAAACATCGAGAGAAGTAGAAGCCTTTTAAGTGTAATTCTTCTGATTGGCTCTAGGATGTGCAAATACTAGTATTCTCGTCATTGTCATTCTTATCATTCTTTTCCGATGTATGTATTGTTGCGTGGTCACACACACATACCGCGTATATGTTAGCTTTAATTAGTAATGCATTTGACTTGACAAAAAGCACGTTACTTTTGATGTTACGTTACACAGAGCTCATCCCTTTTCAGCATAAAATTTTATAAAATTCAAATTTTCTTTTCCAACCATGAACCGAGCAAAAGAAAAATGAGATGGGTTTTGATATGCATGCTTGCTTTTGCTTTGTGTATCGCAAAACTTCATGTTAATGATTCCAATGGCTTTGTATTTTGCCATTGCCGACGCGACGCCATCATATTATGCCATTCAGTATGACAATGCGAATCGTTTGATGTTTTAAAGATGACGGGGCGCTCATCACATCATCGTTCACAACATCATTCATTTCTATTTTTCAAGTAAGTACCATGCATATACTCTGGAATATTTGCTTTTTATTTTGTTGAGTTTTTTTTTCCTTTTTCTTATCGGTTATGGTTTCCATAGCCTCTACATATATATATGGTGGTATGGAGAGTCTTTCACTTTATTTGAAAGTAGCGGCTTTTCGCATTGCTACAAAGGGTAATTTGGTTTGAAATTATGAATGAGATGAGCTGGAGGGCGAATGAAATGTTTGTAAGAGAGTTTGAAAATACTAGGCTTTTGTAGATTGTTTGCACTTACCGATTTGACGTTAATAATGTGTGAGAATTTTTCATATATGTTTCGGAGTGGAACGATAAATATTTCTCGCTTTCATAAATCGACGACTTTCTAGCACTAGTGTGTGTGTGAATGTGTGATACATGATTTTCAGAGAATTTTTCGCACTAGTGAAATCTAGTACGTAAAACACCACAGAAATTCATTTTCCAATATCGAATAACTTCCGAATGTTTTACTTCTTTTTGGCTAACTATTACAAATTCATTGTTCATCGTATTTTCTCATATCTTTTAAACTTCCAAAATAAATACAAAGCTCCGAACATTTATGCCATGCAAAATTAGTACAATCCCTTTAAAGAAAGTTCGGCTATAAATCGAAAATAGTAAAGACCTGAATTTGACCTGTTCTAAACCTTAAACATCTTTTTTTTGATATTTCGAAAAAAAACTTTCACTGTTCGAAATGTGGCATTCGAAAATTCAGGCTCTTCTAGGACAATCTACTTTAGCATAGCACTACCAGCATAGCATTACCGATCATATATCAGACGTCAAAAAGCCTCCAAATTTTGATAAATGTAAGCGTTGTATACATTTGCTGTGATATGTGTTTCGACAGCATTACTTGTGTCAACGCGCTTCAAGCAAAAGTGCTTCGAGTGACAGCTGCCAAATAGAATTCTATTTTGTATGAAAAAAAATTCAAGATTTTTTTACAGTGTCAAAACTAGTTCGATACAGTGTCCCGTTTCAGAACTCTATTTAGAGTACCACTCATGCTTGAAGTGCGTTGCTTATGTCAGTACGAAAGAATTGTCAATACGAGACACAACGTTTGTCATGCTTATGTTTTGCGAAAATCCGCATTTTTGTCCATGATTATTTTCTCATCCAAAATGGCTCCTCTCAAAATGACAACAAAACGCCATTTAGATTACGGCTTCATAGTGGACAAAATAAGAATTTTCGCATCGCTAGCAAGAGTTTTGTTTTCTTTGTATTGCACTAACTGTATTATTTACGGATGTGACTTTAAATATTTATATTTTCATGTTTATTGTTAAAAGGATACAAATCAAAAAATAAATGCTATCTGGTACATTTAAACATTTACCCGAAGATATATGTACGTCCAATTTTCCAAAAAAAAAAGGAAAAATAGAGAAACATCCTTTTATCTGACTTAACTCGATAAACATTTTCGTTTTATTTAAAAATGCTTTATACCCTCCACTTGTGTGTGTATGTATAGGCATTGTAATATACGTAACATAAACTTAAATATGAAATTCTATTCACAAAGTGTGTAGGATTTATGATGGACTGACCCTAAAAAGCCCTAAACGCAACCATTTTTGTCATTTAGAGCTTAGAAGCATCACATACACTATTTCGAATATTGTTGTACGAAGCCATGTTGAAGTGTCAAATGCTTATCGATTTTGTTTTATTTTCAATATTTCTTTACACATTTTATTCGGGTGGAAAAAAAATAGAATTTTTATTGTATTGCTTGTGTAATGCGATATTGTGTGGAATTTTAAAATATTGAATAACCGTTTTTTTATAGTCGCAGAAAACCAGTCTATTAAAAGTGACGGTTTAGTTTTATTGGTTAGACAATATGGTAACATTCGATGTAAATAGACTTTTAAGTCTTAGCATTAGCGGGTTGAAAGGTTGACAAGGAAAAGGAGGTGGTATTTGCTTTGTTGTATATATACATAACAATATCTTCAATAATATAACAAAGTTATCGGCCATCAAACTTTAGAAATTGACAAGGTACTGACACACCAGGAGATTATATTTATAGTTTATCAGGGAAATAAGGGTAAACTTGGTTATAATGTCAATTTTGAAGACTATCATGTCATTTGTAATCAACAGTGACAAAATGAACTGACTAGCAGCTCTAGATAATAATGCGTTTTATAGCAAAATGAATGTTCAAAATAATGAAGTAAAAGATTCTGTCATTAAAAAAATATTTAGATCAAAAGAAGTACATGTACCGATAATAGAATTCGTGATGTGCTTGTCGTCTGCGAGAGGTTTTAATTGAAAAAATTACGATGAGGAAAACTCTGGAAAAACATGAAAATAGAAAAAGAAACGCGTTTTGTAAGGACAAAAAACTGGCCTAGAAACTAGAACTCTAATGTAATAGCCTGTTTTTATTTAAAAATTTGGTTCACGGGTGGGGACCGAACCCACAATCTTCAACTTGCCGGGCTGATGCTTGGTGACCGTGGACATCTTCTTTTCAAACCTAATTTTGAACCGTTCTTTCAAATACTACGTCACAGCTTATATCGTGTGTTACACGAAAGCTGATCAATTGTCGAACTTTCTTCAACACACACACACACTGGAGACAGTAAATGTACGTATATACGGAAAACGACAGCGTTAAATGTAATATTGCTATTATAGTACATTTTGTCGTAAAATTGCTAAAGTCAGCGCTTTGTGAACCAACTTCACTCCTATAACAATTCTTGGATATTTTTCAGAGTGAAGTTATTTAACCAAAATATTGAGCGCAAAGGATGTAGTACTAAAAGAAATTGTGGCGTCTCTAGAAGCCAACAGCGGTTTTCTACGTAGATTGTCATAAGTGGCACGATAAATCAAAAATTAATTTCGCGGTAAAATTCAAAAATGACTCGAACGGATATGCTTTCCTACTCGTTTCTGGCAAAATTAGTTATTTTTCCACAAAACTTGATGGCCACCTTTCAAATGACAACATTGCAGTTAAACCTATGGTACCTTTTACAAAGAATGTCCACCTAAGATTCTAAAAACAAATTTAAAAATCGAGACGAATCATGTCGATGACAGTTGAACCTTAATTTTGGAGGCGTCCAGCTCACCTATCTTTGGCAAGCAATAATTATACATCACTTTGTACAACGTATTTTGTGTATTTTGACAATTGCATTGTTGTGAAAATACCTTTCATATCGAAACGGCAATGCAATGTACACAAAAATGCTGAACAATTAAAATACGCAATTATATAACCCCTTTAATGTACCCGACCGGTTCCGTTCAAATAGTGTTGACAGCAGTACCAGTTATACATTATCAGAATTTTATGGTTTCGAATGAATCAAATTTCATTAACGATTTTCAATCAACAAACTTTCCTATCCCTTTTCGAATCCACTCAACAACCCTTCGTGTTTACCGAAAACTTAATTTTGACACCCTGCGATATATTCGATTGTTACATCTCAATCAAATTGTCTGATGATTAGAGGTTGTAGTCCAACAAAGGCAGCTGAAATCGAATAGCGAAATAATAATCTGTTTGTAAAGAATCATTTTCACCTTAGGGTCGAAACATATACACTAATCTAACAACAGCCCAACATGTAGCCATCACATTCATGATATATATGAAATTGTAACAAAATATTATCTGAAATTGGATTTTTTCTTCTTCTTCTTCTTCTTGTTCGTTTTTAAGATGAACATTGGACATGATATCAATAAGAAATCTAGCGTTAACCCCTTGGCCACAGGCCACCTCCTCAACACATAAAATGTAGAAATTATATGTGTGCGTGTGTGGATAATAGACTGTCTATTCATGTCAATCGATATCTTCATTTCGACTTATTAAGAACTGCATTGTATGCCGAATTGTTGAGTGAATTTTTGCTAGCTCATACTTTTCTTTGTATCACTATAACTCGTGTTGCTTGACTAAACCAGCCGTCGGAACAATAATAATTGGAGTCTGACAATAATCAAAATAAAATACCCCAAGTTGTTTGGTACACAATAGGTTAAGGTTAGCTCGATTAGTATGTGTTTATAACATAGGTGGAAGCACTGGTTTTCAGTATGTTTACCAACTTGTAAAAATAAAAAAAAAATCAAAACCAGCTACTGACCGGTGGCGACTCACTTGACGAACGAATAATTCGAGAAGCAATCCCTCATTCTATCGTTTGACGAAAATTAGAAAAAGAAATGAAAAATATTTTCGATGAACGCGTTCAATCAAGTGGATGTGTCTGCTAAAGAACTGCACATGACATGACTTATATTATACGGAACAATTGTAAAGTTTTATTATTATGGAAATAAACAAATATCCGTACCGGATAATAAAAAACTTTTCTCACGTTCGTATACTAAAATGGAATTACTTTCGGAATTTTCCTTAAAATTTTACTGTACACTGGGGGTGGTGGTATGGCGGCGCCGCGTCGACATGATGATAATCGTGACGTGGTGTTTACTTTTTCTTTACAGCTTTTTTTTATGATGCGAGTAACGTTTTTGTTATAAAAATGCATATGCATGACGTATGATACTTCCAATTTATTTCATTTCACGTTTATCTGTCTCAGGAAGCTTGAGGAATAATTTTATTTTTCAGTAAAACGTTGTGAAAATTTTCGAACAATCTTTGATGTTGATCCGGATGACGATGTTTTATATCAACTTTCAATGGTTCAATATTGGATGTGGTCCGGGAATAAATTTAAATTCTGTCGATGGTGGAGATGTGTGTGTGTGTGTTCGTCGGATTTTAGCTAAAACTAAAATAAAAGAAATTTCATCTTTGATTCTGAACTCTAATTCCGAACTTTAACTATATTTGGAAAAACATTTTCTTAAATTTTCCCACATTTTCCTAGATTAAAAAAAAATTGGAAAATCGGCAAAAATTAGGAAAATGCTAGAAGTTAAGAAAAATATTGGAAAATGTTTTTCCAAAATTCGTTTCCGGCTTTAACAAACGTGTCATACGTAAAACCCAAAGCTCCTTTCATCACAATTCTATAGTGGACCTGCGTAGGCTGAAAAAAGGGCTTAATCGTGCATCTTAGAAAATCGTTATAACGATGATTGTAGGTTGTTCCGTATCGATTCCTGATTCTAAATTGATGTGGGGCCAAGACGGCGGCTCAATGGTTCTCTGGTGAGCGGCTGTTATGCCCCTTTTTTCTATGATTCATTCCTAAGCGAGAATAGATATCAATCAACTTCCAAAGGATAAGTTATAGAGAAAAGTTTAAATTTTTTTTGGTGAAATTTATTTTTTGACATTTGAATCCAAAATGGCCAAAAAAATTGGTCAAAGTCAAAAAATATTTTTTTCTCAAAGGAAAATCTCTGAAACCGATAGAAAGTCTGTAAATTCGCAAACATTTTCTTCAGAAGGTTTATAGGGAAGAGCTACGTTTTCGTTTTTTATTTATTGAAATCGGGCAGCTCGTTCCGGAGATATGTCCGTAACAGTGAAGTCACCACATGCTCTTAATGTAAAAATGCATCGAAATTATTATTTATTTAGATTAAATCACACGTATTTCCATGACAATCGCAGGGCGGCATGTGATTTTTCTTAAGAAAATAGTAAAAAAGTGATCAATTTTGAAAAAGTGATCGAATAGTGAAAAAAAACCAACTCTAAATCGTCAATTCGAAGCACTTACTTTCACCTTCTAGTAAGAAAAAGAAACGTAAACTTTAGCCCTTGTTGGAAACGTGAGGACGATTAAAAATTTGAAAGAGGAACACGAAATTCGTGTGTAATTTATTGATTACTTAGAGACAACGTCGGTAATTTTACTCGTGACTACTCCTGCAAACTGTCATTGGCTTAAAACGAGTGTTTGGGGGATATAGCGAGTAAAGATTATTTTCCCCTTTCTTTTTTGAACATGATGTCTCGAACGATTGCTTTTTAAATTGTGATTTTTAGTAGGAAACATCATTTTACACTTTTAGTTTGCTCACCCTATGGACATTTGAAATCCGTAGACATTTTTTTGGTAGAATATAAGCTTGCGATGGCAAATATTATGAAAATTTGCGAGTAACCGTAGGTATAGCTGTATTCTAGGACCAGTAGAAAAAATCCTGCAGATGCTTCTGCAAAGGTTTTATTCTGCACGCACTCTAGAGGTCGCCATTCGTCATTCAAACAATAAAAGAATTGAAAAAATGTTAAGATGTGGTTTTGGTGGGACGTCAAGTTTCTAAAAGGTCCGATTTTCCAGATTATTTGAAACGAAAAAATCTTCTCTATGGGCCTAATCAGTTCCAAAGCGTGCTTTCCAAAAATAAGGCGAAATTTCGAGAATTATTGAATATAATCTGTCCAAAAAGCTCATTTTGACTGTTTTTCGATTTTAAATGCGTTTTTCGTTACTAACAATTACATTTTGAATTTATGTCGAAAAATCGCATCAGCTTGTGGTTTCCAGAAGACGATTTTCTCCATTCCAGCATTCCAGATGGGCCATGTTTTTCTACGAGGGGGAAACCACTATTTTGTGATTAACATGGTTAAACAGTTAATATGTTAATCAGAAACATAAGTTTTGTGAATCCAAACGGTTAATCGGTGATTAACATTGATTAACCTCTATTTTTCACGTTTATTTGTAGTTTTGCGACGGTCAAATACTGGTTAATCACCAATTCGTCATCATGTTAATCACATCAATAAAGAAGAGTGATTTTCCCCTCGGCTTTCTATTACTGCAGAGGGATTTTCCTACCTTTCAAAAAATCTCGAAAATCGGACCTCGGCGAAACTTGACATCTTAACATTCATATAACATCAAACACGACATCTTTGCAAATTTTTTGACGTCTTTTTTTTAAATAAATTTTAAGTTGGAATAAGAAATTGTTCCGATTATCTATAGTTTTGTCCGAAATAGTTGGAAATAGTGAGAAAAGTAAAAAAATCAAGAAAAAGTAAGTCACTTTCGCTTCTTTCAAAAACAGTCAGAATTAGTGAGAAAAGTAAGTCGCATGCTGCCCTGCAATCGACCTAAAGTTGTATTTTCTGTAAATTTTAGTAACTCAAGGCGTAACCGAGTTTCATATTTCCACTATGAGAGACTGTCTTTTACGAACGATAAACTTGTCTCGATATAATCATCAAATCTAAATCTTTTACTTTTTAATGTCTAACACAACATCTATTGTTTGATAGACTACACAATCTTTTACTTCATTTGCTTCGACATGGAATTTTCCATCAAATTTTGCTATAATAAAAGAGGAGTTCACGGAGTTGTCAGTAACAGATGACTTGCCGTCATTATCAAGAAGGCCTCTGCAAAAACCAAGTAATCGTATCCTTGAGTACAACTCACAAAATTTGTCTAAACATTGCCAAGCTACATACAATTCAAAATTATGTTTTCCTCCTGGACTGATGAAGAAAATCAAATCAATAAATATAACGGGCAGTATGTGATGGCAACCCTTTCTTCCCTAGGCAATAAAACCACTAAAAAGGACTTGGTGAAGCGTTTTGTCTCAATGACTAACCAACAGCATGAGGCTGTCGATCAAGAATTAAGTCGAATATTAAGCAATGGAGTGAATTGTGGATTTATCAAGAAAATCGGCAAGGAGTACATACTGCCAACTTATCGAAATGGATTCGAAATTGACTCGGGTGCTGGAAGCTGTGGAAAAGTAACTGAAGACCCGTAACGCGCATCATCCCCCAGTCCAATAACATCCACAGCGTCCAATAACTTCCCATCTAATAGCGTCCAGTTCAATATCGTCCAGTCCAATAATATCCACTGTCCATTTTCATCCAGTCCAATAATATCCACGTCAATTTCATCCAGTCCAATAATATCCAGCCATCTCAGGGATATTTTCCTTATACAAAAAGATTTTCCTTATACAAAATGCGTGGATGTTATTGGACTCGATGAAAATGGACATTGGATATTGTTGGACTGGATGAAATTGAACTGGATGATGTTGGACTAGATGATATTGAAATGGAAAATATTAGATTGGAAGTTAACGGACACGCTGTGGATGCTCTTGGACTGGGGGATTATTCATGGCACCCTAAGTTGCAGAATGTTTCGGAGTAAGCTGTTGGAGAGCATTATTGATGTGGTTATGGGTCAATGTAAAGAAGCGAACTTGGAGGAACTAAAACTGGATTTTACCAATCAGATCTTTCATTTATCAACGATACCAGTGGAGCACGTTGATGCATGCACTAAGAGCAAACTAACTGAATTCCTTGGTTCCGTGTTCGAACTCATACATCATCACGATGTTCGGGTACAACTTCTTCGTTATACTGTTACGTCTGTTGATAAGTGGATCATGGAACATAATCTTTGTACATTTCAAGCAACAAAACAGCAAGCCATTAGACGATTCATCAACGAGGTCATACAACTGGAACAAGGTGACTGTGAAAAGTTTCGAACAGTTTACGTGCACCATCTACTCAACAAGGTCATTGAAGCACTGAGTGGAGGAGCACAATTTGCATCTGAGCTACTTATGCGACTGAATCTGGAAGACAGGTGTGAACACCTGAGCAGTACGATCATGAACTTGATTCATAAGGCGTTTGTGAGTGGTAAATCTGGAAACTGTCCTATTCGAGCATATTTCAAATTTCTAACAGACCGAAGGGCTAAAGCAGGCAAAGCAGCGACCACACGAAAGCGAAAGAGAAAGTAAATTTAAAACTGTAAATCAACTATTGTTTTACAATTTAGTCTCGTCTCGTCAGCATCTCGAACTAATTGTTGTTTTTTCTGAAATAAACCTTGCCAGAAGTTTACTATGTCTGTCTCTAATCCCACCAATGTAAAAAATAACCATTACGATTGAGTTTGTGTAGCCGGAGTAATCCTTTATGCTCAATTACCGATTCATCGGAACCGTTGCTGTAAGCTAAACAGCCAACAAAGATTGGAAAACAATCACATGCTTTGACACTTTCTAACATCCACAAAAGATTAAAGCCATTCGATTATGAGTTGGGCGAGATAAATAAAAACCAGTTCGTTCCTTTGTATGGATATATACCTACGATTCAACCCTTTCAGTCTACCTTATTATTAATTTATCTCTGAGTGACATAATTGTGTGAACGAATACATCTACACATTGAACACAAATACAAGAGAATGGTACACATTATCCGAGCGCGTGAAAAGGGTTGAATGTGGTTAAAAGATTAAAGTGATGTGATTAATGTAAACCTTACCGCTAGGTATGTACACCATTTGTATATATATGTATGTACGTATAACTGCTTTGTGTCAATCAATCAAGCATTTACATTTTCCTGTGTGTGAATGGAAGATAGATAGCATCAGCAACATCGGCATTAGGAGATTAAATTGAAATTAATCTTTTTCCTTGAGCGTTTTTAAATACTCTTCTGGGTATTCCAGAAAAAATTCAAAGAAAAAGGCAGAGCTCCATTCTTCCCATTCCTCCGCAACATCAGCAACAAAAAAAACGACGGGATTTTCGCAATGTTGCATTCACTCAATTTTAAGAGGAAAAAAGGCCTTCATTAAAATCACAATTTTAAATAAAATGGAAAATAATTTTTTTTTCGGGTAAAAAGCGGTGGACTAATTCTTTTTGTGTGCGCCTTTTTTTATGCCAAAACGAAATATACCAACAGCAAACCTGCTATAGGAATGCTCTGTTAATATCCAAAAAAAAGAACATTCTAAGTAAGAGTCGGAATTCTTAATTACATTTTTAACACAATAACTTCTCGGCATGCAAAAGTATCTTGGCATAAAAAATTACATTCCCTTTCAGAAATTTCATGGTGAGTTGAGGCGCTCCATTGTGTCCGCTTTGTTTTGTTTCGCTACTACTTAAATATCTTTTGACTATGCAAGCATTCGATTACATTTTGTTGCACAATTTGCGATGAGTATTATACTGAGCGGGATTGTACTTTAAATTAGTGCAATGAGTAATTTGTACTTAATGGAAAACCTTTTGTATTTATTCATTTGTGAAAGGATGGACAAATGAGCACAGAAAGTCGAAAACAATGAATTTTCTCAGTCCAACATGATACACAGTTTTAATACTGTTCAACGTCGTCATACCGTTCCATTTTCAACTATAACTGTAACTATAACTGTAACTATAGCTACTATAAGCATTATCGAATCTTTTCGTTTTTTCAAATAAAATATTTGTAGGAAATACTAAATCTTCTACTTTATTAGTTTAGACACAAAATTTTCTATTGGTAGGTCAGATCCCAACAAAAATCTCTTCGAGAAAAGTGTGACGCAGTCTTTGAAGTACAATTTCTAAAATGAATGATATCGCTAGAGTTGACGCTTTCAGCTTCGTTAGGCAAAAATTAAATTTTATACCCAATTTTAGTTCAAACAAGCTGGCTTAGTTTTTCTCATCATCTGCCAAATAATTTTTACCAAAAAAAAATTTGACTGGAAACAACCAAAATTTTACCAAAACGCATTCATTTTAGAAATTGTACTTCAAAGACTGCGTCACCTCGAAGAGATTTTTGTTGGGATATCAGATCAGTCGTTTTAGAAGTTTTAGAACACTGGTTTTTATAACAGTTTATAACAGAAATTCGGAAATTTGGCGAAATTTGAAAATTTGATGAAATTTGAAAATTTGACGAAATTTGAAAATTTGACGAAATTCGAAAATTTGACGAAATTCGAAAATTTGACGAAATTTGAAAATTTGACGAAATTCGAAAATTTGACGAAATTCGAAAATTTGACTAAAATCGAAAATTTGATGATGAAAGTAATTCTCTATCTGCCACCATTCAAGAAATATCTCCAAAACCCCAATTGACCCCCCATTTCCAACTTTCGACATTTTTCACACAAGCCCCTCTGTTCTACTCGTAAAACTCTGAGACTTTGCCGAAGAAAGTAACTCTATATCTTTCATAACCCAAAAAAATATTAGTCCTTTCATCCTACGCTCGAGTAGCTCAAAATTTGGTCACTCTAATCACTCTAGCTCAAACGAATCTGCCCCGATTTTCTTAATTATTTTTTTTATTCGAATCGTGTTACGAATACCTTTCATTTGATGGGTCGAACGCCTCTGTAGGTTTCAATACAGCTAAGCTACAGCCGAAAACGCGTTCCCGACCCTCGAAAGCCACACTCAGAAACCACTTCGAGGCCAATAAAACAAAATTCTGTTTTTTCCTGGGGTAATGGCGTATCACAATTTCATTTTTATGCCCACCCTGAGGCTCCTGCAAAATTTCATGGAGATTGGCTGACTAGTTTCCGAGATCGTCCGTCGATAGGTAGATAGATAGATAGATAGAAACATACAGAGTAAGTTGAAAGATTTTGATTGTTTGGGAAAAGACAATTTTGTGTATTTTCTATGAAAAGTGGCAATTTCAAAACGATGTATCTCCGGTAATTTTAAAGCTACATAGTCGAGTGATAGCTCCTTTTGCTCGTATTTAAAGCGCGAATAAGATAGAATAGGATTTGTGATGATACAGGCCAAAGGAAAGAAACTTAAATGTTCGGCTAAAGTTGCCGCGACTCAAAAAATTTTCTTCGTTCTTTTTTTGGAAGTTAGACTGCGTCAAGTTCTCCGCTATCGCTCCGGACATGATCCTGTAATCGACACTGTATTTTAGATTCATGCCTCCATTATCTGGTAGAGGTCTGGTTTCATGTTTCCACTAGTGTGAAACAAAACAATTGAAGGCATAGATTAGTAGATTAGTACAGGTATTACAGGTCTTAGTTGTCCTCGTCCGAGCTTCATGTATGTATTTGCAGCCCGTTGCCAAATCGTAACGTAAAAGAAGCCTGAATTCATATTGTTCCTTATGTCATTATATTGTATTGATCGAATATTTTCCTTAATTTAATTATTTTCCTTATTGCATTATATTGTGTCATATTGTATTTGTATTGGACGAATGGTTTGCTTTAAATTGATTTTGATCTGGGCTTTGGGATTGTAGGTATTTCAGCAATCAGAATTTTATTTTAAGCATTTGAGGTCTAGACTTTGATTTCTTAGGCATTTCAGCTCTTAGATTAGATTTCATAGGCAGGCATTATAGTATTTGTGATCGTCCTGAGCTTTGTGTATGCATCCTCAGCCCGTTGCCAAATCGTAACGTAAAAAAAGCCAGGATTCAATTATGTTGAATTAACTTCTAATAGGGATTAGTACAGGGAGTGAAAACAGAAACAGAAAATTTATCATTTACTGATATGAATTTGATGACTTAACTTTCATGAGCCCTTAAAAACTAATTGAAAATCACTATTTCTGTAAAGGAACCTGATCCACCCAAGAGGTGGAGCCTAGTTATATTAGTCTGGTAAAGTTTGGAAAAAGAATGATTGTTTCATGTATAATCATCAATCGAAATATTTTTGTCTGTGTGATGGTCTTTTACATTTCAATAAATATGAGCATGATTTATCACTGCCCGATGTTTTATTATTCAGAATTACCCATCATTATCGACCCATCAAGAAAATAAGCAAAACTTGTTTCGGGAATAACTCTAAGATCATAAGCCAAGTTTTTGAATTGACGTTATCCGCTGTATCCTGAAAATCATTTCAACAAAATTCATTTCCCGATCAGTTTTCTATTTCCTAACATCTGTTCGCCATACAATTAAGGACAGTGAAACTGAATGAAGTTTTTTCAGCTGTTTTTCAGCTGATCCACACAAACTATCAAAACTATCTATTATGGCCCTATGTTAGTGAAGGGGCGTGACGCAAGACCGTTCACACTAAAAAAGGTGAAAAAAAATTACTCCGCAGGAGTAAGGAACAATATATACACAAACTTTTTGACTTTCCTCCTTTCATCCTACCACCCCCAAAGTATTTTATTCGCAATCTGGGCGTCCATGCGAGTTCAACGAGCTATCACACGCCACATATGGTTAAGAGTTTCACATTCTAGTAGACACATGTTTCGTGGTTTTCAAAAAAGACGCAGATTTGGGAGCTGTGGTCCCATAGCTGAATAGCTTTAAACGCTCATAGCTCCGAAATAATAAGCTTTTAGAAAAATGCATTCAAATTAGTTTCTTATAATTACGTCCTTGACATCAAAGTATATAAACATCCCGGCAAAAACTCTTTCAGAGCAAAGTTGGACGCAGTCTACAGTCCATATGTGTGATAACTTCTAAAACAAGTGATATCGCTAGAGGTGACGCTGTCAGCGTCGTTACGCAAAATTGAATTTCACAGCCAATTAATTGAAATTAGCTGATCTAGTTTTCCAAACCATTCGCCAATTTTTTTTTTCAGAAAAAATTTTAACCAACAGAATTTTGGCTGAAAAATTTTCAACAAAAAATTCTGCGTTAAAAAAAAAATTCTCCCGGCCAACAAAATTCTGGTTTTTCCTGGGGTAGTGGCGTATCACATTTTCATTTTTATGCCCACCCTGAGGTTCCTGCAAAATTTCATGGAGATTGGCTGACTAGTTTCCGAGATCGACCGTCGATAGATAGACAGATAGACAGATACAGAGTAAGTTGAAAGATTTTGATTGTTTGGAAAACGTTAATTTGGTGCATTTTCTATCAAAATGACCAACTTCAAAACGATGTATCTCCGGCAATTTTAAAGTTACATAGTCGAGTGATAGCTCGTTTTGCTCGTATTTGAAGCGCGAATAAGATAGAATAGGATTTGTGGTGATACATGCCAAAGGAAAGAAACTTAAATTCTCGCCTATATATAGTTGCCGCGTCTCAAAAAAATTTCTTCGTTCTTTTTTTGGAAGTTAGACTGCGTCAAGTCCTCCGCTATCGCTCCGGACATGATACTCAGCGGATATAGTTGCCGCGTCTCAAAAAATTTTCTTCGTTCTTTTTTTGGAAGTTAGACTGCGTCAAGTCCTCCGCTATCGCTCCGGACATGATACTCAGCGGATCACAAATTTTACGGAACCCAAGTTTCGGGTGAATATAAGATTTGTTATGTTGCTTGCGTGATGGTTGGCGTGTTAATGTTGGTAGAAATGTGTTGCTCTGCATACAATTTTTTGTGTTGAGTATAAATATGCAACCTAACAAAGTGAATTTAACTAGTGGCCAACATTGTAAAAATTCTATTCACCCGAAAGTAGGGTTCCGTGAGTTTTTGTGGATTTGCATTACCTTCAGTATGTTTATATACTTTGCTTGACATACCCTAAAAATTTCAGCCGAATCCACCGAGTAATTCAAAAGTTTCACCGTATAGTAATAGAAAGACAAAGTAACAAAGGTTGGTAAGATTCATCAATTTCAAAACGTATGAAAATCCATTTCTTCATACAAATTTCTACAAATTTCCAAGTTTTGAAATTTAATATCTCGGCCAAATTTTAACCTTATGAGGTTAAAGCTGAGTTGAACTCGTATGGGCGCCCACATTACGAATAAAATACTTTGGAGGTAGTAGGAGCAAAGAAGAAAAAGTCAAAAAGTTCGTGGATGTATGTTCCTCAGTCCTGCGGAAATTTTCTTTGTCAAATTTTTCAGTGTGAACGGACTTGCGTCACGGCCCTTCACTAACGTAGGGCAATTCTATATCTTGGCAAATGTGGCAGTTAAAAAGTTCGGTTCAAATGGAAATTTTTACCAAATTCTCAAAAAAATCTTCTTCTGATATCGCCAAAACCACTTACAGTGGAGGTGTGACGCAAGTTCTTTTACCCACTTACAAAAGAACTCATATCGGTAGTGTCCAGCTTCGACTCGAAAAAAGAAAAGCAAAAATTTTACCGAAATCATTCGAGAAAAAAATTACCAAAAAAATATCTTCAAGGCCGTTTGAAATGCCATCCACGTTAAGAAATGTCATCTACGTTTAAAAAAATCCCGTACAAATGAATGAATGAACGAAACATTTGACGAAACTTAAGTGAGTATGTACCTTTACAGTATATTGAAAGTACAGTATATTGAATGTGATCTACAGGAAAAAAAAAACGCCCTGAAACAAAGGAAAAACGGAAAATAGCCGAATCTGTTTCGTGCCACAAACTTCATGTCGTTGCAATACACGGCTTGGTGCTCAAAATATCGCTAGTGTAATCACTTACTTTTCGAGACGAGTGTTATAAATGCGTCGAAAATAAATTATAGCAAGAATTTTGCATACACGCGCAAAGTATGACGCTGTTAGCATCTGTTAGAAATCTGAACAAAATAAAATAAAAAAAAAATAAAATGGCTGCTTAAACGACGTATTTCAATGGCTCGGTTTTCTGGTACTTTTGCATCTTTTCCAATAGTACGATATTTGTTCAGTGTTTTGATTGCACAATCGAATAAATAAGTAGCTGCCACGGTAATATTTTGGAAAAATGTAATCCAACACACACACCTCACTCAACAATGGAGCACACTTTTCAGCACTGATATCAGAATTGAAAATGTCAGTGTCAGTGTGGTGAAAGTATCGCAAAGCTACCAAACCGAAAACTGTGCATGTCCGTCCAACGAACAACCGTGGAGGAAAGGCACCCAAGCACATTGCAACGGTGTCAAAGAAGCCAATGAGAAATTTCGTGGAAAAGCGCTAGACCGCACAAACGCAATCGTTTCGTTAGAGGAATATGTTACGAAATTGATTGACTTCACCAACTCCAACTCGAACATTATTGCGACGGCCTCCACAGCCATATTAAGTTCATTGAGTCGATGCAGTGAGCTTAACGGTTCGGGTTGGAAAATCATTTCCGAATTTGTAAAAGTTTTACCCGCAATAGTCGAATATTTCAACGATATAGTGAGACAATTATCTGATCATATTGGAGAACTCCTGGCATGTACCTTTACGGACGCTGTTAGCGAATTTGGGAACGTATTTTCATATTATATGAAAGAAATTTTGAAAATAAGTCGAACATTTGGATGTAAAAAGGAAGTTGATTACAAACCAGTTCTTCAAAAATTACAAAATCTTATGAACGTCAATGCACTCATTGGAGGAAATGTGAACAATAACTGTGCAGCTACCCAGGAACTGCTAGAAACAGTAGTGGTATTAAATTTGATCTTCTTCTATTTAGCGAATGCAGTCCAAGGAATAACTGGCTGTGCTCTTGAAGTGCTGCGTGATCAGCAGTGTTCCACACCACAAGGTTTCAAGTCCTGTTCGGTATCGTTGGATATGGATGATACAATTCTGCAAATTCTGCAGGCTCTCAAGGCCGTCATTTTCCCACTCGAAAGAAGCGTGAAAGAACTGCTGAATGTTGTCTCCAACACTGCCAAGATCTTAAATACGACTCTAGCACACGTCTTTGGACTGATTAATGGTGTTGGAAAAATAACCAACAATTTATTGAGAGTTTGATTAAACATGATTAAAATCTTTCCAACAATTTTCCATCAATTTTTTTTAAATCAATATCACCAACTGCTACTTACTTCTGCCGAAAGTGATATGTAAATATTTTAATTAATTTGTATTTTTTCTCCTCAGTGTTTTTTAATAGAATGTTCAGATAAATCTTAATTCAATACGAAAATAAAGTGCGTATTACATTGCTTATCAATGAGGTAGAGTTTGGTCTTTGTACAGCTGTACAGCTGTACGGAGTACTTTTTGTTGAGTGGAGTGGACACTTAACAAGTACTCATCAGTATTTACTGATATAAAGTGTTAAAAGAGAATGTCAAAAGGAGTGTTCACCCATCGAGCTCAGTTAAATAAACTGGTATGTTCCTAGTTAACTGGACTTTTACATATAATTTGTGACGTATCACCCATCGAAACCATTTAAGTAATTGGTAATTTTTTCTCTTTTACGCTCTTTTAACACTATATTTAATGAACTAACCAATACTCTAACTGGAAAAACATCTCTCTTTTGACGCTGCAAAACATCTCCCCATTTCTTTGTTTGTTGAGTCAATAAATGTAGTTATAGGTTGTTAGAAAGGGTATTGAACTAACTGACCTGAGTATGGTGGAAAATTAAGGTGTCGTTGCCAATTCACGCCGTAAATGTGCCTAAAACTTAAGTAAGTGTGACGATTTGATGAAAAAGTGAACCGAAGTGGCGTGAATGTGAGTTAAGTCACGGTTTTTGAAAGTCATCCTCTCCCCTTGTTCCCCTCGGAACGATTCATTAACTCGGGTGAGGAAATATCAATTCTCGAGTATCGAACAAAATTTAATCTTGCATTGACCAATAATTTATTGTAGGTGTAGGTAGCGATAGGATTTCCAGATGCACTCTTTTCTCGCAATGTATAAAAGTCTTCATCTCATCGTGTCTTTGCCGGTCGGTGTACCGAAGCTAAGCTATACTTTAGATTGATCGGATTGAGCCTTCAACTAAACTCGTTTAAAATTTGAACCTTAATTCAAAACATGGATAGTATAGATACTATAAATGTCGTTTCTCCACGATTATATAACTGCAGCGGTTCATTTTCAAAACGTCAAACAAGAAGGGGGTAAATGCACTGTATGAAAATGAACTCAAATGAACACTGACATAAATTGAATTAATTTTATTAGCAAAATATAATGCTACTAGATAATTCAGGTCCCTAGTCAAATCTAGCGCTCCTGTTTGGTCTATTTTACTCTTCCGTGATTATATGCATTGACTTCAAATCATTCCATCTTAGGACTATTGACGAGTTCTCTACAAGTTTATTGAATTAGTTATGCATGAACTTTCGAGTCTTATATTGATCAACCACAAAAAAATATGATTTTGAATTGTGAATAACTTCTGCACTATAACGAAAAAATGGTTTTAGGTTTGAAGAAAAACTTTGTGCAAACGCTGCGTTCAAATTCGAACGGAAGCCTTTTATTTCCGTACTGATGCAAATTTAAATTATTTTCCCAAGAGAAAAATAATTCAGCAAATAAATACAAAAAGTATTTTCATTTTTTTTTAAACTCTTAATATATTTGCAACGCTATTGAACAATTTTATTTTAATCCATACACTACACGATTGCACTTTGTGATGAAAGGATTTTTTCTGTTGAAATGAAATATGGAGAAAAAAGAACTGTTTGAATGTTTGAATTTCCTCTTTTAAATGGGCGTCATAGCGTAAATATTTCACTACACGTGGGGAAAAAAGCGTTAAGTATTCAAAATCATTTCTATAATGTTTCTATTTCAATACAGAAAATACTTTTCCCTCATTCATCCGGAACTGTTTGATATTTTCGCGTTGATATTCCGTTTCCATATTGTACCTATTCATAATTAAAATCAGTTGCACACACAGGTTTTACTGCGTTTTGAATTGATATTTTTGCAATGATTCATGACAAGATTTATTAAAGTGGTTCTACAATACAGTTCAATTGTCATCAAAGTTTTATCGGCGTTGATCACTCATAGATGAAGCAATTATCTTCATAAGTCTAGCCAAGATGCTGCTTCTAGGTCGTATTATCGAAAACAGAGTCTCGATAAACTCTAGCGGTAATTCACGCCAAAAGTGCGCCAATAATTTAAATACTTTCAATTGACAGTTGCACAAAACAACGCTGACGTTGTCAAACCTAGGCGTTAAAATCAAGTATATAAACATACTGAAGGTGATGCAAATCCACAAAAACTCACGGAACCATACTTTCGGGTGAATATTTACAATGTTGGCCACTAGTTAAATTCACTTTGTTAGGTTGCATCTTTATACTCAACACAAAAAATTGTATGCAGAACAACACGTTTCTACCAACATCAAAAAACCAAACGTCACACAAGCAATATCCCAACAAAAATCTCTTCGAGAAAAGTGTGACGCAGTCTTTGAAGTACAATTTCTAAAATGAATGATATCGCTAGACTGCGTCGCAAAGTGGCAGATGTTCAGGAACAGACCTGCAAGAAAATTTATCTGCCACATGCGACGCAGATTTTTTTGGTAAAATTTTTGTTGTTTCCAGTCAAATTTTTTTTGGTAAAAATTATTTGGCGGATCATGAGATAAAACTAAGCCAGCTTGTTTGAACAAATTAGGTGTAAAATTTAATTTTTGCGTAACGAAGCTGAAAGCGTCAACTCTAGCGATATCAGTCGTTTTAGAAGTGTAGTCAACAGAGCTTTTATAACAGTTTACAGCTCTAATTCAAAAATTTGACAAAATTCAAAAATTTGACAAAATTCGAAAATTTGACGAAATTCGAAAATTTGACGAAATTTGACGAAAACTGAAAATTTGACGAAATTCGAAAATTTGACGAAATTTGAAAATTGGACGAAATTCAAAAATTGGACGAAAATTGAAAATTTGACGAAATTTGAAAATTTGACCCACCCATTTCCAATTCTTGACATTTTTCACATGCCAATCTGTTCTACTCGTAAAACTTTGAGACTTTGCCGAAGAAAGAAATTCTCTATATCTCATAAGCCAAAAAATATTAGTCCTTTCATCCTCACTCTGACCACTCTAGATCAACCGAATCTGCACTAATGTTTCTAATTATTTGTTTGTTCGATTCGTGTGGCGAGTACCTTTCATTTGATGGGTCGCACGCCTTTGTAGGTTTCAATACAGTTAAGCTACAGCCTAAAACGCGTTCCCGACCCTCGAAAACCACACTCAGAAACCACTTCGAGGCCAATAAAACAATATTCTCATTTTTCCTGGGGTAATGGCGTATCACATTTTCATTTTTATGCCCACCCTGAGACCGTCGATAGATAGACAGATAGACAGAAACATACAGAGTAAGTTGAAAGATTTTGATTGTTTGGAAAAAGTCAATTTGGTGTATTTTGTATGAAAACGACAAATTTCAAAACGATGTATCTCCAACAATTTTAAACCTACATAGTCGAGTGATAGCTCGTTTTGCTCGTATTTGAAGCAAGAATATGATAGAATAGGTTTTGTGGGGATATAGTCTAAAGGGCAGAAACTGAAATGTTCGGCTATACATAGTTGCCGCGTCTCAAAAAAATTTCTTCGTTCTTTTTTTGGAAGTTAGACTGCGTCAAGTCCGTAGCTATCGCTCCGGACATGATAACAAGTCTTATAGGCTAGGAATTTTGCGCCACGTCATTCACAATAATTGACAAAATGACACATTTTGTATAAGGAAAATGTTGGGTGTTATTGTGAATGACACGGCGCGAAATTCCTCAACACCGTCTTTTGTATATCATTATCATATTCATTCATCCGAAACTTGGGTTCCGTAAAATTTGTGATCTGCTGAGCATTTGCGTTACCTTCAGTATGTTTATATAATTTAATGAAAATGACTTGCTATGAGGTATGTTTTGAAATAGAAGGTGCACTTACGGCGTGAATAGGTCTATTGAAAATAATCTCAATTGAGTGTGGTCTGTGATGAATTGAGACTATAGATCATCTTCAATTTACAGTACTTTCAGACATAGCCTCACTTAAGTTTCGTTAAATGTTTCGTTCATTTATTGACGATCTTCCCGGCCCGAGCTACATATAAACAAGCAATTGGTTCTTTGGACTCCGACCAATTGCTCACAATCGCCAGTTCGAGCCTGCTCAATGCTCGCATGGTAAAGCCCCAAAGTTAGAAAATTTTAATTCGAAATCTTTTACTTCATGAATGCTCGTCATAATTTTGAAATCGAAAGACGAAACAACAACATCAAACAGTTTAGAGTACCCAACAAAGTCGTTAGGGATTACGGTCGGGATAGTAAATGGTGTCTGTTCTATCGTATTTTATTTCAAATTGGACGGCGTGAACGTCCTATATTTTCCTTGAAGTCTGAAAATTTCAATTGAATACAAATTGAAAATTGACTGCATAAACGAATCGAACCTTTTCATGGAACGCACTCCACTGGATGCTATTCAAGTTTCCATTGATACATTATTTATCAAAAATTCAAATTTGTATCTACCAAAAAAATCTAAATTTTAAATTCGAGCAAAATATACACCAACAGACACAACAAACCATAAATATAAGTTCCAGATTCAAGTACAGTCATGATAAATTTCCTTTATCTTTATCGTCTTATTCGAAACAACGGATACGATGTATAAAGAAAAGGATACAGAAAAATAAATTGAAAGAGAAAAAAAGTTGTTTTCCTCAAAGAAAAGTGCCATACATTTATGGTATTCTCCAGTGACTATGGGTTAACGTTGTCATGTAGAAAACTTACCCACAGAAACTTTCCAATTGTAATTCAGTGTAACTGGTATATCCTTTTGGTGGTTTCGTAGGCTTTCATAAATTTTCCCCGATTTTAATAAAACATTCAACACTCGTTTTACATTCACTACTTTCTAATCTATAGTGTTCAATTAGGCTTGGTAGTAAATTATTTTTTTGTTTATTTAAATGCACACCGCCGGAAAAGTCTCTTCACATCAGCATAAATTGTAAAATTATGGCGTAAACTACTTATCTCACTTATTGCTACAATTATATAGTTGTAAAAAGGCTCAATTAAACAATAAAACACCGGTAAAACAATTCAGATTTTATATTAACGAACCATTGCACAGGCGATTTTTTAGAAGTCAATAAAATTTACGGCTCTGAAGACATGCTATACCGAATAGAGAGTAAAATAAAGGGAAAGCATTTCCCTTGTATGAATGTGTAAAATGAATGTCGACGAGAGAGAGATAGAGAAGAAAAATGAGAGACATGCGAAAGTAAAATTTGTATTTTCATGGTGAGAAAGCCAGAAATGTATGGGGTGCTTTATTTTGTAACATGGCGGTAAAATGTCAAAGAGAAACATTTTCGATTTGGATGGTTATTATCGTTTGAAATGGCGTTGAACGGGTGTTGTGTTGACAAAGATACGAAAAGACTGCATTTTAGCGTAAGTCGGGTTTCTCTGTGTGTTACAAACGGCAAACGCGGTACAATCATTACATTTGCTAAATCTTTTGCGTAAAATATTGTCTTTCTTAATACAATAAATCTTTTACTTCATTTGTTTTGACATATCTACATTTAGCTATAAAAGAGAGCACTATACAGAATTTACCATTCGGCTTTGTTGTTGCTGCGAACAACAGATGACAAGGCGGTTTGTAACAATTTTAAGTTTGTTCCAACCTTAACCTGTACCCATAAATAATTTAGATCATCTTCAAAGCCGTTTGAAATGTCATCCACGATAAGAAATGCCATCCATCCACGTTAAAAAAAATGTCATTTGAACGAATAATAAACAAAACATTTTTCGTCAATCTTACCATTTTTTGCAGCAACTTTTTGAGCGCGTACAGCAATTATTCGATAACATTCACTAGGGAATTTTTGAATAGTTTTAACAATGCTGCCCATAGAGTTGTTCCATCGTGCGGTAAAAACGATTTTTGATAAGCCGAAAACGAACGAGAGCATCCACAGAGCTATAACCTTAACGCTTTTACGAACAATTTGTCAACAATAATTCTTTTTGACGATGGCTCTATGGACAGTTCAAATAACAGACCTAGAGTACGTACAGTAATGTCAAGTGACGTTCACTCTGAAAATTTTGACGGGTCTACTCATATTTACATGGGTTGACTTGTCAAAATTCACTGGTTAAACTTAACGAAAAATTGCTGTACGAGCTCTACATTGCAGCCATTGGTAGAGGAAAGAGATGGATAGTGAACTTTGACAGTTGTCCCTTAACGAAAAACAATTGCTGTACGCGCCATTAGAATTGTAGCTTCGGAGCTCGTACAGTAATTCTTCGTTACGTTTAACCAGTATAACCAGTATAACCAATAATGTGGGTAGAATTGTCAAAATTTGCACAGTGAACTTCACCAAACATTAGTGTACGCACTTAGAGATTCGCAAATGAGATAAGTTAAATTTTTATAAATTTTTCAATTATCTCGCCAATTATTCATTCTCAAATGCTAAGGAAATTCTAGACACCAAATCGCAGACATAAAACCATTTACACATTTACAATGTCATTTCGAATGAAACAACCGAAAATGGTGTGCATTTGCTCAGCGTGAGATCGATATTGTCTCGCACAGAGTATGGGTAAATAGTTGGGTGGTAAGGTTGTTTATGAAAATGAGGGGTTGGCGTTTATACCGGCTTTTCACACAGAGCGTGCGCTGTCGGAATTCTTGTTAGACGTGCTCTGTTGTATATATAAACATTATAGTGCTCATAGCACATACATATATATCTGTGTCTATTGATACGAATGTTATACATACAATTCATGTTGTGTGTGCTGATATGAATGAGACTTCACTTTCATCCCATATGTACGAACGCCTAAAACGGAAACAAAATGTATAGAATCAAAATTACATATTAATATTTTGCACTCCGTAATCGTTTTTCAATGTTTATGAATTGATGCTGGAAATTTTTTTTGGGAATTTTTCAAATGAAATAACAATATTGTCGACAGTAATTCTACTCTACAACAAATTGTTGACAAATTGAATAGATTTTTCAATTTACAACTGAAACTGATGTTAGTTTTCATTTTTTTAGGCATTTCCTTCGATTTTTATTCACATTATATACCCCCATGCCATGTCCATATATACGATAGTATAAATTCCAATGTATAATGTTCGGCCTTTTTTTTCTCGTACAAACAGCTGATGGTAACACCATAAATACTTCGGTGTCTATTTTTGTGTGCGTGTGTAATATATTTCATAAAAGCTTTTTCCCAAGCATAGGCATCCACAAAAATATTATATGGGATACAGTTGGGGATATCAGAAACGATATATGAATTTCAGAATTTCTGTTATTTTTTTTATAATGTGGTAAGGTGTGTGTGGTAGATGGGTAAAAGAAACCCCCAGTTAAATTAATAATGCTTGTGTATTATACACGCTAGATGTACTGCTGCTACATATAGTGCCGAAGTGTATATATGTCTATTTATATACAATATACACCAGCAGGCAGACATGCATATAGAAGAATACAAAACACAATTTATTTACCATATCATATCAGTTTGGTTGTATATAATTTTACACTTGGGGTATACTGGGGATACTTATCTTTTTATGGGAAAATAAACCAAATTAACGTTGTTACTTAACCGCACGTAGATGTAATTCATCATTATGCCAGTGAAATTTTGAGATTTTTTTTTGTTTAATTTCTTGTCTAATTTTGCATGATTGTTAGCTGCTTGTATGCGTTATGGTATTTGTATATGTATGTACTGACATTTCAGTGCCGAGTGATTTATTACTTTTTAAAATAATTATTTCGGTAATTTCCGAAATGATGCTATTGTTGATTAGGGCGATCAGTTGTCGTATATACGCTTGGGTGTAATATGTCCACAAAAAGTGTTTATTTAAATCTAATCATCTGTTGACGACAGAGACGACACAAGTATAAACATAAACGATGAGCACCGGTCTGTGTTTTATTATAAACTTATGTTAAAACGATTGAAGTTAATGATTTTGTGTCCATCGATAGGCGACACATTTAACAAAAGAAGTAGCAGATTGAATGATAGTTTTATGATCTATTTACACGATGGAAGACAGTACTTTTCGTACCGACCGAAGTCGCCCTCCTCGGCTTGAATGAACAATTTAGGACGTACGATTTTTCCAATAAGCCATGATGTAATGTGGAACAAAATTACGTAAAATATGGGGTCCCAACATGAAATATGAAATGCTCGGAAGTATGTGTTTGTTCTCTTAATTAAGTGGGCAAATTGAACTATCAATGTGTATCTTACACAAACTCAGTGTCGAACTGGTTCAAAAAATCCGTTCGGGAAAAATCCAAATCCATCTTTTCGGGCGACTGTTTTGAATAAGGCCCATTGGCTCTTAATCTATATAAAAACGTAGATGCTATTTGCATGAGGTACAAACATAGTCACTATTATTGTAGATATAGCTTGTATGTAGCGAGAGGAGCGAGCGAAAAAAAGAATTATAAAAGAAAATGTCTTCACTGGGTCAGCTTCGGTGCTTGAGAGTGCTATACTTAAACTTATCACGTGTCACGTCATAGAGATTTCAATTTTACAAATAAATCATTTCGAGTGTATGAACATCTTAAAAAGCCTATTCGAGTCTTCGGCAAAAGGCCCTTCGGGAATCCACCGAATTCCCAGTATGGCACTGTATACAAACTGATGTTGGGGTCACATTTTACCAGTCCATTGGGTTCACATTTTATCGTACAAAATACTAGTCTACCAGTAAAATAGTGACGTCATTCATGTGTGCACGTAACACGTATCAATAGAAAATACAATTTGGAGCTTGAGGTCTTTTTTTTAAACAAATCGTTATGTGTTTCCAGATCAGCTGGTACATTCAGCTGTAGCAAAAAACAGGTCTTATGTACGAACTTTGCACTGTAGGTCACTTTCCTTCATCTTTGCAAATGAAACCACCCACGTATTTGAAGTGGCACATCTCGTCATTCGAATATAATCGGGAATGGATGTTGATTTTCGTTTTACCAAAACCCTACAATAACGTGTGAACATGAAAGGATGCCATTATATGGGTATACTCGATAGAAAAGGAAGGAATAATATTCAATTAAACAATCAATAGATATTTGTACGTGAGCGTGCATCTATTTCCAATATTAGCTGCTCAAATCTAAAGGATTCGAATTATTTTACTTAAATATTATATAGAATGCTGCAAGTCATTTTCATCGTCTCTTCACCCGTAGAACTTTATGAAGATTTTTATTGTTTGCTTATCCCTGGAGCTGGAATAACATTGACTAAGAAAATCGTTGTTTTGTTGTGGATATTCCATATTTTTCTAATAGCAAAAATAAGAAACGAGAAAAAATATTTTTTTTTCCTTTTTGTTTTCTTTAGTCCTGAAGAAATATTTGTTTTAGACACAACGATGATTTGTTGTGTTTACATTAATATTAATGGAGATCTTATTACGATTTTTCTTATCAAATATGCGTCGAAAACTTCTTCACTCAACTATGTGATGTTACTTACACACGCCATTTCGTCTTTAACCCAAATACGTTGGAGAAGTTTTTCTTCGACATAATATTTCCAACATACTTACGTATGTCAAGACAACTCATATCTTATCCTCAACATATAATTCAATAATAACTTGTAGAACTCGAGTGTCACCTGCATAAATTTGCTGCAAAAAAAAATCAACTTGACTCGTGAATGTAAAACTGAAATTTATCCCAAAGTTGAATGGCTAAATGTTCCCATTGAAAATGACTCCGGAAAAATCCTAAATTTTACGACGACTCTTTCAAAGCTCATTTTCAAAGCTGTTTCTGATTTTCAAAAATTACGTAATTCAATTCACACGAACGAGTTTCACATAATTTTTGGTTTGTTTGATATGCAATTTTTGTATTCAGCACGTTCAATGTGCGTTTTGATTATTCATTGGAGCATGATAATTGATAAATTTACACGTGAATCTCGATGTTGGAATATTGTTGTGTGTTGTATTTCAGTTTTGTACTCATGTGCTGGCTGGAATTTTAATTTTGATTACTGTTTTAGGCATGTCGTACACTGATGTTCACTGACTTCTCATGTTTTAAAATCGTAAATAAGTTTTGTCAACACTAGGCATTCATTAGTTCTTGCTTCTTGACGAGTGAGAGCTTAAATTAAATATTTTTATTACATTTCGTTGCGATAAAATCAAATTTTTTGATGAAACAGTGGGTATGAATTCGAACTTTTCGTGAGTTTTGTTAAATCGAAGCTACATTGAATTCCCAACAACTTCGTGCTGTAAATCTGTAGCTTTCTGTTCGATTATATAACACCGCTAGTGAAAATGAGATTAGTTAAAATATAAACTCGTAACGCGACCTCAAAAATTTTAAAGACAGGTGAATTTTCGAAACCATTTTTTATTGCGAACCTTAGACCAGACCAGACCATAAGCCTTATATATAAATAATATTTATTTTAAAATATACATTACTCAGGTGACCCTTTTTAAATCAGTGAATGTTTTCAATTGTTAAATTAGTATTTTGGTTATACTAGGGCTCACTAGACTCTTCCTGCATTTTAGTGTAAGTCTGAAAGTCCAAAGTTTTTTATCTGAATTTTCCATTTTCCGGACAGTTTTGTTTGTTTTTCTTCGAAAAAGTAGATTTTTTCACTGTGGCTTTTGAAATTTAATTTTTAGATAAACATTTTGTAAATAGAGGTTGTTCTACTTTCGATTCAATACAACTTTCCTGAACATTGAAATTTTCTTTCTTAGGAGGTCATGTTTATAGGAGCGCTTTCCCCCACCACGACTCATCAATTTTACTAAAATTCAATATGGCCGCCGGCAGCCATTTTATTAGGAGACCGGAAATAGTATTAACGCTTCACATTCGTTAATATCTTTCAAACAAAACAAAAATCATTAAATTCGGTCAAAATTTACTCAAGATATTGACAAAATACTCCACGTTAACTGTACGGCCGAGTAGCCGGATATAAGCTCACTGAGACCTAGCTCATGTTCCGATGAACCGAAATTCAAAAGTCAAAACCTTTTTTTTCCATGATACGGTCAATACCTATCTATTAAAGCGAAAGTAGTCGAAATCCGTTCAAATTTGGCCGACCTGCAATCAAAAATTGCTTGACGCACTCTACCCGGTTAACATCAAGGGTTCAACTCACGAGTCGGTCATCCGATTTCCATAAACTTTTTTTTGTCGATCGGTATTGTAAATACCTTTCATTTGATGTATCACTTATAAGTGTAGATTTTAATGTCCGGAGATATATTCGAAAAAGCCTAAACCATGATGATGATGATGATGATTCAGACTAGCATTAAAACTTCATTACTTACATATCAAAATTCTTTCGACGCCCGCAGCATGTAAAATCCATTAGAAAACTCTGGATCAAACTTGAAAAGTCTCATTTTCGTGTGTTTATTGACATCGGCTTCGCCTCGGATCAACGAAATTCACACGAAAACTCAACATTTTTATCCATTGTCATGTAAATAACTATTGAAAATAAGTGTTTTCTGAGCAACCTTCAACCCGTTACCATGCTTATATCCACAGCACAGCAGGGCTGTGTTATAACCCAACCACTGAAAGTCAAACAAAGACAGACTTCATAATGTTTATTGTCTGACTCACAGCACCAATATAAATTCACTGTTACCATTTAGCCATTTACGATACAAAAAGCGTTGAAATATTGAAGTAATGTGATAAAATGAATATTCTTTAATAAGATGGGTGTTGGGTGCAGAAAGAAACTTCGAAACATTTTTAACAAAAGAAATATTATTATTTGCTCCAAAAATGAATGTAAAACGCTTAAGTTCATTTTGCCATCAAAATGTATGTACACATTTTTGCCCCAGCCCATCGAACGTTTCAAAAAAACAAGGCATCAGAACAGTCGGAGCATTTGCTGCGACTTAGCCCCGTACGACCCGTAATCCTATTTCGTCCGTAACCATAATACGTCCGTAGCCGTAATACGCCCGGAAACCTAATACGACTGTTACCAAAATGCAAGTCAAGTTGGGCATGGTCAAATTTACTGAAAGTGTTCATTTTTAAAATTGCGCATAGCGCAATTACGAAAGCCCGTACGAAGTACCTCTCAAATAAAACCAACAATTTACGACATTATTTTAGAAACCCAAAATTGTTTGCTAACTTTCTATTGGGTATTCAATTATCTCTCAAATGAATCAAAAACTAGCAAAATCGGATGAGATTTACTCGATTTATGTGCAAAAAACACTTAGGGCCGAGTGGCGGCCTTAGTCCAAGGGCCCAAATTTGAAACTTTTTTGCCACGTTATTTTCGGTATTCAATTACCTTCCACAAAAAACTAAATCTAGCAAAATCGGATCAGATTTACTCGATTTATGTGCAAAAAACACTTAGAGCCGAGTAGCGGCCTTAGTCCAAGGGCCCAAATTTGAAACTTTTTTCGACACGTTCTTTTCGGTATTCAATTATCTCTCAAATGAAACAAAATTTAGCAAAATCGGATGAGATTTACTCGATTTATGTGCAAAAAACACTTAGGGCCGAGTAGCGGCCTTAGTCCAAGGGCCCAAATTTGAAACTTTTTTCGACACGTTCTTTTCGGTATTCAGTTACCTTCCATAAAAAACTAAATCTAGCAAAACCGGATGAGATTTACTCGATTTATGTGCAAAAAACACTTAGGGCCGAGTAGCGGCCTTAGTCCAAGGGCCCAAATTTGAAACTTTTTTCGACACGTTCTTTTCGGTATTCAGTTACCTTCCATAAAAAACTAAATCTAGCAAAATTGGATGATATTTACTCGATTTATGTGCAAAAAACACTTAGGGCCGAGTAGCGGCCTTAGTCCAAGGGCCCAAATTTGAAACTTTTTTCGACACGTTCTTTTCGGTATTCAGTTACCTTCCATAAAAACTAAATCTAGCAAAATCGGATGAGATTTACTCGATTTATGTGCAAAAAACACTTAGGGCCGAGTAACGACCTTTGAGCCCTCCCAACAAGCTCGCGTTGCATCTTACCCAAAAACAATGTTTAGCAACTTTGTTCTAGTCGTCAATACCTTTCATTTGATATATCACAAGCAGCTATTGCGTGCGTATTTCGGTAGATATCGTCGAAAGACTGATAAACACTTATAGGGCCCTAGCTCTGGAAGGGCCGACCCTACCATGCCCATTTTCGAACTTGACCTTACTTTTGTCGATACCAATCGGGGAAAAAAAGAATTTTGAAAAAAGGTTGTGATTTGCTCTAGCTAGAGGGGTCACGGACGGACGGACGGACGGACGGACGGACATTTTTTTTATTGCGGATTCGTCATCTATGAACACAACCAAATGCTTTGCCCTTACTGTCTGCTTCCAATTCGACGTGTTACAAACGGCATATTAATCTTATAAGCCCCCAGTACTTCGTACGGGGCTAAAAATGGAAAATAAATTTTCTATAGAAACTCTATAAAAGTGTCCGATGCAGAGTCTATACTTTTCCTTCTCTCTTTCGACAAAAAATATGAAATTTTTATTTTGTCATTGTTAAACAATAATGGGTTCGCACAGTGAACACAAAAGCAGGAAATTTTACACAAAAATCCCATGCTGAATGGGTGTGAGTTTGTGTTCTGCTGATACTACATTGTCAATTGAATCGTAATATTGAATGTAAAACGATTCCTATGAACAAACATTGTTTGATATGGATGCAGTTGTATGTATATGGTAATGGTAAGTAATATTGTATTGGGAGAAACTATTTGTATGATTTTCGGTTTTATGAATCGAACATTATTTTCTATAGAGTAAAATCAGAGATGAAATTCTGTGTAAGTGCAAACCCTAAATCTGAGTGATTAAAGTGGAAATTTTATTATTCGGAATGATGGTGATGTCAAGTGTGCTTTATATTAAAATGGAATCTTTAAGTGAATGTTTGATTGACATCACAATTATAAATATATGGGGACATATATCAAGCATTTGCAGTAGCAGTTCCATGATGGGTGTTAAATTTCATTTTCTATTTTATAAATTTAACAAAACGCAAACGGAGATAAATTAAATTTATTCTCTCTCTAATAGCACTCTTCGTCAATTCATGATGAAAAATTAGTCACACTAAACGCAATTGTGAACCTACGTAACGAGTTCAACACTTCAAAAACAGTCAACTCGAAAATATTTAGAATACCCGAACTGAACGCGTTATAAATTCTGAATGATTTTTTTTTATTTTTTCATGATTTTAATTAAATCTGACAATCATAAATGTCAATTTCAGCATGAATGGCATAAACGGTATGAACGAAATTTAATAAAATTACATCAAATTTATGTCAAAAAGCGAAACTTTTTATCGGAAACTTTCGAGCTGAAAATCCTTTTGTTCGTCAAACAAAATGATTTTGCCGGATATCACATTTCCTATGTTGTATATAACTGCAATCATACCGTTATATCCAGATTCTTGGATTGGTGTAGTATTATGATGGCGGGTAATTTCCTATCTGTCGAATGGATTTTTCTTTCTTTCTTCCATGATGTAAGTACTTTGAATGCGAAGGAAAATTATAAGTGCATGTGGTACTTGTAAGAGTGTGGTTTACTTGAAAGTTCGTTTTGAGGGTATGAAAACTTGGATTAATTACAGTTCGGTTCGTTGTTAGATAAATTTTTAATTTCGGAAATGGAGATGAAGCTTTGTCTTCTTGACCTTTCACAGAACGGAAAACGGTCTATAAAAAGCTTTCGAATCTGTTAATCGATTTTATTTTTATAATTTCTGTTACTTCAGGACGACGTTAGCAAGATAGTTCACGGTAGGGTTGAACAAAACTTAAATAGAGTCGAGATACCACCTCTGATTTTTTTTTCATGTTCTTATTGACTCGAGTACTATAAGGAACCACATTCAGTTCGCGGATCCATCCAGCCGTTTCGGAGAACCGGCACTCATGGCCGTGCGGGACCGACGAGTCAATTTAAATACAGATTGTTATCGCAACGGATAGAGGGACTAATTCTAAGCTAATTTGTGTTAAAATGGCTTCCATCGGACAACCTGACCACGTAGCCAAGCCAGCTAAAGTCGAAATTTCGACATTTTTAAATCGTGATATGTCCAAGATGAAGAGAGTCTGAAACTCTTTGGATGGCGGTAGTGGTAGAGGATTCCATGCTCTATTAAACACCGAGAATGGATTTTACAAAATTTACCTGAATTGTACAATATTTGAAAAATTTAATCACCATCCTCGGTGAAACTCGGACTCCTCTGTAATACACAGGTCTTGCAACAAAACAATAACGTCTAATCAGCCTGCAGTCTAAGCTTTACAACGATACCACAATTGCCTCACAACAAGTATCTGTTACGACATTTTGTTTGCAGCAAGGTCACTCTACGACGAAATTTTCGATTTATTATTTATCTTTAAGTGCCCGTTCCTTTAGGATGAGTGGAATTGTTATCCATTCTTCATAAATAAGTGCATTAAGTTAGTTGAAGCGATTCTTACATCAATTACGTGTATCAGGAGTCGGTTAAAGCTCTTTTCATTCTGACAAGTGTGGCGTTTGCAGCACGAGCCGCACGAACCACACAAGTCAAAATAAAAAATTTCAAACTACACACACGGAATTTTGAAAACCGACAGGTTCTGTGCGTTTCTGCCGCGGGCTGCAAACTTCGCACTCGGTTGAATTTTTTTAATTTCGTCCCTTGTGATCCAAATAACCATTTTGTTTGCAAACCATTTAGTTTTTTGTAAAATTTAAAGTTTCAGAAATCTACCTCCACAGCTTTGTTATAAGTAACAGCGTTAGAAAGTAGAATACATGACCCACCGTTCTACATCTTTTCTGCTTGATGATAATTACATGTCGATGATCGAAGGTAATTGGCTTATGTCCTTGTGGATCTTAGATTTTCCATAATCCATTCGAGATTTCTTTGCATTTATTTGTTATCTCCGCACCGATTTAATTTAAATAATTAGTCAGATCGCATTCTTGTCTCTTTTTAGTTATGGTTATTTCAGCTGGCATCTCCGAAAAATAAATTGAAATAATTAAACAATTAAACACTCAAAAATGTTTTTTTAATGTTAAACGAAATGATCATTCCATTTCCACTTGCTTTTAAAACAAATTTGCAAGACTATAAATCTGTCAGCGTTTTTTATACTTGAAAATGTAATAACGTTCTGTTTTCGCGATGTTTTACGTGCTATTATTGTGTTTGCAATGCGTGGGATTGTTTATGATAGCACAATTAATGGAATAGTTCAAGCAAATTACCTCAGATGAGTAAGAGAACATGAGCTACGTTCAAAATGTTTGAGATAATTATTCTATATACATTTCGTAAGTGATACAGGCAGATCGGAGATCTCTATTAGATCATTGTCAGTGTCGTTTGAGATGTCAAATGAGCTGTCATTTTCACAAAGCTAACCACAATGTTACAAAAATTTATATGGAGCATTTATCTGAAATAAATGATGGAATTTGTTTATGTACTGTCCGTTTGACAAGAGGATCGCCACAGTTCAGCAGGGGGTTTTGAACATTTGTTTTTTACACGTTGGCACACGTGCTCTTGTCAGATTCAAGATTCTTTTTACGAAGGTTACGCTGATTATACTTTGTGAAAAAGGCCAATACCTTGCAAATATGTCACATCTTGGACAGAATTTGACACTGCAATATCTGCAACATGAAAAAACTAAATGTTCGAAACCCCCTGAAACCCCGTGCTTCCACCTACGTAATATACACAAACTAGGTGAGCCAATCTTAATTTATTAAGGCCAGTGGTAGAGGTGCTGTTGCCGCATATGCTGGCCTTTAAAACATTTCGAAATTTTTCATGTATGTGGTGCAGTAGCTATTTTAGGGGGAAAAAATTCCATCTTTTGGAGAGTAACAAACGTATTGTCGGTGATATGCAACAAAAACTATGCTGGTCACCCGAGTGTAGACCATTTCTTCATGATTTCTGGTGTGAAAGCATAATTACTTCGAGGTTTCTTATTGTTGCAAATGAGTCAGGAGGGTTTCCTGATTCAATTACTATATACCCTCCAAAAATCGCCGATGGCTTGTTTTACAAAATTTCCAAAAAAATTCCAAAAACTGCGAACATTTAAAAACCGAATCTTTCCAAAATTTCGAACAGTTTTGGCAACTCGTGACCTCAGCCTTGCGCTTTAGCTGACTTTCAATTATTTTGTTTTATTCTTGACACTACACGTCAAAAATCAAACAAAATCATTGATAACCGACTAAAACACAATGCTGAGCTCAAAAGTTTCCAAAACCGTTCGAAATGATCGAAAAATTCGGTTTTTGAATGTTAGCAGTTTTTGGAATTTTGGTAAAAATTTCCAAAAATAGGCCCTGGACAATACCAAGGTAAATATATGGGCTATATTTACCTTGGTCAATACCCTCTCTAGCAACTAAACTTCATTATTCATTTTCGAACGCCGAAATGGTTAATCAAGACGTAATATTTTCAACACAAAAAATGAAATCGCTGCTCATACTTCATTTAATTTATTTTTTAAACTGTAAAATTTTCTATGACAGAATACACTGTAAAGTTTTACCACCTTAATTTTCCTATTTTGATTGCCAGAGAGGGTATTGCCCTGGTTCGAAGTCTTGGCAAATTGACTCTTAAGCTATCTTCGCGAGTTTTAGCCCGAACGAAGTGAGTAGTTGTTGTAACTTTAATCAATTGAATTTATTTATATCAGAAATTTACATCGTTTTTGTGCAGAAAATTTGAAATCGAACATTAGGTGACACTAAAATTAACATCGAAACATTGGGTCACACTTGTCCATGCTCTCACTAAAACATCTCATTTAAACACATTGAATTTCACGTCTTGCCTTTAGTCCGTGTGGTAATACGCACTGTGATATGCACGACCTATGCAGCTCCAACACCTTCAAGTTTGCACATTTGCACTTTGTCCGAATAATTTCGAAGAATCGATCGTCAGCCACAAAACCGATGCCAAGTTTTATCCTCTGTAGATCAATATTGGTCGCTATTTGTTCGATAACGTCGCTAGTTAGAAAAGACTTATCGTATATTCTCTCTATGGTTAATTCGACCAACTGCGAATGGACCTTGGTAAATTCATTCCAATCGATTTCGTCATGCAAGCATCGAATGCGTAGCTTTTTGAGATGGGGCAATTTCACACAAACGATTAAATGTGAGTCAATAGAAAGCGATTCGAGTTTACTTAAATTTTGTGCCATTATGCCCTCACAAATGTAACTCTCAACACGCCCTCCTATTTCTATTTCTTTTAAATTTTCCGCTTGTGATTTAATAAATCTCAGAAAATCGTCCGTTGAACTCGTAATGAAGCAAGGATTCGATGGGTACTCGTAAAGGCTCTATACCTTTGGTACTCGTCAAAAATCCAATGAGAGGTGAGTTTGTTTATATGAAATCGCTATGTCCTCCGCTACATACAAAGTTTGACATTCGACCATACCTTGTGTTGACGTTCATTGCAAAAATCGAGATACATTGAATTCATCCTCCATACAAATTGTTCAAAGATTTCGCGATATCACTCTTAAAATATCGTTCAGTGTTCCCGCTTTTCGAATGGACGAAACGTTAACGACAGAAAAATTTGTCGTTCACTAACCTCCCCCACCTAGAGCAGGTAAATCGTAAATGGTCTTAAGTCACTTGTAAAATATGTCTTTACAAAACAGTTGACAACGATTAATTCTGCAAAAATGTCGCAAAGCCGACCCGTCCGATTCAAGTCATTGTGGAAAAAAGAATCCAACGACAAAAACGCATTGTATGTCGATATCACCACAGATCCAGACCGTTTTCCATTAGAAACATTTTACCGAAAAAACCAGGAGACTAGATCTGCCGAGAAAGACGATAATCTGTCGTTGCAGTATCGAAAAAATGGAAATTACGATTTCGCTTGCAATAATTGGCATTCGGCTATCAAATGGTACAATAAGAGCTTGTGTTTTGCTGAAAACGGTTCGCCAAACATTGGCCTAGCGATTGGTAATCGGTCGCACTGTTTTCGCAAATTGAATATGTTCCAGAAATGTCTCGTCGATATTGATTTGGCATTGAAGTGCAACTATCCTGAAGAATCGATGCATATATTGGAGGCACGTCGAGAGGAATGTCTAAAATACATAAACGATGGGCAAGAATTTGTACCACACGTCCCTGTTTTGTCGTTTGAACCGAAGGACCGGTTTCCAAGCATGGCAAATATCCTGAATATCGAGAAAAATCGGAAATTCGGTCGACACATTAAAGCGAACGCGGATATTGCCGTTGGCGAAACTGTTCTGGTTGAAGAGGCTTACGCACATAAAGTTATCATTGACCAGTACGTGCGATGTAATGTTTGCCGCCGTTTGGATACAAATTTAGTTGCGTGTAAAGACTGTACGGACGACCTGTTTTGCTACCAAGAATGCGAAGGGAACCGTTTCCATAAAATCGAATGTAACATGAAAACAATGGGTACAGTCGAACAAATCAGCATGTTCCACCTGCAAATCATAAGGACAGTTTTGGTGGCATTGGCCACATTTCCAAATATCGAGCAATTTGTGGCCTTCGTTGAGGAGACTATTGCCGATGATACCTTGGACATTCCCGAATCAGAACCGGTCGACGATCGGTCCAAATATCGAATGTTTTTGAAACTGTGGACCAATTCAACTATCGAAAACGATATGTTCAACTGGCGAGTCTTTTTTCTCCACAAGACTTTGATGAGGCATTCGGAATTCAAAAAAGCATTCGCCCCATTAAAATATCAACGATTTCTGATGCATCTAATTGGCCACCACAGTGCGGTTATTCATTACAACGCCCGATCGTCGATCCAAGCATTGACAACTTCATATACGACGGAACTTCTGCCACTGATCGCTGCATACTTTAACCATTCCTGTGCACCGAATGTATGTACCGTGATCTGTGACAATGTCGTCTCTGCAATTGCCATTCGTCCGATTAAGAAAGGTGAACAATTGTTCATATCGTACTTTGGCCGAAGTCTTCACCGAAGCACTGCAGCTCGTCGACAACATTTCGATGCTTATTTTGATTTTGTGTGCGAATGCGAAAGATGCCGATCATTAGAGCCATTTGTGAGCAGCTATGATCTGGGACTGATCAAATGGGTTCTGTCTAACTACCACAAGTGTAAGTTTGACTTCAACGACGAGAAAGCAATTGCATTGTTTCGAGACAAATGTGCTGAATATGCAAGGAAACATGGTCGTAAGCTGTGGACAGATGAAGTTACCCATGTGATGGACTGTTTTGTTCATATGATCGAGCACCAGTTCAAATATAGACTGACTTTGTAAGGTGTTTCCCTTTGGTGTTTCACGTTTAGTTTTGTATCTTAATGTACAGTTCGTTGCTTCAATATGTGAGAAATAAATGGTTCCTTCATTCGAAGAGAAAAAACGAAACAAATTTTTTCGTTGACTGGTTCATGGATAGGTTGGGCAAGACAGCTTCTAGTCAGACTTCTGAGTTTACTTTCCTTTCGATTTAAATCTAAAAATTTGCGATTCGGTGATGGATTTTTACAGACAATTTCGATGAAAAATCGCGAGTCTTCAGAAGCACTTGATGGGATCATGTGACTAAGTAAAAGCGAAATCTTTTCGTAAAAAATGTTTTATTTGAGAGTAATATAATCTTTTAGTCTTTCCATTCCAACCACTTATTTCCGAACATTTCAATACTTTTCGAGTTTGATGACCGTCCATTGCAGGTAGAGTCCAAATTATCGGCTTGATTATCAGTTCCATTGTGTCTGAAATAGGTAAATCTATTAGTTTGGTTAGTTACTGCAAAGTATCAGCAGAGAGGGGCAGATGTTTGGAGATTTCGAAGAAAATCTTTTGAGGATTTTCAAATGATTTTCTGGGGATTTTCTTTGCCTTTTTTGAGGGGTTTATACTTTAAGGATATTCTTCTTGAGTCTGCAGGATTATCTTGGATTGCCAAGGAATTTTTTAATTCTCTGGAGAATTCTTTTAGGATGGTCTGATGAATGGATTTTCAGTTTCTGAATATTGTTTCGTCTGATGGCCACTAGGAATTTTTTAGTTTCCGAATTTTTCAAGGATTTTCCTTCTGTTTTTAATAATCCTTAAAATTCACACAAAAATTCCTTAATTTGTGAATTTACAAATTAGGAAATTTTTTAAGCGAAGTGACTATTTGCACCCAACTCCAACGGAAATCACGCTTTTGTTATGAAAATTATAAGAGAAACGTTACCATTTCACTGGAAAAACAAGTTGGTTTTGAAGCTTGGCTTTAAACAAACGAAAATACTTCTTTGAAGCTCAGAAAATTGATTTTTCCTTTAATAAATGGAAACGCTAATACTCGTTAATACTGGAAACGTTATTATTTACGTACCGAAAAAGCTCAATTCCAGAGGATTTTTACAAATATTGACAGAAAAGCTAACAGAGCGGTTCCAAGGGATTTTCCTATTTTACAGAACGTAATGAAAAGGCTCAATTCCTCCGGCCTGAATTCACAATTCACTTCAGGTTATGTCCCTCATTGGACATATAGAAGTAAAATTAGGACCTTGTTGGTTTTGTCCACTGTGTGCGATGGAATCGAATTCTTGGAAAAAAATAAAATTCTTGGATTTTCGATACGTCGTATCGATTGGGTTAAACATAGAGTGGGTTCGAATTCGAGCACCCAACCCGTCAAAATATAGGAAATGATTTACATTCGAAAAGTATTGGCGTGCGTGAGAGTAGCAGGTCAAACTTTGAAAATAAATTTTCATTCTTCACTTTGGACCAATCATTTTGACACCAATTCGGTTTCTCTGGCAGTCCTGCTTTCGAGTCTAGTTTGGAAATGGTTTTATCAACCCCATCTTACCATGACACTTCGCTCCGTATGCTTCGCTTTACTGACTTCTCCAGCAATTCTTTCAAAATTTCAATTTCCAAACTTTGTTTGTCGGTCAACTTCTTCAGTCGAGCAATTTCTTTCGCCTGCTCTTCAATCTTTGATTGTAACTTTTCATTTTCTACATTGTTGGAGCTCATGCTGTCAATATCACCGCCGATGCCACCAAGATGATGCTCTTTTCCACTCGGTTCCGATGATAGATCTACGAATTCAACATCCGAAGCCATTTGACTCTTTCTCTTATGTAATTGTTTCGTTGGAGGACTGTTTGGGGGAAACATTGTCGTTGGTCAAACGATTGTAGATTATTTCAACTGAGTACCAATTATATGAGATGATGTCCTGGCCGTTCTGGTCTACATACTCGATGACATCTTGTTCGTCTTCCGAGCTGGAGTCGACAGTGTAGGTTTGGCTACTTTCATCGTCGTCTAAATTAATGGCATCGGAAGTATCGCTAAGAACGTGGTGCTCAGCGTCTTGATATAATCTAAAAATTTGGTTTCAGTTAGATGGTCAGAATTTACTCACTTGACCCCTTACCGCTTACCTCATACACTCTTCCGAATTCGTTGAGTTATTCATGCCAACGTTAGTGGAAGTTACTACCGATCCAGTTCTATTAGATGTTGTAACGCTGGAGCCATCACTTCTTTCGGTCGTATCAGCATACAATCCTTTGTCAACTAATTTCGAGCTAGTTAATCGAAGACTGTGTCCGGTATAGTTTTCCGGGTGGTCCAATTTAAGAAACTCCGCAATTTTCCGAGCCATTTTAGCAATGGTAACTTTTCCCATCGCTGCAGCAATACACTTTCCTTCTCGATAATGAAGAAAGAATCTGTCCGTCGTGATCTTAGGTGTTTTCAATCTCAATTGAAAGTATTTTCGCACAATGTCGGCGAATTCTCCACTGATCGAGTACACTTTCGACATATTGGCCATTCCGTCCGGAATTCTCAGAATAATCTCCGTACCATAATCGTTCACCATGTTCAACCTAATATTTTCTAGATCTGTAAACTGACAGTCAGCATATATTCCGATCACAGCCACGGCCTGCGTTAAAACACGTTTTTAATTGCTAATCGATTGATATAACCGTGAAAGAAGCCATACCTTCATTGCCAAATACTTAGTATCTGGAGCTTCAGTCAAAAATTGATTAATCTCTTCATCGGAGAAACCCTTGGACGAACCACTTGTTTTACAGTTTGTTATAACAACGCCTTTTTGTCTCAGAAACACGTACAATAATAAGAATTTCCCAATATTCACTTTGTGTTTGGATCGCATTTCGATTTTTAATGTGGAAAAGAGGGTCGACAGCGCTTCCGGAGTTAAACTTTCTGCAGCTTCCCGGAAAAATTCCATGAAAACGTCTTCGGTGAACGAATTTTTGTTCCGCGATTTTCGCCAGCTCATAAATTCGTCGTAACCATTCAGATTCGATTTACCTAATGGAACCAGTGGTGGTACCTCTGCACTGGTACTCAAAGTGCGTCCCTGAGTACTTGTCATAATTTCAAAAAAATCACAAATTTGCGGTGAATATTCCACCAATCAATCGGTTATTGTCCGATATTGTTATGAACTATTCTATGTTAATAACGAGGAACACTTTGAGTTATCCGGTTCCATTTTATTCCATTGTGTTGCTATTATCTTCACGAAATAAATCTTAAGAGCAGCAATTTGTAATTACTGAGAATATTAACAATTCTTTTGAATCTCGTTAATCCATTTTTGTAAACAAATAAACAAATTTACAGAACTGACACAACTGAATTTTCTTCAATTTTAGCGATATTGTAGTGTAGGCGCGTTTGTATCCATACAGCCATATTGACTGAGAGTTCGATAGAGTCAAATTCGTTCTAATTCTGATAATATAATTTCCGTTTACATAACGAGGGTTGATACGGGACGGTGACCCGCAAAATCGACCCGTCCAATATCGTACACATTGTACAATTTAGTCCCAGTCCAATTTCGTTCTGTATATTTTCGTCCAGACCAATATCGTTAACTGCTACAGTCCAATATCTTTTTGTCCAATATCGTTCTGTCCAATATCGTCAACCGTCCAATATTGTTCTATCCAATATCTTTCTCTCCAATATCTTTCTGCACAACATCGTCAACCGTCCAATTTCATTCTGTCCATTATCTTTCTTTACAATATCTTTCTGTCCAATATCGTTCGCGGTCCAATTTCATTTTGTCCAATATCGTTCTGTCTAATATCGTACAGTCCAAAATCGTCAACCGTCCAATTTCATTCTGTCCAATATCGTTCTGTCCAATATCTTCCAGTCCAATATCATTCTGTCCAATTTCATTCTGTCCAATATCATTCTGTCCAATATCATTCTGTCCAATATCTTTCTGTCCAATATCTTTCTGTCCAATGTAATCGCTGTGTTCACTATTCATGCCGTAAGTGTGCCAAAAATTTGAATTTTAAGTGAACAATTCGACGAAAAAGTGAACCGAAAAATACATTTCACCGCTTCATTGTATGAAAATGACGCTACGTTAGAAAGACCTCCGCAATTTCCATTTTGAATTTCGACCGCACTTACGGCGTGAATTGAACAGAATGATATTGGACAGAAAGATATTGGACAAAATGAAATTGGACAGATATGCCGCACTGTAGTAAGGGGCCGTGACGCAAGTCCAGTCGTGAATTACAAAAGAACTGGAAAATTTTAACTCCAAAAATGTCATCCAAAAAATTTCATCACAGATGACAGATGTTGGGGAGACCATAAAATTGGATAGAACTTTTTTGGATGACATTTTTGGAGTTAAAATTTTCCATTCCACGAAATTGTGTTGGGCCTAGGTGATACAAAGAGCATATGAATAATAAATGACCGTTCTTAATTGATTCACCACTTGCATTTGCATTTGCAACTGATTTACAATTTTTAAATTGGTTAATCACTGGTTGATAAGGTGACGGGAAAAATCTCCGAGTGTTTTATTGTTGCAGCGGCGATAATATCGTTTTATGGACGATAATATCGTTTCATGGACGATAATATCGTTTCATGGACGATAATATCGTTGCTAGGACGATATTATTGTTTCATAAAACGATATTATCGTCTGGAAAACGATATTATTGTCGTCTGATACGATAATATCGTATCAAAAACAATAATATCGTTTCACGGGTGATATTATCACTGCAGAAACGATAATATCGTTGCATAAAACGATATTATCGTCGCAAAAACAATAATATCGTTTCAATCGACGATAATATCGTTTCATGGGCGATAATATCGTTGCGCGGACGATATTATTGCCGATTAGTCTAGTCGATCAAACGTTCTAAAACTTAGGTGTTAATTTTTTTTCTCGTATTGTCTAATAATTAGTCTGTGTAATTCATTGCACATAAAAAGCGTTTTAACACGCAGAGGGATCCGGCCCATTGCTTCGCAGCGAAGCGGAGGGCCGCAATGCGAGCCGGGCGCCGGAACGGTGTTGGTAACTTAGGTGTTAATTTTTTTTCTCTCGCATTGTCTAATAATTAGTCTGTGTAATTCATTGCACATAAAAAGCGTTTTAACACGCCGAGCGATCCGGCCCATTGCCCCAGAGCGAAGCGGAGGGCCGCAATGCGAGCCGGGCGCCGGAACGGTGTTGGTAACTTAGGTCTTAATTTTTTTTCTCTCGCATCGTCTAATAATTAGTCTGTGTAATTCATTGCACATAAAAAGCGTTTTAACACGCCGAGCGATCCGGCCCATTGCCCCGGATTTATTTAAATTTACAGAAGCAAATTATAGACGGCAACTGAATTCACCCTTCAATTAGAAAGGTGTTTGGTTTGCAATAGAAAGATAAAAGATGGATTCTGGAGATATTATAACTAGAAATGGAAATAACAAATGAATGGAATTTTCAATAATTTTTAGTGAATAATTTAACTGGACTACTGGACTACGTATAACGATAATATCGTTTCATGGGCGATAATATCGTTGCAGGGACGATAATATTGTTACAGAAAACGATATTATTGTCTTCTAATATGATATTATCGTCGCCCGGACGATAATATTGTTTCACGGGTGATAATATAATATCAGAAATGATAATATTGTTTCTTGCACGATAATATCGCTTGCACACAAATAGCCAAAAGTATGTACAGACTTACTAACCTTAAGTCCAATATCTTCCTGTCCAATGTCTTTCTGTCCAATATCATTCTCTCCAATATCTTACTGTCCAATATCTTTCAGTCCAATATCTTTTCGTTCAATATCATTCAGTCCAATATTATTCAGTCCAACAAAATGCGACTTGACGATGTTGGACTGAAAGAAATTGGACAGAACGAACTTGGACAGAAAGATATTCGATAGAACGATATTGGACTGAATGAAATTGGACCGTGAACGATATTGGACAAAAGATATTGGAAAGAAAGATAATGGACAGAATGAAATTGGATCGTGAACAATATTGGATAGAACGATGTTGGACAGAAAGATATTGGACAGAATGAAATTGGACGGTTGACGATATTGGACAGAAAGATATTGGACATAAAGATAATGGACAGAATGAAATTAGACCGTGAACAATATTGGACAGAACGATATTGGAAAGAACGATATTGGAAGAAATGATATTGGATTGGACGATTTTGTAACAGATGAAATTGTACGGGTCGATTTTTCATAGTGCCATACGAGACGAATCCAATGGCATCAATACACGAATATTATAATTTTTCTAAACTTTTGTGTTTAGAACTTTTATATATCATCCAGATTCCTTCGGAGTAGCTGCTCCACGTGATAAAGATAATCTGTGCTTTTTCATTGCATCCAGCACTCTTAGAATAGCTCCACCAGGTCGAAAAATAGAGACACACATTACTTTCTCTGAAGACACTGGTACCTCGGCTTCAACAACTTTAATAGCGAATGAATTTATACTACAAAGCCGACTCGTTACCTACAAATATATTGACGTATAAAGTCCACTAAAAATAAAGGAATGAAGCATAGCACTGAACCAAGCACGGTTGGTATAATGCTACTGCGTCGCATTTTTATAGATGAGAAGAGGTGCCGTTAAATTATTCTACTGCTATGTTTGGTATCGCGATTCCTTCTTGCTACCGCTGCTCCACTGGACGTCACAAGGTATTCTTATAGATCATCTTCAAGGACGTTTGAAATGCCACCCACGATGAGGGAAGCCATCCAATGAACGTCAACGCAAGGTATGGTCGAATGTCAAACTTTGTATGTAGCGGAGAACACAGCGATTTCATAAAAACAAACTCACCTCTCATGAGAGGTGAGTTTGTTTATATGAAATCGCTATGTCTTCCGGTTTGTATGAACAGACCATACCTGGTTTATACTTTCATTGAAGCCATCCACGTTAAAAAAAAATCATACAATTGAACGAATTAACGAAACTTTTAATATTGTCGTGATTCTTCAGAAAGTCTACGATTTTTGTCGCAGTTTCTTCACCTTTCAGCTATCTATAGCGCTTTAACGGAATATCTATTAAATTAATCAACTACCGACACACCAATATTCCGAAATCACTGGAACTGGTACCACTCTAATATATGTTGTATATAAATCTAACAACGATCTAACATTTACTGTAATGCTTTGCGCAGGAATCAACCTTCCGGCACAAGTGAAGTCTTTTCATGGAAGCACCACTAAATTAATTGGATCAAAGCATATCAACCGGCCCAACACGACGACTTCAAAGCTTAAAAATATTTACCTGGAAAATTAGTCAAAATTTAGACCAAAAGCAGAGATGGTACCTTTTATTGTCGCAAGTTTGAATGAACTGCCTTACCTCAACTGAATTTCGTATTGTCTCCAATTTTCACGTAGATACCAACATGAAAACACTTAAGTTACCTTCGAACCGAAAAACAGGTTCTTGTTCTAAACATTGTTTTGTATTGCTCTTACGCACCTGATGTTATGTTCTCTCTGCACGGTGGAATGTTAACCTATTGTATTGTTATTAAACTGAAAAGAGATTTTTAACACATATATACCCAGTCAGACAGTGATGGCTGCTGCGACGCTTAAGTCCATAACAACTTATTTTTTGTATTTCTAAGGCGTTCGGTGCTATTTTAGTTATTTATCAATTATTTGTTGAACAATTTGTGTAATCGAAAAGACATCCGATAAACTGCGGTTACAATTTTGTGCAATAAAACGGTTTTGTGATTGAACCGCTTATTAATCATACAACAAATTTCAAATTCTTAGCGACATTCCTAAGATCATCATGCAATATTGTTGTTAAGACGTGAGAGCATGAACATACCCACACATTCTTTCACAATAATAATATTCTTGACACGAGAAATTTTACTCTCTCACTGTTTATGTTATTAAGTGTGATGCATAAGGAAGACAAACCATATAAACAATAATTGCAGTAGAAATAAAAATACGGAAAAAAGTTTTACAAAAATTGGAAAATGGGTTCAAGGGTTCCATTGACAACGTTATGCGAAAAAACTGCACCCGGTGTGCCTCAGCTATTGGATGATTTGCATAAATTGCTGGATGATCAGGAGAGCTGTGACATTGTATTTCTTCTTGGACGAGATGAAGAACGTGTGTATGCGCACAAGATATTATTGATGGCAAGGTAAACAGGTTTTGTTTTGATTTGAGTGGACAAGTTCGGAGACGATGTCAAAGATATCGTCATATAACGTTTAAATCTACTTCATTTGTTTAACCTGTCACAGACGGCAAGCATAAACAGTTTTACTGTCTGATCTATTACTTCATTTGATCGAAGATTTTTAGATTTATTTTTAGAAATCTTTTACTTCATTTGTTTTGAGCATGGTTTTTGCAATATAAAATCTCATTAGTCAGAGCTTATCGTTTATTCTTGCTGTCGTTATCGATAACAAATGACAGCCGTCTGTAACAGGTTGAAGTATCGCTTCAGAGTTAGATACCTCTTTAGATTTACCAAAACCTTCACCCTGTGGGCTATGAAAATACTGCTTGACTCTACCATTCCCGGATCATAAGATTGAATTCTCCAAGGATGAATATTCTTAACTTTCTATGTCAGGTGTACCACGAAGACCAGTTAATTATAACTTGCCTTGCGGTAGGGAAATGCTCAAATGTAATAGGTTTTTGTAAACTAATTAACTTCACTTGCATTTCATGGACCAGAGGGAAGTTTACCGGAATACAGAGCGCAAGGAATGAAGTACTGACAAAATTTGCGCGCCTCTAATGACCAACAGAGGTCTTCTATTCTATCTCAAAAATATTTGAAATTGGAATCGATCAATTAAGCAAAATAATGATGTGGCGTAGCAGAAAAATTATGTTTTTACCACTTGTCCTTAATTGATGTATGTACGTACAACCCGCAATTTCAATAAAATTGAAGGGGTAAATCAATTTGATGTCCTTACACGCTCATCCCGCTTTAATTAAAGTACTTAACGATTAGTCGCTTGCAGTGAATATTGAAACCTTACAACATTTCCGCATTGAATGTGTTCTGATAAAGCATAAAATAATAACACGACCGAATTGCAAACTTTTATCAATTTAAAATCAAAATCCATGCAAACATTTATCCAATCCACTTCACCTTCTGTTACTTTTCGAATAGTCATGGAATGGATGTTTGCATAGGATATTCGTTGATGGAATTTTGAAATTGGATTTGTATCCTCAAACACTCAAGTGGATTTGATGGATGAAGTAATACAGAAGATTCGTCAATTCAGCTTGTGTGTGTATATAGCAATAAACATTCGAATGAATTCGAAAGTTAAAAAGCAGATAACTGGAATTCAACTGTACTTTAGAGTGGTTGCTTTGCATTTACAAAGTAAAACATTTTCCATTAAAAAATGCTTTGCAGGATGAAGAAAATTTAGATCTGTTATAGGCCGAGTGAGAAATCTCAATAAAACCCTTACCCGAATCAGCCGTAAGAATCCGCTATTACATACTTTACACATAACTTGAATACCAATATTGAACTGAAAAATTTAACAGAATTGTATCCATTTGTCTTACAGATGCAAAAGCTTCCAAACAGCTAAACGTGGAGAATTTCGAATACCCAGTGCGACGGTAACTCCAACTACCATAACTCCAACGCCGATCCGTATGCCGAATGTAATGCCTGACGTTTTCCGCCAATTCATAAGTTATGTTTACACCGGAAAGGTATTTTGTGTGCAATTCATTCATCATAAATTTATTTCGAAGTGACTGTTTCCACCCGGGTGCCATTATTCAAAAAAATTCATCTAAGTTTGCGTGGCTGGTGAAAGGTGATCAAAAACCGAAAACTTGCTTTTTTCTTACAAAAATTTCTTCAGTTACACGAGCTGTACAGGGTCGTGTGTGGTGTCATTAGAAAGGTAATCACATGTACTATTGAGCCGAATAGGGACTTATTGGGTTTTAAATTCATCGACACTGAGATATGTGCAGTGAAGTTTTCAACGAAGACTTACACTGTTCTTACTAAAATTTCTCGAGGCACATAAAACGTACATGGTCGTGTGGGGTGAAAGGTAATTTAATGTGCTTTTGGGCCAAATAGGGTCTTATGAAGTTTGGATGCATCTATGATGAAATATGTACGCCTAAACATTTCAACTTCTATTTCATCGTAGATGCATCCAAACCACATAAGACCCTATTTGGCCCAGAAGCACATTTAATTACCTGTCAAATGACACCCTACACGACCATGTACGTTTTGTGTACCTCGAGAAATTTCAGTGAGAACAGTGTAAGTCTTCGGTTGAAAACTTCAACTGCACATATTTCAGTGTCGATGAATTTTAAGAGCGCTCAACCCTTGGCAAATTTTTAGCCTACATTTGTGCGCAAAAATATTCGTTTTTTGATGATTTCTCTGAACCAAAATATTTTTTTGAAAAAGTACAACCATTAAAGCATGGAAAAATGTGTTACTTCTAAGAGAAAATTTGGTTTGTGAGTCAAAACTTTACCTACTGGGAGAAAGCATTGCAAAATGTGTAATTTACACATTTTGCAAATGTTTCTCCAAGTGGTATAAGTTATCAACCACAAACCAATTTTTCCATTAAAAGTAACACATTTTTGCATGCTTTAATGGTTTTACTTTTTCAAAAAAAAGATTTTAGTTCAGAGAAATCATCAAAAAACGAATATTTTTGCTCACAAATGTAGGCTAAAAATTTGCCAAGGGGTGAGCGCTCTTAAACACAATAAGTCCCTACACGTCTCAATAGTACGTGTTCATACCTTTCTAATGACACCACACAAGCCCCTGTACGGCTCGTGTAAATTGAGAAATTTTTGAAAGAAAAATGCAAGTTTTCGGTTTTTGATCACCTTTTACCAGCCACACAAATTTCGAAGATTTTTTTTGAAAGTGGTTTTGGCTTCTAGGGTCGAATACCTTTCTAGGCACATATTTAAAAGTCTACTGGAGAATGCGTCCGATTTCGGTAGGCTGTTTTCCCTCCTCGGTTTTCTTGATATTTCGTGAATTTCTGAAAATTTCTCGAATTTCTTGAAATTTTTCGATTTATTTGATCGAAATTTCTTTAAATTTCTCGATTTTTTATTTGAAATTGACGGGATGAATATTTGTAATGTAAATTGCTATCAACGTGATTGTATTTAGAAGGTAAAAAACTACAAAAATGACACTCAAAAGGAAGCGATAACATTTTTTTCGTAACTAGTGCTACGCGACTTAATCACGCATGCTAAAATGCTTTTTGAATTCAATTCCAGCACCGGCTCAAGCTTGAAACCTCTCACTCGCTAAAAAAGCATTTTAGCATGCATTAGGAAAATAACTATAACTGGTTTACACTTGTCGGCTTCTTCGAAAACTACTTGAGAAAACTTTTGTTGTTTGCGAGTCTCATTGATAATTCCACGATGAGTGCCAACGTGACGATCCTTCACACAGTCAAATGCAACATAAAGTGTCCTGTTTCAACTTCCTCGGAACTTTTGGCAGTTCATACAATCCAAAGACGAAAACAACTAAAAATCAACGGCAAATACCAGCGAGATGGTATTTTGTCAAAGTGCAACAGCTCACGATGAAATCGTACAAGGGAGCCGCTACTCCTAAAATTACATAATCTTAACGTGAAAACTCTTCGTTAACCAATTCCCTGAATGAAACCAGTCTTAAATTTGTATTTTGATGATTTGGAAGTTATGTACCGAGCCGAAGGCAGGGAACATAGTCCAAATCAGCGAAATAAACATTTAGGACAGTCATGCATACGCTATTTTCCACGATAATAGTTCGAGATTATAAAACTGTTGCAGTAACAGTTGGAGCTGATGATCAGCTGAGAAATTCTTCCAGTATTGCCAACACTGATGATGAACGAATTCTCACAAAAAATTAAAGAAATGTAATTACAGTTAGAGGTAGTGAAATTTCAGCACGATGTGTTGGCGAACTCGCTCCGCTCGTATCGGCAAACTCACATCTAGTGCACAAAACAAGGCTATTTACTAACTAGTTAGCAAAATAGCTATTTCTTTCCACAATAAATTATAGATGTTGCACAACAGGAAAATTTATTTTTCTCATGGAGATACCTTATATTGAAGACTATTTACACTCGGGAGCAAATAGTGTATTAAAATAAGCAGTGAGTCCATGGAATGTCAGAATTTTTTGTGGATCATGGATCATCGGAAGTTGCTGTATCGTTAAAATGATAATTGAAGTAGTAGATTTCGTATCAAGATTCTTGATTCAAGAGGCTTTGAAAATCAAAAGAAGTTAAGTAAGAGGAGTGAGTAAACGATTCGATAAACTATTCTGAATCATTTAATTGTCGCCTGTTCTCATAATGCTGTAATTTCTCTCCTTACAATACGCCCAAGTTCATTGCTCAGTGTAAATACATAATGGATACACACAACAAACGATATTTCCAACAACATTAACAGTTTCTCCTCGTTCACCTGTTTCGTCTACATTCATATTCATGTAAATTCATATTTACTGTTCAAGGTATACACAGCACAGTCGGTTCTCAAGAAAATGCAAAACTAATTTGCCCCCTTGAAAAATTTTCTTGCTAAGAGAAAAGTTAAAGTAAGAGGACACTTGAGGAAAAGTTTGTTTTCTTTATTATTATTTGAATTTGAAATTATAATTTAAATGTGCTGGCTCTGTTGTTGAAAACATTATTTGAAGTCTCTCTGGGTGCTTTTTTACTATTAAAGTGCTACAATACAATGCCGAACTGGAAGCAATTTTCAATTGAATTAATTCTCAAATTAGTTTTCGGTGGAACTTTTTTGCATTACAGGAAATTATTTTGCGTTTAGCTTGGGTGCACCGTTAGTGTATATTTTTATACGTTAATTGTGTAGTCGTTGCCTTTACATTTACAGTTTTGTTTTAATATTCAGATTATACAGCAAGATTCCCGAGTGTTTGAAATGATGACCCTGGCTCAAGACATGGGGATGGAAAAATTAAAGATTGAATGCGAGGATCATGTTATCTCAACAATGAAAGGTAAACTGTTGAAAATAGCAGTCTTACAATCGAAAACGATGCTTATAAAATTTTAGAGAATAAACTTCTAACTTGTTTTTCCTCATTTGCAGTTGATAATGCCTGTACGTTTTTAACCGCTGTTATGGATATCCAAGAGAAAACTTCAGGTGAGTGAATTTAAGTAGGCATATTGACTCAATATTATTGAGAGAACAATTAGTCAGTGCGGGTGATAAAGTCCAATAATCGTAGAATTTGAATGGAAAAAATTCTCTTTGACACACCTTCCTTAAATGTTGATTTTTGGCATATAAATCATTCTGGAAGGAGTGTTTTACTTTACTTTACCTACTTTGTAACTTTTTGGACGCTATCACCCACACTAAATAGGTTTCTTATCTAAATCGAAAGTATTTTACATGTGTTTAAACAATACTCTCTCTAGCAATCAAACTACTTTGATTAAGGTGGTGAAAGTGTCAAGTTGCCTTTGGAATTTACATGTAAATTACAGCGTAGTCAGTCAAAATATAGAATAGTATTTGTGGAATACAAAGGAATAAGGTGTGAATTTGACACATAGAGCTGAGAGTTCGTTTGCTAGATAGAGTATTGGTTTAAACAACGCACTTCAAGTGGTACTCTAAATTGGGTACTGAAACTCATCTTCAAGAAAGTTTGAAATGCCATCAACGAAAAAAAATCATAAAAATTGATGAATGAACGAAACATTCAACGAAACTTAAGTAAGGTCTGAAAATACCGTAACTTGAAGATGATTTATAACGGTTACTGGTATAACCGGTAAATTTACACATTTAAAACCCAAAATTGAATACATTGTTCGTTAAAAATGTTTGAAAAATGGGTACATGAAAATTGTTGACATAAAATGTATGAGTCATCTGTCAAATTTTTTAACGCATGATGTGAATCTCATATAAACGCTCATTCTTCATTTTTTTTTAATAATTCAATTTAAGGGATGACATCTAAACAATTTTTTTAAATTCTTCAAAACAAAATACGGGTCCAACATTTTAGCCTTTCGGACCAGATAAACTCCATGCCAGATGAATTTGAGACTATTTCTGTGAAATGGAAAAGGCCTAGTCCCTACCCATAATGAGTCAATTTTGCATAAACACTGAAAGAAAATGATAATGTCATCAAAATGAAAATTGAAATCTAGCATTTTAAAGCAACGAATTTTACCAAGGTAGATATAATGTTGACCTTAAGTTTTAGTTTGATAGGTGTTATGTTCCACTCGAGCAAAAAAAAATCGACGAAAAAGTATATGAAAGTATATGACTATTTCCTTGTAAACTGTGACGTATTTGGAATGGATACCCTTTTTTCGATTTTTTCCCATACAAAACCAGTATATGGAAGTATATGAAAATTCAGTATACCGTCATGCACTTTCATATACTTATTTAGCATATCACCGTATATTTTTATAAGCTCATGATGCTGTGGTGACATTTGTGAGAAAGTTGAAATTTTCCACAGAACTTGCTTCCCATGAAATGTGACATTTTCGGTTTTGATTACCCATCTTCGTTTAGTCACAATCTTCATTGACTTTAAAGGATGAGAAACTCATTGAAACAAAATTTTTCTTATCAGTTGCACATTTTTCTGCTAATATCCGTTCCTAATACCTAACGAGACAAAGCCCTACACACATTCCTAACAAGAGAACTAGTATCATAAAGGTAATATTATGGTACTGTGTCAATACAAAGGAACTCACTATAATCCGAAGATTATTAGTACTGATCTCGTTGATTTTTCAGAGCTTTGTGCAGCAATAAATTAATGAAATTTCATTTTTCTTAGAATTCGCTGCAATTGCACATGTCCTGCATTTAGATACTCATATACATAGCAAGTTTTACGAATTTATACAATTCACGCATAACTCTACCTTCTACCAGAAGATAATTTATTTTTTGAATTTGATAAATAAAAAAATGAAAGATCGATCCCAAAACGGTCTGAACAGAAATTCTACTTATAAAACATACTGAAACCCGCAACGTAACCAAAAAGCCGCAGAACCACAACGTATTATTTAAAAATATTTTCGCGCAAAAACTATCGTACGCCATCTGTGACTTCCACATTCAAGTCATGTGGAACATGTGTTCATTCAGCTACACACCGCTAGATGACTCGTTTTACGCTACCAAACAATCATTACAAACCTCACGGGTATGAACTGCCAAAAAAGCATTGTGTGTCTATGTTACACTAAATACTCCATCGTAAAGCCGGCGCGTCCTCAAACGTTTTGTTAAATAATTTTCCAATTGAAACGTTCAACAAACTCCGACCAAAATGTCGTTCAAGGGCAATCCGAAAGTACAAAAGGTGATGGTGCAGCCCATCAATTTGATTTTCCGATACTTACAAAATCGTTCCCGCGTTCAAGTCTGGCTGTACGAGAACATTTCGCTTCGCATAGAAGGACATATCGTTGGCTTTGATGAATACATGAACTTGGTGTTAGACGATGCCGAAGAATATCACACAAAAACAAAGAATCGACGTCAATTGGGCCGAATAATGCTGAAAGGGGACAACATCACGCTCATACAAAATGTGAATCCGACCGCTAATTGATGGGTGATGTTGAAAGTTTGGTTATGATGAGTGGTGTAAACAATCGTATCATTTAAGTGTGAGAATGATCGCAAATAAAAATATTAAATTCTAATTTCACGCAGACAACGTTTTATTTGTTGTACGAGCTCCGCTGTTTCCGCCACTACAAAATCAGTGCAAGTGGCTTACGCTGTACGAACGTCCAGAGATTGTCATTTGCTTTGAAGAAACTACAAACCTCAGCTATAACAGTGTCAATACCTTTCACAGTTCACAGACTGGTTGAAGATTCAGTTTCAAAATCAATTGACTAAATATGTGGTTTGACGATGATCAATATTCAGGTTTAGAAATACTGAAATCAATTTAGTTTGTAGTTTGTTGGTACCTGAATTAGGTTCCAAACAAAACATTTTTATTTTGATGCCGATTTTTGCTTTATCGAAATTTTGTTTAATTAATTAATCGGAGTGACTATTCGACACAAGTGTCTAATAGCCACATAACACAGCGCATACAATTTGACACCAGTGTAGTGTCGAATAGCCACACAACACAGCGCATACAATTTGACACCGGTGTCGAATAGCCAAACAACAGTGTCAAATAGCCACATAACGCGGTGCATCCTATTCGACACCAGCGGCTAATCGACACCGGATGCAAATAGCATGTCAAATAGCAAGCACTAAAGTTGCTTGGCTATTCGCATCTGGTGTTGAACTTGAAAAGAAGTGGAGCCGTACAACGCACTGTCGCTTGACAGTGCTTTGACTTGTACGAAACGAGCCATTCATAACAATCCGTTCACTGTCACGTTGTGTCACACTTATCCCTTTGGCGTGGTTTTATTTGAACACTTCAGAGTCAGCCAACAAAATTCGACACATTTAACTTAACGTTCATCGCGTCTCTCCACAATGTGTTTCACACCAATACCACATAAATTTCGTCTAGCAAACCAAAATCTGCATCTTGAGCATTTTAGTTTTTCGCTGGAGGTCACTTGCGAAAGACAGAAATCTAGGTTTTCCTTTATCAAATGAAATTCTTGCGTGATCAACGTCAAACCACAATAACTCCCAAATCAGAATCTTGTCTAATTTCAATTTTCCGAGACTTCAGCTCACTAAAATGAAGAACAAATTAATGATAGATCGGTGCAATTACATAATTAGCTTAAACCACAGCTCTGCTCTGTAGCAGTGCTGTGCTTCAACTCTACGACATTCCAGCTGCCACAGTTTGGAGAATCCAATGTGCAGATTGCGGTCCGAAATGGATGCGGAATTTAAGGAAGTCTTAAAGTATTAAATAGTTTTGAATTGATCTGAATCCAGAGCGCGTACGAAAAAGTCTTTCACAAGGTTAACTAATCCCACAGTCCTGAGTGGTGGATCCTCTGGATGTGTAGTCTTTTTCCTTATTAGTTACGAAAAACAGTCGTCTCGCATTGAAAACGTATTTATTTAGTCGAAAAAGGTGTAGCAGATGTAATAATATTGCAGATCAATCATAACATAACGGCTCTAGCTCCTCTTGGATGCAAGATAAAAGAGAGTTGTCTAAAAAGTTGGCTCAAAAGTAGAAAAAATTGTTGGTGTTGCGGAAAAGCGTGGAAAATTGCTGTGAAAATGGAAAATTCGGGTCATTAGAAGATACGTATTAAATTAATAATTGGTCCAAGGTCACCACTCTACTATTCTTTGAAATATTTTTATTCTATGGACCGGACCTGCATATAAAGAAAACATTCTAAAAACAAAATTCCTACCTATAGAGTTCTAAATCAAACAACCCGTCCGTTTACCACTTTCCCATCAGCGTTTTGAATTCGAACCAGCTCCGCTCCAACTGGCTTATGATCCGTCGTTAATTTGCGTATGGATCGATTCCCATTTTTCGTTGCTATCACTGCAGCCAGCGGAGTCTCCGCAGTGACCAATCGTAAGAAGACCATCTCGGATTATCACGATTGTCGCAATGGTTACAGCAGTGCTCGGATAGTTATCCACCGATGGCCATTGCTCTTACATCGACCACATTTCGAAATAGGTCTGAAAACTCGCTCGGATCGCTTTGTGTAAATCTTCGTTGAATGATGGGTGGCGGCTGATGGTAGCGATTAAATTTTTCGAAGTCTATGCCTCCGTGCCACCATGACAGTCGAAAACACAGACTGCATCGAAATTAGGCCCACTGATTTCGGAAAGATAATCTTCCTGATATGGTCGGCTTCCGACGTGTTGATTTTTTTTTATTAAGAAACGCATAGTCTAGTCGATAACGCAAAACGTTTACAAGAGTCTACTGCTTAAATCTCATCCAAAAAAAACTCCCAAATGTATCCTAGTAAGACGAGAAATTTGTATTTTTGCTATAGTTTCCTGTCTCTTCTTATTAGAATACTTTTAGAAGTGTTTTTGGGTGAAATCTAAGCAGAAAACTCTTGTAAACGTTTGTACTGAAAATTGCGTTATCGACTACAATAGCATGTTTGATGACTTTCTCGAATCACTGATGTAATGACTATAGTCCATTGGAGAATTAAATGTAGAATTAAAATTGTCTTGGAGGCTAAGAAGGTATTGAAATCAGGCGATTTATTGTCTTCCTTACCAATTCGGTTCAACCTCTGTAGACTGTCATCAAATAGTTTCCATTTTTCGCTTATCGTCAACATTGTATTTATCCGGCGCACTGGAGCACTGTGTGCCTGTCATTTTAGGTGAAAAGTGTTTATCATGTTAGTGATTGCTAGGAGTATAATAACGGTAATTAGAATTCTTCAAGGTCAAGATCAACATGGTTCTTTCAACAAACAAAAACATTAGAAGACAACATAAAATTAGGTGAACAATGTAGTAATCAATAGTTTTCACACTTGCCATTCTTTTCAGCAAAGAATGTTATAAGTACTAACAAGGTGCTCTATTTCCGATTCTTCTTTTTCTTCTATACGTCAGCAAAAATAGACGTAGGAAACGAGAACAGACTGCAGTTTACATCAGTCTATTAGGCTGAGGGAGTGAGCACAAGGTAAATATATGGGCGGAGGGGGCGGATGTAATGCCGCAATTTTGTTATTTTAAAGACAGGGAGAGATGGCGCTTATAGCAAACTTTCGTGCCACTGCACATCTGATTCGGTTGTATATGGCATTACCTCCTCACTATATTTACCTTGAGTGAGTACACCGAAATAAACAATAGCATGCATACCAACTGGTGAACGTCCAGCTATTGCAAATTCTGCACGCAAGTGAAATTTCCCGATCATCATGTATTCACGTTACCAAAGTCTGCGTTGGTTGTACATTATTGGCTGTGACGAGTAATGTTAAGCTCACGTTTACTATAGAGTTGTGGAATATCGGGGACTGAGTGGTTCAGTGACAAGTTTTTTTTGTTTTAAAAAAACTGCCTTAAAAAATACATTACCTGTCACCGCTGTTTAATTTTCTGTTAGTGTGTCAAGGAGATTATTAACCCTTTGAAAATTATGAAATTTTGACTCAAAGCTGATGTTGCTCTGAGATTTAGTGACAGAGTGCAATAATTTATTTCGCTCAGTTGATCTTAAAATTTGTCGCTTTTTCCATCACCAATGTCAGATTCTCAAAAACGATCATGTTGCGTTGAAGAGTACTTGTCTGCGCTAATCTATCCATGAAATGAACCAATAGGGGTAGTTGAAAGTTCACTTAAATTTATTCAGGCGCACGATTAAGGCCTTGCTTCTGGCATTACTATAAAAGTAGCTATTCAGAGACACTATGTGAACGAATGAACACACTTTTGCGATGAATCAAAGCATTTTTAAAGTTTTAACCAGACTCATTCTTTTTGCTGCAGGTGCGAAGTGTGCATCCTTCATGGACCGATGTATAACATTCATTGGCGAAAATGCATCCGAATGTGTAAAAACAAACGCTTTCCTCAACTTAACTAAAGACGGCCTAATCAAATTGATATCGTCGGATTATGTAATGCCAATTTCAAATTTCCATAAATTCCTCTTTCAATTGATTCTAAAATTGTTGTAGTTTTGCTTGGAGGAGGAGGATGTGTGGCGATGTGTTTTAAACTGGGCAAAACATCAGGTAATATTGAATTGATTGGATTCCTGATTTTTATCGAAGTCTCATGTCATAGGCTGGAGTAACACAACCAACTGCACACTGGACCGAAGAAGAGCGAGCCCATGTATGCCAATATCTGGCTGGTGTAATGGGTCATGTTAGACTTCTGTTAATTGGTAATTACACCAACGCCTATAATAAAGAATATCAAACTCAACATCAACACTGTTACAGATAGCCAAGTTTTCGCTGAAGAAGTGGAACCGACTGGAGCTGTTCCCATGGAACTATCGCTTGAACGGTATCGACATGCTGCTTTGAAATCGAGCAAACAAACCGGCCTTGCCCAACATCCGCCGTTGCCTGGTGGACCGTTGTCCGAGAATGATAAACGTCTTCAGCCGAGGTTACTGTTGAATATGTTCCCTGGGTCGTGCATTTTGAAGAATGACAAATTACAATTGCAAGGTGTCTTGAATGGATGGTAAGAACTTGTTCGATTGAAAGAAAATAAAAATCTTTTTTATGAGCTCTCCACTTCATCTGGCATTCAGGTTCGGTATACCAAAGCAGAGCTGGAGATTGGTTTTTAGAGCCTCGACAAATGGCTATTCGGCAGCAGCTTTCCACCGGAACTGTGACGGTATCGCACCAATATTTGTTGTGGCATTGGTACGTTGTACATGTCGCAAGAGCAGTGCCATTTTCACAAACAATTTTGAATAATTCATTAGGGATCTAGAGGAGAGATCAGCGGTGGATTCAGCGACGTTGCCTGGTCGAAAACCAGTCGTAAAGGTGGCTACATCCATTCTGATCGTGCCTTTCTATTCGCATTGAATAATGGAAACGATCCACCGGTCAAATACGATATCATCAAAAAACCCTATGCCATTTGCTATCATCCAGAGTAAGGCCAATGCTTCAATTAAATTCGGTCGTCATTGCCGCCATTGAATTTACTTTCGCAATTTTTATAGATGTGGCCCAATATTCGGAGCTGGTGCTGATCTGCTAATATCGAACGGTTGCAATACCAACACCGAATCGTATTCCAATTTACCGCATTCTTATGACGGACCGAATGCACTCGATACCAGTCTGTTCGGCGATTATAATTTTTCGATTACCGATTATGAGGTCTACACGCCATCATCCACACCGAACCAATCGAATAAAGTGAAACACGAAAGGTATTAGGTGGATGAGATGATGAGAGTGCAACCGTTGTCATTTCTGATAATTAGGTGCAAAAATAAACTTGTCCGAGTCGTTGTGGATCATCAAATTTGTTTTATTGTTATGACGCCCGGCTGAAACCAGTGCAACTAGTTTCCTTTCCACTCCTTCCGTCTATAGTACGAGAATGTGTAACTGGACAAATCTGGGTACTAAAGTGAGAAACGTTCTGTCTGTTTGAACAATAAAAACCAGCACATTGAATCTGGTGGTCTTATTCTTTGATTGGTTTGTTAGGGTTATTCAGGTTGGTTAGGTTTACTTTCAGAAGTCAGTTAAAATTTCGATTTTAGTCAGAGCATTCCGCAAAGAGCCGACATTAACTTGTGAATGCTACTTATGCATAGAGTAGCGGTTTCATCCATGACATATAGGTGTGTAAAAAGATAGTGCATTGCATATAGGAAGACGACAAAATTGCATTCATATTATACGTATGAAAATTGTCGGCTAAAAATTTACGGTCATGTGCTGTTTTTACCTTAATAAAATACCAGGCAATGGTTATTCATTCGTGTATAATATATTTATCTGTATGTGCACAAGTTCGAGGTCACTTATAATGACCTCTTGATATTCTATGAGAACAGAAACCATATATGAAGAAGAGTAACTATGTGTTTTCATTCTTCTCTTTATTTGTAAAGTTCGAACGTATCTAACCCACGAACACTTGCTTGAAAATATATCGAATTCAACTTCTTTTTTCGTTGTTGTTGTTCAAAGTTGTTGTTCGGGCGAGTGTATTACTTGCGAACCAGTGTTCATTGCGGTTAATTTATTTTTGTGTGGGATGTGTGATTGCTTTTCCTTCTAATCTCGTTCGACTGGCAGTCCTTTAAAACATTTTCGACTAAGATTATTAATCAGCTGTACAATACCATTCTCTCAACGGTAAAAAATAGTAAAATAAAGATGAGCCGAACTTTCTCTTGGAGAAAAATTAGGGTTTGTGATCAATTTAAAGCTCGGAACAGCTTCCATTGAAGACTGATGAGCCACTACCAATAGCAGTGTAATCAGCGGTGATCAAAAACCTGAATCTGATTAGAACTGAACCTGAATTGAAAATTGAGTAGCCGTTCGTCACAGTCACAGTCATTTTGTAAGGTAGGCACGGGTGTAGCGTTGGATTTTGGCATCATTTCTAATAAACGAAGATGTTCGATCCGTAAATAAAGAGTTGAGGGGGTTGGTGGTATCAGACCCGACAAGAAAATGAGTCTAGAAGTTTTGTGATCATGTGCACAAGTGGCAAATAGGTCGATGAGAATTGTAGGATATGCCGCTAAACCAACCGAAAAGTTCAACTTTTCTCCTTTAGACTCTCTAAGCCAAGCTACCGTCCAGACGGACCAACATTAGAGAACGTCAGATTGTTCGAACAGAAATGCAATGTCCAACACAAACGGAAACACAAACGGTTTTTCTTTGGCAAAGCTATATTGTCTTAAAGAAAAATCTTTTGTGTTTCCGTCTGTGTTTGACATTCCGTTTCTGTTCGAATAATCTAACGTTCCCTATTATAATTACCGAATAACCATCTGTACAATTTATTGCATGCAAACTTATGAAAAAACTTCACATGCAAAATTAGGAAGTAGTAGATTTTTCATGAATAACTTATTTTCTCCACTCAGAATCGCTTGATAAAAACAACAGCACTGCTTCTAGGATGCACATAGAAAATATTTAGAGAATGCATTTATTTTGTAAAGATAGATGACTCGTTATATGAGTTAAAACATACAATACAAACAATACTGAGCGACAGCTTTTATCACTGAAGCCCCCATATTTGACTCTTGTCAATTCAGTGTTTATGCTAGGAGCAGTGCTGTGGAAGAACGCATTTTATTGACTTTTTGTCTTATTTATGATCATATTTATTTACGTATCAAGGGTCAAGTCAACGCACTTCAAGCAAAAGTGCTTCGAGCGACAGCTGCCAAATAGAGTACTATTTTGTATGAAAAAATTTTGTTTGATGCACTGTTCAGTTTTGTACTTTATTTAGAGTAGCACTCATGCTTGAAGTGATTTCGTCAAGTGATTTTTTAACAGTGGTACAACCAGAGCCGAAGGCAACGAATGTAAAAAATAGTAAAATTTCTTCCTGTTGGAATTTTCTATTTTCTTTCTTCAGATAATCCAGTGTATAAACTCACATCGAAGGCTTTACTTGTGAAATGCATCTTATTTTACTTGCTTCTCTTAACCTGTTACAGACGGCAAGCGTATGATCAGTATTATTATCGGGTCTATTACTTCCATCGATCAAAGTATTTGTAATCTGTTGAATGCAAATCTTGTACTTCAATTTTTTTAAACATTTATTTTACTATATAAAGGACAATATTACTTAGAGCTTGTTATTATTTTTGTCGTCGTTATCAATAACAGATGAATAGCCGTATGTGACAGGTCAGACGATTTCCATATATTTGCAAACCTTTATCCTGAATCTATTAAGCTGATCTCAATATCCATGTTTCAATCTTAGGCCGCTAGAGGCAACGAAAATCGATCCACAACATCGTTTCCAGCTCGTAAATATCATAATACTTTCTTCGCGAAATACAGAACCTACAATAAATATAACTGCCCTATCTGTACAATCTTTGATGACAGGCGAACATTGACAACGCACGCTGTATAAAACACTAAACGCAAGAATTATCATTCCATCGGTCGCGCATACATATAATTCGTATTTTCATTATATTATATACTGAATGGACTGGACATCATGGGCATTATGTGTATGTATATTTATGATGTGTGGTACAAATTTGTTACTGATAATATTGAATTATAAACATATTTTGCCATTACTAATGTGTATGATTTACGATTTCTTGGTCGTCCTATAAATCATAATGTACTGATCGCATATAAAACGCTGATTGCATATGTTATTTGAGTGTGCACTCATCATCAATTTTAAGTTCATATACGAAACATAAAGGAAAATTCAATTTATTTTGTTGTATTAATCGCATGGTTTTCCCGTACAAATTTCATACCACGTTTCGTAGATCATAGAATGTGTACATAATTCACCCTCATTTCGTAATAAATTGCTCTCAATCGATCACGACAAAATAAAAGAATTCTTTTTTTTGTCTGTGCAATACCTTGAAAATGAAAAAAAAAATCAAGAGGGATTCGTACGTTTTTATTTGCAACTGTACTGCATAGTTCCTTTGGTCTGGGTATAAATACATTGACCCGTAATGTTGACAAAACTATCGCTGATACAGTTAAAAGCCAGGTTCTGAGAGAACCGGGTTTGTCACATACGAAGATAGCTGACGTTCAAATTTGAACTTTCAGTGAACATTTTCCAGATAAAGTTTTATTACACAGAAATTTCACTTCCAAGTCCGTGGTGGCGCAACTAAAAAATTTAGGTGTTACTTGTGTTGTGATCAACTCAGCGGGTCAAGTCTTTCAGAACCTAGGTTGAATATATTATATGTTGCCAGCACTGCCAGCAGCCTAAGCACTCACTTGTTGATTTGTCATTAGATTAATCTATTTTTGGGTAAGAAGCTTAAATGCCTTCCACTGAAAACAGATGTGCCATTGCCAATAGTTGTGTAATTGACAAGAAAGTTTAGATGGAATGAACAAGTAACGATAAGGTGACAAAATGTCTAAAGCCAAAATACCTACATCCAAAATTTAGAAAGTCACAATAACTAAGGCGAAAATGAATATTGGACGAAATAACAATATGTGGCAATGTGGGAAATTTGACAAAAACTTTGCAAGATGTCAACTTCTGTTATTGCATTCAAGTGGTGATTCTCCCCCTTTACCCCCTTCAGCGGGGGCTGCCTCCCCTCGACCCCGCTTTTTTATTTTTCCATGTTCTTCACGGCCTGCGGCGCTAACTATTTTATAAAACTCCTAATATTATTCGCATTTGCGATGTTGTACTTGTATTGTATACTTGAATACAATCGAATATTATTCAGGATATAGTCGATATACTCCATATACTAGGATATAATTGATGTACTCGATATACTCAGATATAATCGATGAACTCGATATACTCGGATATAGGCGATGTACTCGATATACTCGGATGTAGTCGATGTACTCAATATGCTCAAGTACAATCGAATATACTAGATATGCTCGGATATAGTCGATGTACTCGATATAGTCGGATATAGGCGATGTACTCGATATACTCGGATATAATTGATGTACTCGATATACTCGGATATAGGCGATATACTTGGATTTAATCGATGAACTCGATATACTCGGTTATATGCGATTTACTAGATATGCTCTGATATAGTCGATGTACTCCGATATAGTCTATGTATTTGATATACTCGAACAGAGACTATATACTTGAATATACTCAAATACAACCGGATATAGTCGATTTACTCCATATACTCGGATATAATCGATGTACTCGATATACTCGGATATAGACGATATACTCGAATATAATCTATGAACTTGATATACTCCAATACAATCGAATATACTAGAATGTAGTCGATGTATTCGATATACTCAATACAATACAATTATATACGTTAGAATTTAATGTGTTATTAGTGTTTGTGTTCATAGATATTTAACCTGATAGATATTTCGATAGTGTAGACCCTCTTGTACTTAGATAATTCGTCGTTAGAGTTTCTGTTCGTTAGATATTTTTGCGTAGACATTTTGACCGTTTCCCGTCCATCTATGCATACGAGTATGCACTGACAAAGAAAGAGTTCAAAATCTTACCTGTTGCAGGTAACTTTGTCAACATGTAATGTATGTTATCTGTTACAGCTGTATTTTTTTGTATAATACTAGCTACAACTGTGGAAACGTATTGTGTAGGTTCCGTGGTGACAAAGTTACCTGCAACAGGTAAGATTTTCAAATTGTGAAATTTTTTTTTACACTGGAATCGATCCCGGATCATTTTGCTGCTAGCACGTAGCCATCCGGTAAGTACAATTTAGTAAGTAGCCAAAAATTTTGAAAATTTCTGGTTACTTAATGGAAATTGAGCATGAACATGTTGTCGATAAAAATGTTCTTACGGGTACTGATCGATCCGTTCAATTTACCATTCCTTTCCTCCATTCTATTTATGTGGCTTATGCTTTTCGCGTAGCACATACACATATATATCCATTGAAATCATTCCGGCGAAAGAAAAAAGATCAAGAAACAATTTCCAATTCACAAACCGTTAAATTTTTAATAATTTTTTATCGATGGGAAATATTTTTTCACATTCACATATGACTGATGTACGGCATCGATATGATAACAGAATTCATGGCGATGGTGTTAGATATGAAATAATTTTCGTGCCTTTTTCATGTTTGGCAAATTATTATTTTAGTTTTCTGTTTTATGATATATAATTTTCGTTATTCGACGTGAAGTGTTTTTCTTTTCTTTCATTACTCTCGATCTCGCTCTCTCTGTTTCTCTCATTCCATTCTTTCATAATAATTCTGGACTATGGGTTTTCACTTAGACGGTGAAATGTATTATTTGTGAATTGATATCCGCTTGTTGGTCAGTAAGTTAGTATTGCACGATGTGTGCAATACCGTATTATGGAAAACGATTTTACACAATGTGTGTATATGTATAATGTACTGGATGGTGTGTCGTGAGGGTAATTTGAGGATTATTTTCTAATTTAGTTGAATTGATATTATATTGACGATCAGGTCATATGGTAACGTACTACTATCTTCACGATATTTATAATTGAATATTCTCTGCGGCTAGTTTTAAATTGATAGAAATTCAGATTCGATTCCGAAAAGATCTCATCTTCTGTTCCAATAATTTACCTAATATGTCTATTCGATAGCTTTCCGGGTCAGGGAGAACTAATTAACTGACTGAATTTCGTTCATTATCTGTACATTTTCAAATCAATTTCTCGCGGTTGATAGGTACACATAACTGCTCCTAGATGCAGTGCTGTGATAGGTATCGAGAAATTTTACCATACTCTGAACACCTTGAACTCATCGTCTTCATCTGAAAGAAATTTCGTATTCAATTTTCATTGCCCAGCAACGTTCGCTTCTATTTCCAATCCAATATTTCAAATCCAATTCATATTGCACACTTAATACAAAATTGTATGTTATTTGGTTGAAATCGATCACATAGTGCTTTTTATCGATCATCCGACCACCTGCGATTTTGCGGGAATGAATTCACATTATAAAGTCTCGGGTGTATCGTTTCTACAGTGTACAGTGTGTTGCATTAGACAAAAGCTTGTGCATATAATGTAAGAGATCAACAACATGTGTAGAACTTTAGAAAAGCAGTTTGGCATTGATTGCAGTTTGTTTTTTAATTTGTTTAATGTTTCAGCCCTTTGATCTTTGGCTGTGATTTATTGCACCATTCATGATCTTGATCTTTGCGATGAAATCTATAAAACTATTCGCTAAGCATGTATGAATGCTTAGGCATGTAGCTAGGAGTTGTGCTAAGTGAAACTCGATTTATTGAGTACACCTCACTTGTTAATCTATATAGAGACTTTTGAGACAATATTTCATTACATTATTATTACCGAGCGGTATCCGATACAATAGACAAAATACTTGGTGCCATAGCCATTAAAAATTGAAGTCTAAATATACGAAAAGTCCTTACTTTCAATGTTGAGAATTCGTGCACTGAGAGAGCATTGAATTCGTTCAAAAATACCTGACAGCCCGCAGATTAAAATGATTCTTGAAATGAGTCTTCAAAACGAGCTTTAAGATCAAAAAGTCAGAACTAGATGAAACAAGAAATTTTTTTGGGTAATATTGGGACTAACGTAAGGCCAATTTATCTATATAGGGACATTATAGGTAGACAAAGAGACTAGGAAGTATAAAATATCTCGCCTGAACTGTCATCAGACAAAACGTCATTTTATGTCAAGACATTTTGAGTGGAGAAATTTATGCTTTTCACACCGCACATATCAAATAGTTATTTTTTCAGCGAGGGAAAAAAAAGTTGGAAATTTCATTTTGATGGTGTTGTTTGTGGCCGCAGTGTAGCGAGGGTCAAAAGTCAACGAGAAAATGAAATTTCCAAATTTTTTCCACCTGAGGTGAGCTCTCTCGTCTGTGTAATGAAAAAGCTTTCAGTCGATTCGTTTCAACATAAATTTTTCTGTATAGCAGTCATACCTCAATGCTTTGTTGTCGTCGATACCACCGATAACATACGATACATAACCTTAACAACTAAGAACGCCATCTTTTTTGGACAAAAACGATAATGTCCAACAATAGAAGATATTTGAAGACTCTGCAGGGCAGGACTGACTTTCTGATGGCCGATCTCTAAAGCGATGGGCAAAATATTTTTGCCGGCTATGCATGTGAAACAGCAAATAGCCCACTATGGCCAGTCTGTGTCTGTGGCTCTGATCCAGAAAAGAATTGGAAACCTGAGTCTTAATATTATTGGCCTTGGACTGATGTCACAACATTATGTTGATCTCATTTTTCGTTTAATTCTTCCACAACCTCCATCATGGAAGCGCTTCACAAAAATTATATACGGTCAGCGATTCAGAAATAATAATTAAATCTGTTCTGTTCCATCTATTGTTAAACATATGTTTAGCGGGTATCGGGTAATCTGGCACACGAAGCAAATTATGACATTCCTAAAGTCCATTTTTAACAATCTCGCACCCGTAAATTTAATGCTATAAATGTTTGTTAGATCTGCCATCAACCTAATTAATTATCCCTTCTACGAAATTTTAGTGAAGTGAAATTGTGTGCGAGTTCACCTTTTACACAGTTTTAAATTGCGTTGTTTTTGCACCGTGTGCCAAATTAACCCACGCCTTTTAGCGTTTGATGCGAAATCTATTACTTCGTAAGCTTTAAACGTGCATTTTCTAAATACACCTAGCCAGAAGCGATCACTTTTTTGGTAGTCATTGTCATTCACTTACTATAACTGATATCTGGTTGTCATTGAACACTGAAAGTTGACAGATAAGTCAAATCATAAATTGGAACACCGATGCGCTATTCGCTGAACGATGAATAGAGCGCAATCTTCGCTTCTCTATCTTAGACCAAAGGCAGTTTTTAAATTATTCACTGACACTTGTTTCAATTAAATGCAAATTTATCGGAAAATACTTTGACTTGGCCAACATCAATACACAATATGTTTCTATCGACGCAAAATATGAACATTACAAAATGCCATGCGATCCTACAATTAATTTCAATACACATCCAACACCTCTCGCTTCAATTAAGTATAATTAATTTTCGTAATCTGTTCTTGTATATTTATTTACAATGCAACCAAATAAATCTCAACACGCCTAAAGTGCCTGGTTGTGTGTATAAATTTTATAAAGTGGCAAATGTACGAATATTACGGAGGACTTTAAGCAATATTCATACATGTGAACAGTTCAAAAAAAAGTAAAAACTCTGAAGAAGTATGGTTAATATAATTCAGTACAAATTGATTTGTCTTTGATTTCTTTCTGTACAGTTCCATACATATTATGTGCCGTGTAATAACATCGATATATGTGGATGAAATGGATATGTTGCGTGCTTTTAGTAATATTTAATTTCCACGGTGTTGATGGTATAAAATAACTCGAAATTAATTCATTTGTCTTGCGATTGAGTTCCGTGTCGATTTCTTGTGCATTCCATTCGACACTAACGAGAAGCGGTTATTTGATCTGTAACGGTAATGGTCTGAGGTTTTAAGATCGATGCAAAAATGTCCTTGTTGTTCATCTTATTTTCAGTAGCACTAAGGTCAGTTTCAACGAAAAAATGGATGATCTAAAATTGGAATGGCAAAAATTTAATGCAGAGAAATAATGATCAATGATCAATGAGTGGACTAACAGGAGAACTGTGGCTAGTGTTCCCTTATAATAGCAAAATGATCGTTAAAAAGAATGAAACAATCTCCTACACAGAGTTGGATTTTCATATGTATTTTACGACCCTAGGGCACTCCCAGGAAAGTACTCGAGAAAGTTTTATTCGCAGAAATATCGATATCCAGGGAACGGAAACATTATTCTTCTAAAACTAACGAATCAAGTCCTTCATTCAATACAACATTTGTTCAACTGTCACCATTTACGGTTTTCTACTTACTTCCTCTTCCAATAACATATTAAGGTTAATCAAATAATCTGGTATGCACATAGCACCTACAACAACGTCAACTATTCCCACCCAGTTGCGAATAGCGTCTACCGTATTCATAAAAAATACTTAGAATTTTCTTCAAGAAATAAATCGCTACAATAATTTATTAACCTGACCGTCCCAGTCCCCGAGACAGAGGTATTTTTATTGGGATTATGAATATTCAAGCGATCGCGTTATGAGCTCATATTTATTATGTGACATTTTCGAACAAAAAAAAAATGATATCCGAAAGTTCATCTAGTTAGGAAGTATTGCACGTTTTTGTTGAGATACCACTATCAACAATGTAACGGAAGAAGAATCATCGATAAACGAATAATTTTGGAATTGATTTTCATATTTAGAATGTTAGGAACAGTGTAAGGAGACTACATTTTTCCTTGCTTTTATTTTCACAAAGGGACCTTGAAAACACTATGTCGACTATGCAGATTACAGGTCAATTCAGGTCATTACATGTCAAAGGTTAAACAGGTCAGGTCAGGTCAAGTTAAATTTGAAACAGGTCAGGTAAAATTTTAGTCAAGTCACGTAAATTTTAGGTCATGTTTTTGATTTTCAGGTCATAGGTCGACCTAAACCCGACCTATTCCGATCCTTACCAAAGGAATGCACGTAAAATGAAGCAAAAATATTCTTTTTGTAATGGATCATTTTCGTAGGGTGAAAACTGACACATAATGGTCAACTTTCGCATGTGACGGGCAATAAAATTTTTATTGCATTTTAGATATGATACACCGTTCTAATCACAATTTGGTTTGTTTGATGCTCCCATCTGTTATCGGTAGATACTAACAAGACAGAGTAAAGTATGCCAGGCAGGAGTGCTGATTTGACTAGGGACCTGAATAATCTAGTTGCCCTATATTTTTTGCGAATAAACTTTTTCAATTTATGTCAGTGTTCATTTGAGTTCATTTTCATACAATGTATTAGGTCTCTTATTTGACGTTTCTAAAATAAACCGTTACTGCCTGGTTTATTTTACTCTACCGTGATACTAATTATGATCTCCTCTCCTACAAATAAAGGAAAATATTTTGAATGAGTCTGTGTTCGTAGGTCAAACGGAGTAATAGATTTGATAATGCCATGACAGCTCCGTATATATTCCATGTTAAAATTGGTATCTAAAATGACCGGTGGCTGTACAATTTCTGTTTGATAAAAATGGCAAAACTGGCTGTGATAGTGACATTATTTTTTACGTAATTTTTTCTTGGAGGAACGCTTTAGATACAAATTTTATACTGTCCCAATTGTATGATATGGCCGAAGTCGTCGTACACTTCAAGGTCTTATAAATATTAGAAGATTGCGTCAAACACTGGTGTAGTTCTGTTGCAAATTTTAGTACAATTTCAGTTACAATAACAAAATGCAGCGAAAAGTACCACATTCTTTGCGATGAAATGTGAAAAAATGGCGATTGACGTAACCTTCTTATACCTTGATATCCTCCTAATATGTATATGTTAACTGTTCTATGGGGAAATCCTGTTAGGAAACTGAAGCTTTAATGCTGAATTCATGGATATTTTACCAGAGTGTAGTTTTATCACCTGAAAATAGAGCGCCAAGAATGAAGTACTGAAAAAAATTGTTGTGCCTTCACTGGCCAACCGAGGTTTTCTATTGACATAATTTTGTGTAGTGCCGGTGCTAGAGAGTTGCTTTGATTATGATATTGCCACTTGTTTGGGGAGGGTGATGAGAAACGAGTTACCGATTTTCACAAACGGAAATTGAAAACGATGTTACCCCGTTTTGTAATTTCGATCCGAGAAAAAACAATCGTTAAATCGATGTACATACAAAAGCTGGACCATCGTGTATACTATATCGTTAAGTCGATGTTAAAAAATTAATAATGAAGAAAAAAAAACTTTCGTATAAGAATGCTAATTTGCATATGTTTTAATGAATTTTGAAAACATGAATTTATGTATTGTGAAGAAATTTGTTGATTTGAATCGTTTGATATTATTATTTCTTCCTAATAAATATTAAACCGAATATTTATTTTTAATTGGCTTCATTTATTTTAGCTGATTATGTTTTCTGTTTCTGGTTGGAATGTGATACTGTGTTGAACTGAATTTGGAAATATTATTAAGTTGATTAATTTAATGATTTTACCCTAAATGGATTCGATCGTCTTTTCTCGGTATATCAACGGACTGTAAAGATGGTTGTCTCTGGGCAGATTATGTCAGATAATATTTATGTGACAGGTCCCACTCTTGACTTTGTTGTGGTATAATATAACGTTAATTTGATGGTTTTCATTTTTTATATTCACGAGATTCTATTAATATATTTTTTAATTAATAATATTAATTGTAATTAATGACGTTTAATGCGTTGTTTTGAAGGAAAATGAAATATTTTTCTGATTTCTTTCGTTTATAAAATAGAACTGGTACAGACGGCACACCATTTTTTCTTCTTCTTGAAATGAGATCCCATTCGATTCGATTTATTTTTCTGTATTTTATTTTTAATAATTAATTTTTAATAGGTTTTCTATTCAAGCAAAAAACCATTTCATTCAATAACATGATTTTTATTTAAGAAATAATCGTAAATCTCGACTAATACGAGTATCATCACCATATGGGGTCATTTATTGCTCTCTTGCCATCAAATATTTTCCACAATTTTTTTTTCTTACTCTTCTTCTTGTTAAAATAAATGCAAATTTTTTCATCTCATTTAAAAAAAACTTTGATTATCGAAATATTTGCATTAAAATTTATATTTGCCGGACAAAAATTTTTTTATTCTTCTCTTTGGTCAATTTATTTATTGTGATCTTAAAGAGATAACTGAAATTGTCACACAAATTTCCATAATAAATGGATTTCTGGACCGGTTAGACGAAAATTAATTTAAATGGTCGAGAATATATACTTGGATTTTTTTATTTTTGAAACGAATGCACCCTGTATTACACAGGAAACAGTTGGAACCGAAGACGTCATTTCAAAACAGTCTGTTACGTTCAGAAAGGGGAAATTAAAAATTCGGAACATATAAATCAACAAACAGAATTATTTTCGAGCTACTGCATGGGTGGGGTACATTCCATTCGAGTGACTTACAGAAAAAAATGTGACCGACCGCAGGACCGCAGCTAGCTAGGACAGCAACTCTTCAGGAAATTGCTACGAATTGCACGATATGAGAGTATCGTGAACTGGACTAATTTAAGAGTGATATCGCCAAAACTTGAAGCAACCATTAGAATAACGTATCCGTGGGTGCTACATTGAAACGATTGAAAAAAACGCGACCTTTTGCCAAATCTCCATATATTTTAACTTTTGGCAACATCTGCTTGACACTTTACAATCTTTCAGATTGATTGGAAATTTGAATATGACTTATGGATTGTGTCGCACAGGTCTTAAGAGTCAATTTACCAAAACTTCGAACAGTTTATATGGAATCGGGATTCAAGCCGACGGCGATCCAAACGAGCTATGGCTCAAATGAATCGTCGTTCAATTCTGATAATATCGTGGAACAACTTTTTTTCCGAAAATTTTTTGTTGGGCTGACATGGCCCTTAGAAAATTTTTCTCCGAAGTGGTCGTGAAAATCGTTTTTTTAATTCCAACATGCGAGATGTGAATAATGTCAAATTGTGTACGTTTATGAAGGTCGATGAGCTGAATATTATTGACCAACGAACGCCGATGTTTGACCCACCCAGCCGCCACAACAAGTGAAAAACCTCGAAAAAACCGAAATTTTTGAAGGGCTCTGGGCGGTTGGGAAAGTTAGTAGCAGGAAGCTCTAACCCGGAGTTTTGTAGCTTACTTCTCGCCCTATCCATTGACACCCCAATCGACCATACTCACCGTCCCAGATAGAAATGGAGTTGATTTTTCACAATGTATCTCAACCCATCAAATTTTGGAAACTCTTCGAACTTTAAGGTTCCCCAAATAACGTTTTTTCGAGCTTTTATTGTTTATACAATCGCTAAACCGAACTGGTGTGCATACGTTATTTTGCACCAGCTGGTCTCATTTGGAATTGTATGAAAAAAGGCTGCAAAGCGCAACCAGTAAAAAACGACCTTTTCAAAAACAAATATTTACAATAAATAAAAATCATCAACTCTATTACGTCCCAAAGTCCCCAAAATGCAACTAGCGTTTCTCCGTTGAATTGCAATAGAAACCTTTTGTAATAGGTAATCCATGGAGCGTGGTTCGCCAGAAGCTTTTCGCATTAATGAACCCAATTTCTTAATAAATGTACTTGTTTCGGGACCCATGCTACCTAATGATTCAAAAGCAATGGGTGTAAATAAATAATTTTCTTTTAAACGTATGTAATGATTATGCTTGAATCTTTCAGCATTATCTGCAATTGATCCAGATTTTTTGGACGATTGATTTATATAAGATGGAGCTAGTGTGTCTCTAATGGTTACATCCCACAAAATTGGTTTACCGCGACTCCATGGAATTAGAGTCACACCGTCCGGTCTTTTACCGTCACCTCTAGAAATGCCCGGAGGTTGTAACAGATTCGGAAAACCTGCAGAGGAAAATCCATGAGAAATAGTACATTTTCTACCTTGGTGTATATTTCGAGAATAACTTCGTATGTACAATTGTATATAACGAGCGCCAGCGAGTGTATATACAATTGTACATAAGAAGTGATTCGAGAAATATACACCAAGGTAGAACAATGTTTTATCTCCTGCAAGCTGATATTTCATACATTAGCGAAATAACCACAAAAATTTGGATTTAAAATTATTTAATTAAGCATGTTGTTTTAAAACGCATTCACAACAAAAAAAAACATCATACAGAGAATCCTTTATTTACTTACTCACACACATATACTATCCACCTCAACATTTCGTTCAAATCACATCATTCCGACTACTCTGATTATTTGATCGATGTAGAAGTGACTAACGAACCACTACCGACACCAATTGCATCACGTTATGTGAATTGTTGGCGTAGTGGTCAGCATGTTTGGTTGATATGCTGCTGGTCCCGTGTTCGCTTCCGCCGTTCGGCATTTTTTTTTTTTTTTCAAATATGTAGATGGAAAGTAAATTTACCCTAGGTGGGTTATGTGTGAATTATCCAATCGTATAGGCTGTGGTTATGTATGTGTTTGTGCTTATATGCAGAAACGCGTAATGTATGAAATATCAGCTTGCAGGAGATAAAGATTTTATTAACTTCATCATGTCCTGGAATCCATCCTCCGCTTTTTTTGCAAGATAAACCATGTAATCCATCCTTCGTAACCTTCTTTCCACAAATACATTTATGTTCTTCGCATAATTGGCTACCCCAACGAAGACCAACAGCAATTCTTGCAGAATTGTTATCTAATAGTAAGCCTAACTGACTCGAAGGAACCACTTGCAGCCACTTTGAGGACTCTTTAGTTGATGACGCAAGCAGTCGAGCACGAGCAGTCGGCTCACTAGAATCAAACATTTCCGAAAATCTACTTTTGATCCTTGGGATATCCCAATTCTTTTGCTCTTTCCTAAGGATATCGTTGTCTGGAATATAATCTTGAGGGATTGCCTCAATCATACGAAAAATGTCGTCATCAATTATTTTTAAATTAAATTTCTGAAGTAATTCATTTGACAAATCTGATGATGAATAAACAGATGACAAATAGGCTGGTACTGCCAAATCTTCTACTTTTCTAATACCCATGACCCCAAAAGACAACGGGAGAGACGCTTGATCCCACGAAAACCCTTCCACCCTCGTATTAGTAATAGCTTCAAGCGTAGAACGGAATATCTCGTCTACAGCTTTCAGCTTATCCGACAATAAAAAAGCCTTACAAGTCCGCAACAGATAATTAAACCTACAACTACTCAACGATTTCCTAAAAGTACACAAAGCAGAATGAACATCCATCAACTTCAAACGATCGCACATCAAACTAATTGATTCTATCTTTGAAGAAAACATCCTTTCTAAACCTAATTCAAAGATTGGCGAGCCTAAAATCTCAAGTGAAGACTCATCAACCTTTTTAACCCCTGGTAACAGAGCCGAAATATCAGCATACATGCTAGCCTCCTCATCAGCAGAAGCATTCACAAAAAATACTTCACATTTATCAGCGTTCAAAGGTAAGCCTGATGTTTCACAAAAGGACAATACCTTCCTAATGTCCTGTAGAACAGCTGACCGAACATCACCTATAGTACCATCGTCTAGGTACCACCCATTTAACCTAGACCCGAGAGAATGAGTCATTCTCATAATACCAATACAAAAACCAGGAGGAGCTAAAGGATCACCCTGCTGATACCCTCTTTTAGAAAAAAGTGGTTCATCAGTAAAATAAAGATTCGAAGGAAGCCTATACGCCTGATGCAACAAAGGCAAGAACTCCGGACAAATGTCCTTCACTTCACCTAGCATGAACTTCCTAAACAGCATATTAAACGCATTCCTAAAGTCAAACTTAACCAGCACCATTGGTTCAGCATGATCAGCCATACAAAACTTACGCACAGCATGAACCAACGCTTCAGCACCACCCTCAATGCCGAAACCCCACTGAACCGGCTTCAACTTTTCAACTAACTTTTCCCTAATATTACTACAAGCAATTTTCGATGCTAAGCGTCTCCAAACAACCCAACTGCTATTGGCCTCACATCACTCTCTCCCTTCAAAAGAGCAGTCAAAGAAGCACCAAAAAGGATCTTCGCAACTTCACTCTGCACTTTACCACCCTTAATAACATCCACAAATGCAGCAATCGCTCTCAACAATCGATTTGCTGAATCACCACAAGTAAAAGATATAAGATCTTTTAAGTGTCTAGGACGTAACCCACCAATCCCTCCAGAAGAACTCATAGGAAAACTCCTAATGGCCCTAATAACATCCTCAACTTCAGTCAACGGCAAACTACTCTCAAGCTTTATCTCCTCAAAAACCTCACCATTATCATCCGAGTGCTTTGCTCTCAATTTAGTAACAGTCTCAAAATTTTGAGGCGCTACTACTTCGTCTGAGCACAAAACCCTAACCGCACCCCTAATATCGCCTTCACTAACCTTCCTCGTAGCAGTCTTAATCGCTACACTATTCCTGTCAACTGACTTCTCTACATTAAAAGGAACACCCTTCTCACGCAAAACCTCAGACAAGGCACCGTTTATATCAGTGCAACCCCTGAAAAAACTCAAGTTAGACCTAATCACATTAACTCCATCCTTTCCTTTCGACTTATTACTCAACACAACATAGGGAAAAGCAAGTACCCTCATCCAAGAGCCTAAATCATCTTTCTCTATCAAAAGCTCGATTTCCCTAGTAAGCTCCTGACAAACAACCGTCCTTACAGACTTTTGAATAATCCTAGTCAAAGGAACCGTAAGTCGGCATCTATTAAGAAGCCAACCAAAATCGTTCAAAATGTATGAATCACCCTCTAAAACCGGAAATACATTCCTACTCTCACTACTATCATTCCTATTCCCAAAAGCCACACCACCAACACTTCTAAAATCATTTCTATGCTTCCTCATATGAACACTAAGCCCATGGCTATTCTTCGCAATGAAACCGCAGCTCTCACAAAGAACCCTACCAAATGAAGACTTTTCCTCTGTCAAGACACAACTAGACTCCGGAAAGCTATCAGGAAATTTCTCCTTGCACTTCCTGCGCAATCGCTCTCTAACAGGACGCTTCGCCTTGCACCCATCCTTAATTGCCTTCATCAAATCCTGACACCCAGAACCATTGCAGTACCAATCACACCCCTCACCTATTATCCTGTCATATTCAACATCCGAAATGAAATTACATTTTCTATGAAAAAAATTAATACAACCTTTACAAAATATCCAATTTTCGATATTTTCGTTATCATTTTCATTGCCCAGGCATAAACAAACGAAATCCGAAAGTGCAGGCGTACCTCCAGAAGCCTGTCCCATAATAGTTGTTGATTTAAACGAACCAAAAAGTCTCAACGATATCTCAATTTCCAGTGACCAGTATAGATTCCGAAAGAAAATCGAATAACTAATCGATTTCAGGTCTTCTTGATACTTTTTGTCGTTTTTTATACAATTATAGGCAATTAATTCAATTATTTTGAAAATAATTTATTGGAGCAAAATTTTTTCTTGTCTTTTCACTTGCTCGGCCTACTTTTACCAGTTCGGTTTAGCGATTGTAGTTTTACGAAATAATAGAATTGAACGAGGATTCATTTGAGCCATAGCTCGTTTGAATCGCCGTCAGCTTGAATCCCGACTGCTCGAAGTTTTGGCGAATTGACTCTTAAAGCTCCGTTTGTTAAGCTCTTGTCATTTTGAATGTTAGGTGCACTCACGGTCTCAATTTTTAAACTAAAAAATTGAAGAGACGAAGCCGAAGGTGTGAGCGGAACGGGCAGTGAAAAGGATCTATTTCATCGTATGGTATAGAACATGTGAAGTAAAAGATTTTCTATAAAACCAGTACTCTATCTAGCAACCATACCCTTAGCTCTGTGTCGAATTCACACCTTATTTCTTTGTATTCTACAAACACTATTCTACATTTTGACTGACTACGCTGTAATTTACATGTCAAAGGCTACTTGACACATTCACTACATAGTTTGTTTGCTAGAAAGAGTGTTGATAAAACTAAATAGATTTTATGGTGAAATATGCCTGCTATTTGTAAAAGACCAAACCTTACGTTAGTTCGTACCGGTCGTTGTCGTAGAGCTTTAGTGTTCTTCTAATCTGCAATTTGGAAAAATACATTTTCCAAAACTTGTGATCGCTTCAAAATCAATTTTGTGATTAAGTATTTAATTGGAACAGAAAATTCGTATTGAATGTGAATGACGAACAGTGGAATATCCCATTCATAACAGTAGTAGGTCATATGAGAATCTTTGTCCAAAAATGTTCTAGGAAATGTTTAACTTGGATAACAAGTTTTGACATCTTTATGCAGAGAAAAAAACCCAAATTATATCGCACAAAAAATACACGTGAACGTTTTTTATGGACGATTTTTTTTCCAAGAGAAATACTTAACAAGAAGTCCAAAATATCATAATCAGCACAAATCATCTAATGGTATTGTAAAATTCGTTGTAATTCCGAATTGGAAGCGAATTAATATATTTTAATTCGAACAACTTTTTGTACAAACAAACCACTTGAAACTTTGTCGATGTCATGTATATTCAAGAAAATATTTTCGGTTTTTTTTACATTATAGTACGGTTAACTATGCAATAAATTTATCTTAATCTGTTAATTTATTTTTAATATATTCATCATCATCATCAACATTAATTAATTTGTTTTTATTTTTCACTAAATTAGTGATATATATGGAACATAAATGTGTTGTGTTGAAAGTTTAAGGTAAGTCGGTTAAAGTAGGATTGTAAAAATCACTGTTAAGTGTTGCTGTTTTGTACCACGTATTTAAACATGCACAGATTAAGTGAATGATTTATTTTCAAAGAAAATGATGTAATGGTCATCTTAGTTATAGGTTTTTTCGTTTAATGGCAAAAAAATTTATTTAGATAATGTCAAGAGGGCTGTTAATTTTAAACGATGTTTCTCATGATGCACATGCACACAGCTGATTGTAATAACAAGATTTATGCTGATGCAGATGTAAAACAGTCTATCTCATCGAGGTGGAGTAACCCAGTTAAACACGCAGATATCGGCAAAAACGTTTTTAGGAAATTTACTTAATTATTCATGTACAGATGACTGAATGTCTTAAAATTTAGATAATGTCAAGAGGGCTGTTAATTGTAAACGATTTTTCGAATTAGCATACACCATCGATATAATATAGGGTAGAGATAAGTAATGTCAAAGCAACTTTGTGCAGAAACATCACATGGATGTATGTGTAACGTAACAAACGTTTTGAGAAAGCGCGCGAAATAATGTCATACAAATATTTGAAAATAATTGAAACTCTGCATTTCTCAATTTCCTTTTTCTCTTCGTTTTGTGTTGTGATTCGTATTTTGCACTTGGATGTGTGCTATATTTCCGAAATTTCGTTCTTCGTGTCTCATTATCTACAGTATATTATATCGATGGCAAACACATACCGAAAGCGTTTTTCTCTACACTCTATTGAGCAGTTTTTGAAATTTATAATTTTTCTCAGATCTAGTCAAACTGCTACAACCAAATCAATTTTGTTTATTGAAAGCTAAAACATTTCGGGGTCGTATATGGGTCGTAAATAAAACAAGGCATCAGAACAGTCGGAGCGTTTGCTGCGACTTAGCCCCGTACGACCCGTAATCCTATTTCGTCCGTAACCATAATACGTCCGTAGCCGTAATACGCCCGGAACCCTAATACGTCTACAACCCTCTAATGCGTCTGTTACCAAAATGCAAGTCAAGTTGGGCATGGTCAAATTTACTGAAAGTGTTCATTTTTAAAATTGCGCACAGCGCAATTACGAAAGCCCGTACGAAGTACCTGTCAAATAAAACCAACAATTCACGACATTATTTTAGAAACCCAAAATTTTTTGCCAACTTTCCATTGGGTATTCAATTACTTCTCAAATGAAACAAAAATTAGCAAAATCGGATAATATTTACTCGATTTATGTGCAAAAAACACTTGGGGCCGAGTAGCGGCCTTAGTCCAATGGACCAAATTTAAAACTTTTTTCGCCACGTTCTTTTCGGTATTCAATTATCTCTCAAACGAAACAAAAATTAGCAAAATCGGATGAGATTTACTCGATTTATGTGCAAAAAACACTTAGGGCCGAGTAGCGGCCTTAGTCCAAGTGCCCAAATTTAAAACTTTTTTTGCCATCATTCTATTCGGCATTCAATTATCTCTCAAATGAAACAAAAACTAGCAAAATCGGATGAGATTTACTCGATTTATGTGCAAAAAACACTTAGGGCCGAGTAACGACCTTTGAGCCCTCCCAACAAGCCCGGGTTGCATCTTACCCAAAAACAATGTTCAGCAACTTTGTTCTACTCGTCAATACCTTTCATTTGATATATCACAAGCAGCTATTGCGTGCGTATTTCGGTAGATATCGTCGAAAGACTGAAAAACACCTATAGGGCCCTAGCTCTGGAAGGGCCGACCCTACCATGTCCATTTTCGAACTTGACCTTACTTTTGTCGATACCAATCGGGGAAAAAAAGAATTTTGAAAAAAGGTTGTGATTTACTCAAGCTAGAGGGGTCACGGACGGACGGACGGACGGACGGACGGACGGATGGACGGACGGACGGACGGACGGACGGACATTTTTTTTATTGCGGATTCGTTATCTATGAACATAGACAAATGCTTTGCCCTTACCGTCTGCTTCCAATTCAACATGTTACAAACGGCATATTAATCTTATAAGCCCCCAGTACTTCGTACGGGGCTAAAAAGGAAGATTCTGGTCAAACGATATCGAAAAAAATACGTAACGCACAAATGTAGGCTATAATTTGTGCTAAGCATCTGTGCCACTTAAGAGGCATCGGTGCTTTGCTGAAAAGCATACATTAGGGCGATTTTTAAATGCTGGATTTTAGTTTAGATTTGATGATATCTTTCCAGAATGCCTTTTCAAAAATATAGGACCGATGCCTCTTAAGACGAATCAACACAACGCCAAATTTGTGCGAAAAAATAATATATTTTCGATGATGAGAAAGTGGAACCATCGTTTTGTGTTAAAATGTGATGGCTTTGAGTAAAAATAATAAATGTTTGTTGTCCTGTAACCTGTAACCTATAATTCCAACAGATTTCGGAAAAAAAATATTTTCTTAAATCAAACAAGAATTGGTATTTATGAAACGAATCGTTGAGGAGACCGAATACGCCCTATAAAAAGAGCTGCAAAAAATTCAATTCTATTTTAAATTTCTTGTGTGTGGTAATCATTTTAAAGCTGAGGGAACAGTGATTGAAAAATAAATAGTTTTAGCCATCAAATAATTAAACGTTGAGGAACACCCCAAAATGATCAAAAATTGTGTTCTTTGAATTTTTCAAGTACTAGATTTATCGCAAATTTTCTAAAATCTATTGTTTGTGTTCTTAAATTAAAATAATATTTTCTGTGACATAAGTACAGCATTTATCATTGTTACTCTAAGCCAACACTACTTGACACAAAACGATGGTCCCACTTTATCCAGAAAGAACGCGGATACGAAGTTATCATCGAAAATATATCATTTTTTCGCACAAAATGCTACAAAAAACATCTGCGTAGCTCTAGTGTGACGAAGTCAATTTGAAAGAGCTACGAAAAATAAAAATATAAAAATTCAAGATGACAAACAAAATGAAACAAGTTAAATTTAACTAAAGCAAGGGTGAGGGTGAAGGATGGATATTGCGGGATTCATAATTAAAATTGAAAAAAACAACAATTAGGAAGTAAAAATTCACAATGCTCAGGTGTAATCAATCGTGATTAAAGTGTTCTATTGGGAGTAATACAAAATAATAATGAAATGTGGAATTAAGCTCTAAAAAGGTCAGATAATCAAATTAAAAATTAAAATCGTTACGACCTAACAAATAGGTCTCGAGCTCACGTGAGAATTCTTCAAATCGAGGCAAGTTTCTAAGGGTCAAAGACAGAGCGTTCAACAATGTGGGACCCGCGTATTGAAAGCTACGCTTACCGTCTTCTTCGTCTTCTTCTTTAGCCTGTTTATATCCACTGCTGGATGTAGGCCTCCCCTAAATTTTTCCATGTTGTACGATCCATTGCCACTTGTTGCCAGTTCGTGTGTCCATATGTACCTTTGATGTATTTCTTTATTCCGTTTGTCCATCTCTCTGGTGGTCTTCCGACAGGTCTTGTTGTGGGGGGTCTCCAGTCCATGATGGCTTTGGTCCAACGGTCATCTGTCCTTCTTGCAATATGTCCTGCCCAACTCCACTTTAGAGACGCAATTCTTTCCATGACATCAACGACTTTTGTTTGTTGGCGAATCCATTGGTTACCGTAATTCGACTGAATGTAGGGCTTTTTCAGAAGATACGAAAACCTCGTACAGTACCGGTTGTTATTGTCGGAAAAAACAGTGGAATGGTGCTTCTCATCATTTAAGCTGCAATACACATACTTGCAGACTGCAAACTCGTACATCTTCGAAACAGTGAGCATACGTGGAAACTCGGCACTAAACAGAAGCCCAGTCGGAAAGCGCAACGGAAGCTTGTGAGTAGCTTTAAGGGCTCTTTTGTGGAAGACCTGGAGCTCATCCATCATGCTCTTGTTAGCGGAACCCCACACACCGATACAGTATGTCAACGCAGGGTGCACAGTGGAGAAGTAGATAATCCTGAGGATCTTTCTCGGGAGAAAACGCAACCTCTTATTAATACCAATGCCGCGAGAGACGGTGCTACTAACATTGACAATGTGCTCATTCCAACCGACATGCTCGTCCAGCACCAAACCCAGGCACTGACAGAGGAACACGTTTCGATCGTCACGCCATTAAGAGTTTGCGTGTCTCGTATTTTATTTGTGATGATATCAATAACGACCACGAATGTGTTTGCTGTCAGCAGAAAATAGTTTTGGTTGCAGTCGTTTGACCAGCTTTCAGAAAAGTCAGTAGCTTAATGAAATTTTTAGAGCTAGTGAAACTACTACAACCAAATCTATTTTCTGTTGAAAGCTAACACATTCGTGGTCGTTATTACGGTCCTAAATTTTTGAAAAAGGATTCTGGTGGAAAGATATCATCAAAAGTAAACTAAAATCCAGTATTTAAAAAACGCCCAAATCTAAGCTTTTCAGCAAAGCATCGATGCCTTTAATGACTGTTATTTTTCCACTTTCCATTTTGAAAATTAATGTCTAAATTTTTGAAAATTATACGAAAACGGAATTGCAATTTAAACTTTTTAGTGATTTTACAATGATTTTTAGGAACGATTGCGAGGAGCATATTATTCACGAAATTTATCAGAAGATTCATATAATTACCAAAAGATATTTATCGAATTTCTCAGATTTTTTATTATTATTTTTGATTTGAATTAATTTCAAGTTCTTTAAATTTCAAAATATTATATGAAATTGATTTCCCAAGAATAGGCCCCATGTCTTTAACCCATAGCTCATGGTTATCAATAAATGTGAATTTATAATCAAACGTCGAGAGTAGATCGTTCTATTTCCTGCAGTTAACGACAATGTAATAAAATTTAAATAATTTCCAAAGATCTAATCTCATTGATTTTTCGATGTAAGTTGTGAGCACATCAAATGTATGTCGACCTCACATGTGGCTGTCTAATTTGTGATGAGATGCATAACAATCATAACAACGAAACGGCTAACAACATGCCGTTTTTTTTTCTTCTTTCATTTTTTGATTTTTGTTCCATTCCATTTTCGGAACATTCTTACCGATGAGGACTCAGTTCAGAAATATGCTCTTTAAAAATTAAATATAAAAAAAATGAAAAAATATTAAAATCTGATCGACACATTGCTCCTGCTGTGAATTAAAACCTCTTAAACCATGGTATAATTCTTTTTGAGCTTGAATGTGACCTGCAGATGTTATATGTGTCTAATAAACGTTTGGATGAATTTTTTTTCCTCTGATACTTCTTCGTTTTCATACTAATGTGAGTTTATATCAAATTTTATTTAGATCTGATACGTTTTATGTGTATTATAATAAACGAATGTAAATTGGTTTGGGCGCATTTAAATCGCGTTTATTACTTTAACCTTGTCATATGAACCAGACAGACGGTATGGTGGTTGATTTCAAATATTCATTTTTTTCTTCAAAATATTTTTGTATATCTAATTCCTTGATTTATGTTAGTCTGATACACACCGTACATTTGATCAAGTTTTTCTTGAGCTTAAGTTTTATATAAAAAAAAATGTTTTTTTTTCTCTCTTCTGTTTGTGGTTGATGTTATTTTGTGAAAAGCATATCATATTTTAAGGAATTTTAACATTCTTTTACAATGGTAACCTGTATTCTGAATTCAAGTAGTGTATCCAGTAAGCACTATGCAGTCATGTTGCATTGTGACTTTGGTGATGAATGTGGTTGTTTATTAGCGATTTACATATTTCGTTATCGCCGATGGATTCGATTCGGTTAGTACGTAGGAGTTTTATACCATGCCATTCAATATCATACAATAATAGGATTCATTTAGCAACACTTAACGGAAGCTAGAGAAGAAGTGTATCCCATTTTGGATTTTCGAAAGTCTGGTCCCAGGAAAATGATGTCAGTTAGGGCAGACACTTGTTAAATTCCGTGCGCCTCTAGGCTCGTCAAGATTTTTATTTGTTCCACATTGTTTTCCATGGTATTTCCAGACGAAAAAGTCATATGAAAATCTTGGAATATCCCCGAAACTTCAACATCTTTTTGAAAAATTTGTTCTGTTCTGGAAAATATTGCTCATTGCCGATATTTCATGGAAGAACGTTTTTTTTTTGGTGGAGTCGGAATGCAGTCGGTATTAGGTTTCTGTCAAATTCTGGAAATTTCATCAACTTCAAATCTATTTACCATTGTCATTTCCAATGCAGTTTTAATAAATTCGACCGCTACATTCAAGTACTTCACTGAAGACGGATTTTTTTAGTTTTATCTAAAGGAAGCTACGTGACTACGACTAAAACTTGGAATACTAAATCTTGAGTTGCACAGACATTTTATTTCTGTTCAAGGATTATGGAAAGTTATATTTTTGGGATGTTATTGACGATTCTCCCTATGAAAATTGCAATTTATTTTTAGGAAAGCTTTTTCGTGTAACATGACTATTTTAGTGGTCGCGTTCTCGATGAATTTTTTTTGTAACTGTTTATATCCAATTTGATGTCAAACCCTCACGTTCCTACTACTTCTTTATTCTAGACACATTTCTTACGTATCTTGACCATTACTTCGGGTAACATTTGGACTTCCTACAAGTTTGAAGTCACCAGAGGTCAGTTAATAAAAATTATTGACTGGCTTCCCTAACCTAGAACTACAAGGAATTCAGACGATTTTTCTGGTTTCTGGTATCTGACCAAAATTCGAAGCAAATCGAATCAGAATTTCGATTGTCAAGCTCCAACTCTTTGGGAGCATCGTCGGTATGGAAATTTTAGTTGTAAAAACGAAGTTCATGAAACAATAGTTTGCGAATGAATGAACGAATGAGCCGGGGATACTCCACTCTGAATCATTAAATCTGTTCAAAATATCGTTCACTGTTTGACAAAAAATCTTTTACTTCTTCGATCTTAACATTCGTTTTACTATAGATCATTTCCAAGTATGTTTGAAAGACATTCACGATGATGTAATAGGACCACACTGGTCTGAACTATGAAAAACTGTAATCAGCATGCTTATCAAAAGAAGTACCAGAGTCGATCATCATAGTTGTGACATAAGAGCATAATATTGTGAATAATTTCACTAAATTTCACGAAATTCTACTTTCCTGATTAACAGAAAAAACTCGCCAATTTAGTGAATTTTGTTAATTTTTCGGTAAATTTGGTGAATTTAATTGGGGAATTCAGTGATTTTCAGTAAAACTTCATCTTAAATCCAATTCGCCACCTCATCATGCATTGAAATAGATGATATGGAATGTGATGGAAGACAGATTGATTGCTATCGCTTGAATTTACTTCGATATTTCTTATTCTATCCGGTTCTAATGAATGCAAAATCAATTCAACTAATTCTGACACGTAATATATGCGCCGATAATATAAATGGTTTCAAAAAGTGAACTGTAAACAAATAACTCACGGAAACCGAATTCATATTTCAAAACGAAAAAAAAATTGTTTCTTAAACACTATTGTACCGTCAAGCAATAAATAAAAGATTAGAACTAGTTTAATGAGACAATCTCATCTCAATATGTATTTCTTCAATGGCACCAACCATTCAATTTAATAGATCAAAGTCCCCCGAAAACACTGTTTTCCAACTGGTAAATATATACAACTCTATAGCGTATCACTGGAAAGTAAAATATCTTTTTCTATACCAGCGGAATATCCCTTTGATAAACCAGTAATAACACAGATCCCATAAAAACAACAACATCAACCTTAAACCTCTGAGCAGTATATATCGAATAAAGTGTTAACATAAAATCACAATTTAACATGAATTTATTTAAAATATATTCAAATTGAATCGCACGTTGAATTCAATCTTAATCGAATTGATATTTAAACTAAAAAAAAATAGAGATTTTTGTGGGCTACATTAGCGCAGTGCGGTTAATGACGCTCTTGTGAGATATCCGAAGTGTTTATTCTGTTGTCACTTTCGAGTGAGAATATAATTTTTAATTTAAAGATGATTTTGAATGGGACACAACGGTATTTCGTAATTTGGTTAATATGCTGGTTATTTAAGATATCTCGTGTGATTCGACAACCACCTGATATTTTATTTTAATTTTTTTTAAGGAAAAAGAAACCAATTTGTAATAAAATTAGAATGTTTATGCATTTGTAGCGGTGCTTAGTTGAATTCGGTAACGAAAAACTGTGCGTTTTCTGCCCGTATGGGAAGTGTAGTCATGTAAGCATTACAGGCGATTGAATGTGCTTCAAAATCACAGTCGTATTGACATTGTAGGGGGTCCTATAGTTTAAATTTTACATTTATACGATGATACAATAATGAATCAGCTTTTCGAACATTTTCAGCCTCCAAAAACCGACCCAATCCAGACAAATTCAGTTTACCTGAGAAATGATTAAAAAAATGTAAGGAAAATTCAACAACAACAACAACAATTCGACAAAAACAAAAGAATTCGATTTACGCTCGTCAAGTTAGATCTGAATTTGCTAAAATTTGTCGCAAGTTTGTTATGAAAATTACGGTAGCCTAGTCGCACCAATTTAACCTGTCACATACGGCTATTCATCTGTTACCAATAACCACGACAAAAATAATGACAAGGTCTGGGTAATATGATCCTTGATAGTAAAATGCATGTTAATGCAAAATTGAAGTACAAGATTTGAAATCAATCGATCACAGATTCTTTTTTAGAGGAAGTAATAGAACTGATAATAATACTGGCAATATGTTTGCCGTCTGTAACAGGTAAATGAATTACCAGCATCCATTATATTCTGGTTTATTACCTTCCCCATGTAAAAGTTCATCTTACTTCATGTAACGGATCACTTTTGCTAGGTGCAAACTACTATGTAATGGTCAAAAATATCTTCACTTGGACATGCTTAGATGATTTGAGGAGAGTTATGCACTAACCGTCATGAAAAGACAATTCCCAAATATTCGCTTCATGCATATCTCTCCTCATTTTATCTCGTATTTATCTCCCTAGGGCAAATTTGTTTATCTGTACTCGGCAGTTAAATAGCATATGCACCTCGGTCCAAAATGTTTACGCCTACATAACTTCCAAAATAAACATTTTGGACAGAGGTGGATAATCTACTATTGAACATATCGTTCATGAATACTACCCAGCCTTGAGTCAAACGTTTAATTTTATTGATAAAACAACGTGAAAACTCATAATTTTCCAAAACGTAACCATTTCGAAATTGCGGACTTACAGTATTGCTATGCCATGGCTAACTTCTTCTACTTCATTTGGTCAAAGTGTCGCGTTAAAAATCTTGTACTTCATTTGATTTTAACAAATGATGCGGTCGTCCGCAGAGCCTCATAAACTAGATTTTATTGAGGTTAATTCAAAGTACACGTTTCTTGTTCTTTCTCCACACGAATCTGAAAGGGGATCTCGCTCATCTGTGACATGATATGTTGTAAGCATTGAATAGTGCAGAAGAAGTGTAGTGGTCAGCATACCTGAAAACCGTGTAGACACCCTTTAAATTGAAAGCTTTACGATAGCCGTGAAGTATCGCAAAAAAAAATCGCCAAAATTTTCTGGTCGAAAAGTTTTCTGTGACGAAACACATTTTGTAAAAGGGAGATGATTCTTTGACCTCCCGTAGAATTTCGAAAAAGGAACATCTCTTTTTGTATAGGGAAAATATTCTTGGCGATTTAGTTTTTGTCGATATTTCACAAGAATAACTTTACGTACGCATTGATACTGTAGAATAAAGCCACTGTTGGGATTATCTCTATTTTGCAAACATTCTACACGATCTACATATAAATCCATATACATCGCAACATAACAGTTCTGTTAAAATCGAAACTAATCTGTCCGTTGTGTCGCTCTAAGCCATGTTTGTTCGAAACCATTATAAATAACGTGCGTTGCGATAGATCGTCGAAAAAAGACAAATTTATCAATTTGAATGAACTTAAAGCTTTGTCGTGTTTTTTTTATATATAGGAAATTGTTTGATAATAAAAACAAAATGATTTCTATAGTCAATGCCATCGTTTTAAATTTATGGAGTCCATTACAAAAACACTGAATTTTTTGATATGCACAAGAAGTATTTTTGTTTGTATAACAATCAATAACTGGTGACAATTTTATCACCGAAAACATAAATAATATTACGTTGCCATCCAGCCAATGGTGATGTTTAGTTCATGTCAGATATCGCGGCAGTTTCATGTAAATAATATAAGTGAAGTTGGTGGGCGCAGTTTTGGTGTTTGGGTTTTTTTGTCGGTCGGTGATAAATACATCGAACATAAAATTTCCATAATAATGGAATTAATGTGCCATTTGATTACAATTGTGAGTATATTCTTCATCACTATCAGTCGTGGACAATAGGTCCAATCAAATTGAAGAAATGATCCATTGACTTCAGAATTTATGATGAGAAGTCAGCCAAATTTTAAGTTCAATATCGTCAAAACAGTCCTGAAGCGAATGGGCAAGTAAAATTAAATTTAAATTTCTGTAAACTATACGTTCTGAACTGCCACAACTGCCATACCTCCTAGGGCTAATATAGAAGGCAATAGTACGTTAGGTGTGACAAGACTTGCTCGCGTAATTTCCTCACATTCCTCCTACAATTTGAAAGTCTTTCTATTATGTTTCTAAGGTTTGCATTATACATTCTACAATTCTTGTTCTCCACAACTCCTCGAAACTGGCTCCATGCAAACACTAGTAGGATTAATGGTTATAAAGGAGATTGCAATGTTCTCTTTTAAGAGCGAATCGCGAATTCTTCGAATAATAATCAGCTAGCCATGCCATACGGATTTTTGAAGAGTATTGTACCCATGCAATCCTTGCTTCATTACGAGTTCAACGAGGTATATCTCGCCTCTATCGAAATTGTCGTTTTCGTGGTAGAGCTGTTCAGAACCAAAATCGTGGTAGAGCAAAGATCGGAGGATCTCAGGTGGAAATTATTTTCACCCTGATTATCTAGGTAATAAGGGGTCGACTTCGTTCAAATTTTAGGGGATTATAGTGCTAGACAAGGCCGATTACATGCACTATAGCTCCAGTGACTGTATTAAGAAAACTGTTTCCCTGTCCATTGACGCCTGCGTGCATCAACAAACCTGGCCGTCAATGGTTCCATGGGACTAGGCATTCCTACTCCCTACTTCCTACAAATATAAAAACTTGGACTGGAGGGTCTATTGGCAATAAGTGAGACGGCAATTCCTAAAATGTCACCTAGTACTACAAGAAACTTTCGACCCACTTTCATTTTTTTTTTAATTTAAATTTAATTTACAAAGTCCTCATGCCAAAAGTGCCCTCTAAAAAGTTGTGTTGTAAATAAAGGTCCGATCTCTCTACTATATCCTGATTTTCAATGTTGATAATGAGTTTTAATGTACATCTGTTCTTCCACTTTTAAAACTTTAGTAGAAATATACCAAGATCCATTGTTGATCCGATCGAAAAGCTTCTAAAATTCTTTAAAACTCACGTTGGAAAATCACCGAAATTCCTAAATTAGGAGGCAATTGAAACCGTTTGCGCCCCTACAAATCCAATGACCAGTGGTTCAATTAATTAATTTAGATCTATTGGCTGTGAGATCTGTCGATTTGTTATTACAAATGGTAACCGCACAACCGCTTCGCACATTTTGAGCGTACAAAAACGAAGATAAAAATCGGAAAATAACAAATAAGACCAAGGTTCCAACCAATTAATTATCCGAAATTCCGAATTCTCGTGATAAATTCTCATTTATCTAATTAATTATTTATAATCACAAAATAAGACGTGTTTGAATTTCAAGAGAAAAAACAACAACAACAACCGAACCTCAGGTAAATCATGTGAAACTTTTTTTTTTCTTCCAATTCTCGTGTTTTAAAATGGCATTTTTTTACGCTCCCAAAATCAGATTTGAACCCATAATAATAAAAGCATATGAAATTATTCATGAGCCCGACCGACCGGGCAATATACCATACCTATGTGTCACATTCCTTTTCACATTTACGTTTGCATATAATATGGAAATTAAATTTTTGGACACAATGTCACATTAACGGCACGTGAAAATCGTTGTAAATCGATACCGCGAAACGATGTATTTTTACCAGAGTCTCTATAAATCTTTAATTGAAAGAAACAGTGAACTGAAACAGCACGACCTTATTCAGGAACGCATAGTCGACGATAACGGCCAGCAATGAATACTGGCTAATAGTACTCTTCAAGCAGTGTTAGAATGAGTATAACTCGACTTACTCGGAAGTGAAAGGTCAAAATATACTTCGCTAGATTCCATGGCCAAGCAGCCGGCTAAAACTATAGTGCTCCATGTGACGGACCTGATCAACGCACTTCAAGCAAAAGTGGTACTCTAAATAGGGTACTGAGACTTGACAGCGCTACATACAAAATTTTACACTGTAAAAAGAGTGGTGATAAAATTTCATTCAAAAAGTATGGCAGCCTATTTGGCAGCTGTCATTAATAGCACTTTTGCTTGAAGTGCGTTGATCTGATTCATTATCAAGAGAACCCAGTCACTTTTGTTGGTGAGTCCGTTCATCTTCGGTTTTATAAAATGTTTTTGAGTCCATCTTACTAGTATTGATAAAATTGTTCTATTTTGTTGCATCTTACGAGAATTTCACTTACTGTTACAGTGAGAAGTAAACTTAAAAAAATTCTTAAAAATTTCAATGGGATTTCCAAATTTCCCAAATACTGCACCCGGTTTCGTAACAGGGATAGTTTTTTTTAACTTCAGCATCGAATATTGGTCTAATGTATTGTCCTCTAAATATTGGTATTTTTTCGCCTCAGATGATGGAGTGCTTTTGTTTTGAAATAATTTGTTTTTACCAGGGTTTTCTCGGTGACAAATGACAATTTTGAAAAGCAACCGTTTTGACTTGGTAAAACCATTCGAAAAAATTTCACGAAAATTTCTGAAAATCCTAGGGAAAAGTCTTTACCTCGCTCGTTAAGTAAAATGTGATACTATTCCAGGGAAACACTTTGGTATTTCGTATCACGATGAGTAGACGTACATCTGGTTGAAGCCCTCATCTGGATACAAAATATCAGATTACTTCCCTGGTATAGTAATGTACTATTCTTAGAAGTAGTTTCAAATGAATCTAATTAAAATTAAAACTAGAAATTCGTTTAAATAGAAAACAGGGAAAAAAAATATCTAGCCAAAGCAGAATAACGTCTAAGCGCAAGAAACGACGTAGTTGTACTTTCATTAACTGAAGACATAGTCAAGAGATGATCGGAAAATATCGAATAGATGACTTTTCAGATCGCGCTTGAACGCTGTTACGCTATTCGAGTCACGTAATGTCGATGGTAAACTGTTAAAGAAACAGAAACCACGGACTTCTATTGCCTGCCGTCCAAAGTCGGTTCGGGAAAACGAAGGATGAAGTAGATCTCTTCCTCTTGTCGAGTGGTCATGAATGTCACCATTCGTTCTCACTTCAACATCATGCTTCATCAGGTCGTTCTTCAGAGAAAAAACCAGCGTCGCTGTCTGAAGGGCATTGAAATGATGGATCGGTAGAATCGATCCATTGAAGTAGTCTTTGACAGAATCTCTGGAATTCAAACCGTGCATATTACGCAGTGCTCTTTTCTGGAGCAGCAACAGATCATTCAATGCACCAATTGGTGCCGTATTCCAAATCGGATTCAAGTAATTTAAGTGCGAATGCACGAACGAAAAATATAAATTGAACAGAGCTCGCCTTGGTATCAGAAACCTCAGACGCCTGAAAACACCGACAATTGGTGAGATTTTCCTAATGACTTTGGTCAAGTGGTCATTCCACGTGAAGCTTTCATTAATGTAGAGCCCTAGGCACTTCACAACTCTCTTCCGCGAAAGAGGTTCACCATCGCAGATCAGCTCAAAATCCTCTGAAGATTCCACGAGGTTACGATTGAACAAGACGTAATTAGACTTCGATGCATTGACAAACAAGCAATTCTGAGATGACCAATAATTCAGTAAACAAAGATCACTCTGCATCATCGACCGAAGGTCGCTAAGTGATCGCGTTGCATATTTGAAAGTTGTATCGCCGGCGTACAGGTAAAGAGTTCCTTTAAAATTCAACTTAAACAAGTCGTACAGAAACACAATGAACAAAAGAGATGATAATGCAGAGCCTTGGGGGACTCCACAAATCACCTCTTTTGGTGTGCTTTCAGCGCCTGCCACACTAACGAACTGCCTTCTGCCAGTCAAGTAATTCTTTATGAGATCATATGACTTACCACTTAGACCCATGCATTGTAGTTTATTCAGAAGAATGGAATGGTTTACCGAATCAAACGCTTTTTTAAAGTCAACAAAAAGACAACCGACTTGCAGTCCTTCATTTAAATTTCGTCTCAAACTCGTACACAAATCCAAGCAGCACGCCAGAGTGTTTGATTTCTTCAAGAACCCAAACTGCTTCATGTTAAAAAAAACCCTCGGAGTCAAGTTTGGCATACAATTGCTCATAAAGAGTTCTCTCAACCAGCTTTGACAACACTGAGAGCAGTGAAATCGGTCTGTAATTGCCCATTTCAGTCGTGTCACCCCCCTTCGACAACACAATTACCTTCGCGTGTTTCAAAACGTCGTCATAACGCGATTCTCAGATGCACCTATTGATCAAGGACGTAAGACAGTTCAGCAGAAGCACCTTGTAACGTTTCAAAAAACGGACGCTTATCCCGTCGAACCCTGCAGCAGTGCAGCTGCACTCATTCTGAGCTTGTTAACGTGGTCTGAGACTGTCATTGGACTCACCATTTCAAACTGAAAATCTCTCAGAAAGCAAAGCATTCGCGATGCGCGGAAAGACACAGAAGAGCGTCTAGCTGAAATTGAAGAAGTTCCCACATTAACAAAATAGTCATTAAACTTGCTGGCAACAGACGCCGGATCCTGAACGTAAGAACCATTCACTAACAACCTTGGATATTGTAATGGTTCAGGGTCTTTGTTCGATAGAACTCTCTTAGTCGTTGCCCAGAAACTCTTCGGGTCACCGGCGTCAGCGAATTGCGACGCATAATATTCGCTCTTCCTAAACCGAATCTTGTAGCAAATCAATTTCTTGATGTTTACGAGTCGCGATTGAAAACTGAGGTTGTACGGACACACCTTGCAAAGTCGGAACGCCCGGTTGCGACATTCGATGAGATTCAGAATCTCATTGTCAATAAATGGTTCTGAAGTTTTCTTTTTGGCGGACCGCACCGTTCGCCTGTGCTTGTCCGTGAGATCACGAATCATAGTCGAAAAACAATTAAGGTCAGATACAGTCGAGAAGTCAATCGTCGCCATTTCACTCGAGAGTCCTGCGTGGTCTATTATTTTCTTGAAGTGAAAGCGCTTCACCTTGGGCACCCTCATCTGCAAACCGACAAGAATGCCTTACATTAATGGCCGACCCCCTACGAAAGTGATACTTTACATTAATGACCATTGGTGTTTCACGTACATCTCGTACAAGGAAACGAAATCATTTTTGTTGATTTATTATTGATGACCATCAGTTTTGCAATGATTGTGATTTGTGATTTCACATGACCAAATGCATTCACATTTTAAGAAAATTTATTTAAAAACACTGAATTGAAAGTGCCATTTTATTGGAGTAATATTTTCGATATTTTAGATAAGAATTAGTTAGTTAGTTTAGTTTATTAATGTCATAATATGAGTAAGGCCTGTGACCCTTTTAAAGTAGATATTACAGTAGGATAATTAAATATAACGAAAAATTCAGGTTGTAAGTTCATAACTACAGGCAGTAAATCTAGTCAAGGTACGATAACAAGCCGCTTAAGTCAAATAAAAATAAAAACAGTTGGGACAGAGCTACAATAGAATCGCATACAAGCATCGACACATTATCCGTGGGCGTAGGCAAATAACTCAGTCACTGAAACGATGAAAGAACGAAATGGGTACTACACATGAATCTTAGACACAAAAATGGTCCCTGCATGCACCCTTAAAGCCAGTTAACGATTTAATTTTTTTAATATTCGGTGGCAATGAGTTATAAGTCGAGACCCCACCCGCGAAAAAAGACCGCGTCATTATGTATCATTCTCGGCATAACCAGATTAAAAGTTCGCGTATTTGAGGTGGGGGTTATGCCCTGCTTGGTAATTCGCGTGTGTGTTTAAGCACATCGGTTTGAAAACGGTTATTTTGACACGGGTAGTTGCATACCTCGCCTTCGGCTCGGATGTGCAAACTCTACCCTTGTCAAAATAACAGTTTTCAAACCTTGGCGCTTAAACACACACTTGTGAGTTCCGCTCGTATCACAAATTGATCCCTCATATAATGAATTACTTTCGCAGTGCCCAATGTAATCTACACGGAAAATCCGTGAATTTTGATAAAGGCTGTGTAACTTATAATATAGCTGTAGTTTTTATAATATAGCTGCAAAGACTTATAAAAATATAGCTACTGAACGCATATTCTATTAACATTGGTTATTTACGTGCAATATGAGTTACACAACTATATTATGGATTACAGAGCTAAATTATGCACCGTGGACACATTTTATAGCTATGATCTGCCTATTGTAGCTGTGTACTCTATATCATAGCTGTGTAACGCATATTCGACGTATCAAAAATATAGCTGTGTGCTGCATATGAGAAAATGTATGGGACCATGCATTCAAGTCGGACTCAATGTTAATATACAAACAAAAACTGTTCTAAAATATATTGGCTGATTGTAATGAAGCTTGATGATCAGATTACAGTAATACCTTTTTAATATAGTCAGAATCCGTAGAAACACAGACGAATGAGAATATCAGAAATTTCACTGCATTAGAAACGAATTAGTTAATTAGCCAAATCGTAAAAACCAAACTCGTCATTTCACAGAAAATAATTGAATTCGTGATTCTTCGCACGGTTTCAATTCACTTTTTTTCAGAACCTAGAACAATCCTTGTAGTGACAACTCACAAAAGTGAAATATAAAAACTACACACTTGAATTAGGCTGTGTGCCGCATAATATAGCTGCAGGATTTATATTGCCGTAGCAACGCTTCGAAATAAGAACGTGTTAAAGCACAAGCAAAATTAGCACATCAGAAGCATAGATGACGGTCGGATTCTCAGGTTAAGCATCAATCGGCGCGGTTAGTACTTAGATGGGTGACCGCAAAATTCATGAAAGTTTGGGGAAAAAAATTATTTCTCGTGATAGATTTGAAATGTGGCTCACTTAATATAAGTTACACAGCTATTTTAACTGTAGTCTTCGCAATATACATTACACAGTTATATGCCAAAAAATGGGGGTGCTAAGTCCACTTATAGCTCTCACACGCATATCAGGATTTTCCGTGTACTATTGCTGTCGGGGGTTCGAATTCTGGTCAGTGCAAGATATTTATTTATAAAAATTGCAGCGTGCGAAAAAAAAATTCTTATTTCACTGAGTGCGAAAAGAAGTTCGTATTTCACTGTGTCACTTTCAAAACGACATTAAATTGATGCTTGGAAAGATGATGATTATGGCTCGGTATTGAAAAAATAAGTTTTTTAAAGTTTGCTTTCCACTTCAATACGAAGAAGAGCATATAATCGTGAAAACGTTTTTGCAAATGTCCATAAAGTTTCACGAATTCTATCGAGTTTTCGTGATTTTTAAGACATTCTGGAAAATAGTAAAAAAAATCGTGAAAATTCGAGGAAATGCTCTGTAGATTGACTCAAACACATTTTTCTGAAAATGTGATTTTTAATATGGGCTGGGTGTTGTTGAAAACGTTAAAATCGACCCACCCTACTATAGACAAGCAGATCTGGAACCATTTAATTAATTAATATTTTTTTCATGAAAAAAAAATGTTGAAAATCAGAGAAACAAAATTATGTTCATCCTATGTTCGATATGCGATAAATAAAAATTAATTACAGAAAAATTTAAATTAAGTCAGTAAAAATTAACTGAATTTTATGTATGTACTAAATTTACAATATCATTAAAATATAAAGCGAACAAAACAGAAGAAAAAAAAAGTTTGTGGAACAAATTAGTGTGTTATTCCAAACTTGTCTGTTAAATGTATAAAAATTCATCTTCTAATCCAATTAAATTTGTTGACAAGAAATCTAATTAAAATTTATATCCGCCATGTTAATGTGTACCTCATTAATTCAAAATTCATAAATTTGTAATAATATTTTCGTGGCATGTTGTGTTGTGATTTTTTTTTTCTTCGCGCTCCGAATGTATATCTGTTTTAGAGAAAAATATATATCTCAAGGTAGCGGCAATAAATTTTCGACTAGTTTGGTCAGATTCTCATGTGTCCGACGATCTGTTACGAACACAATGAGTTTACATCTTTGAATACAGAATATGTGTTCCACCAATGCACCTAGCATAGTAGTAGAATATTACTAATGTCAAATAAAGTAAATTTTAGTATGACTCACAATACTAAGTAATATATATAAGGGGCAGTTTTGACCTCCAATGGGCTTGTGCGCACTGAGTTGTACTCAGAAACATGCATAACTTACAAATTAAAAAGGTTCGTGTATTATCCGTTTGGCAAGTTGATCGAAATCGGTTGGTAGTGAGTTTTGATTTTCGTTTTTTCACGCTGCCGATGCCGTAGGAAACTAATGTGAATGTCTAACTGAGGCAAAACTGAGTGGTTTTTTTGTAAGTGGAAATCAAGCCTAAGGGTCAAATTTGCTTTGTTAGGTTGCAACACATGTCCAGACCAAAAGTAGCAAAATGCAGTTTCAATAACAGTATTACGCCAAACGTCACTGATATATAAAATTTTATATTCACTCTAAGCTTGGGCTCCGTATTATTTGTGATTCGCTGACCTTATGGCATTTACTATATTATGACAAAGGTGAAGTTGCTTGACATGAAACTACGCTGTAGACAGGCTTGTAGAGGCGCGACATTTTTTTCGTATACTGGATTCCCTGCAGCTTATTTTCATTTGACGAAATTTTACTTTTGTCATTACAGAGGAAACGTGAAGTTGGTTACCAGAGTGAACCAACTCCACAGCTATGACATTTCATGGATGTTTTACCAGAATGAAGTTATATCCAAGGTTCTGAAAGAGCAGGTTAAGACAGTCACGAAGGTGGATGACACCGAAATCGATAAACTCCTTCAGTACAGATTGTGTGTGAAATCAACTAAAAGAAAATGTTTTTTGGGGAAATTCAGAATTTTGTTTTTGTTTAGACTTCGTAGCCGCTGACGCAATTTGTGTGTCACCGCCTTCGTGATCAAATCAGAGTTGTTTTAAAACCTGTTCTTTCAGAACCTAGGTTACATCACCAGAAAATTAAGTGCAAAGAAGAAAGTACTGACGCTGTCGTGTTTTACTAGTACATGCTAGGTGCTTTGATTCAACGCAAATTAAAAACTTAAAATTTTAATATTAAGATAACAAAGAAAGAAATGTCATAAATTCAAAAATATGAACGCTATAAAAGTTCTGGTTTGAAATAGTAAATAATTCCATTGTTAATAATATTCGTTTTTATCAAACCAAATAATAAAATCGGTTCGAATTTATACATTTTCATAACACTAGTAGATCAATAAATGTATCAATAAAAGTTGAGATATTCGAAAAAATGTTTTATTCTTGAATTAGAAATAATCTTTTAAATTAGTTTTAATGGATTTTGGTTAAATCGGCAACTCATTTAACGTGTCAGATTAAGATCATAAATTTTGGGCTATAAAAAATAATAATAATAATTCGGTATAATAACGATCAGACCAATTTTACATATTTCTTTATGAATTTTGAGAATATTTTATGCGATTACGTTGCTATGAAACTATTTTTCCGAGTGTTTCATTTCAAAAATTTCAATAACATCTTCCTTATTGAAAGATTGTTTTTAAGGTGAACAAAATGTCCGGCTAGTACAGCCGTACAGCGGTTAGATCGTTAGATTAATCGAAACAAATTATTGTTCTGGTGAAGACATATATTTGTTCGATTAGAAATTTGTTAATTAGTGGAGTCGATAACACCAAGAGTTTATCAAAATCATTTATGAAACTAAAGCTCAAACTTGATTTTTTGTACAATTCTACGATTCTATTACATTTCACTGATACTGGAATTTTTGTATGGCCAGCATAAAATGTATTAGATTACTGGCAGTTTATTGCTGGAATCACTGTATGACATTTCTTGTGTATTTAGACGAGTAAAGTTATTTCACTAGAATGAAGTACTGAAAAAGGTGGCACCTCCATCAGTGAAGGCTTCCTATAAATTGGCATTTGATTTTGTACAATGTAAGGTGTAATTAAAAAGAAGTTTAAATTTCTTCTATTAGACCATAAAGTTTCTCCTCAAACTGGATGTGAAATACTGTAAAGCTTGACCGTACATTTTTGCAATTGTGCCCAGTGACGATGCTAGCGCATATGTTGAAATTACCGAAAGAACCATTTAGCTTTTGCAATGTCACGCATCAGTAGGGAGATGGCGGGAGATGGCATCAACAAAAGTATACTCTATAGTTATGGTTTAATGTCAAAATTTGTATCGATCATACTGTTCTATAAAGAAAACGATGTTGATTCTGTTATTAAGAAGATGTTGATTCTTTAAAGTCTGAACAACGATTAACATTTTATTTTGTAGATTTTTTTATCACATACGCGCGGTGTTCGGATGTCAAAATTACTTAACTAGATGTTTAATTCAAAAATTACACTTCAGTTCTATGTTGTTGTCTCGTTTTCGCTAATGTGATAATATATATTATGCACCTGTTGCCAAGATTGGTATTTTGACGTGTAGGACATTATTGCTCTAGCCGAAGGCGTGGGTCATAATGCCTACACGTCAAAATAACAGTCTGGCAATAGGTGCATATCATATTTTATCTGTAACAGATAAATCGAGATAAACAAAAACTTCCTAGAGGGATAAGCTCGAGATTATCGTTCTAGACAGATAAAATAGAGTACACACTTGTCACTATCAGTTTCGGCAAGCCTCCAGACTTCTTCTTGACAAGTTTGTAATATATATTACGTTACAATGATGTGGAATGCAGGAGTTATTTCTTAATAAATTTGCACACTGCGTTACCAGTGTTACCAGTGTATACAGTGACACACACGATATTAGTACAGTGTGCCTAAAAAGTTTGGAAACATGTAAGGACAATGTAAACAAAAGAATTATATACATGACAACAATAGAACAATAAAAGCATGTACGCTGAAATTTTTATTGTTCTTTTGTCTTCGTGTCTATTGTTCTTTTATTTATTAGTTCTACTATGTTTCCAAACTTTTAACTGACACTGTACATTACATAAGGCTGTATATAAGAGACGTGTACGTATACGAGCGCTTGCGCGATATTTCATCGCATACGGTGTATGTGTATTGTGCGCTATATACACGACGCAAATAAGAGTAAACAAATTTACCCTAGAGAGCTAAAGGTTTTGCAAGCAAAATTATATCACTAGAAAAAGAGTTGTTTGCCTACTGCGATAAAATACCTCACTGATATAAGGCTGTATATAAGAGCCTTGTACTAATACTCGCGCAAACGCTCGTATACGTACACGTCTCTTATATACAGCCTTATAGCCGTAATGTACTATTAATATAACGATCATAATCGGTCATCCAATCCTCTTCGAATGTAGGTAGTTATAATTCCGATAGTGACAATAATTGAATGCGTTGTTGCCCATCTACTTTTGTGAAATTTAAATTTTCAACCGGAGAGCCAGGCGGTGTTGGATTTGCTTCAACACTTTATGTTAACATTTACGGATTTAATCGGTCAGGCGCAGTGTTTCTCTTTTATAGCAAAACACATTTCGATAACCAGATGGTCTGATACCCGTGTAACTACACATCCATTGAAGACTTTTCGGTTTTAAATTTAGAAATGTGAAACACTTGAATCCATTAATGCAGCGAGATCAAAATTTCCACATTCAATGCAAATGTTCGTTATTTTTCGCGCCGCATTTCGTATGCTTTGTAGTCATATTATTAAAGTAGTTTTTGTAGCAAGTTGCTCGGATCCGCTTTTCTCTACCCAAGTATAGAGTGTGCCGTGTATGGACTTTCTGTCATTTTTTTTTCGCTCGCAATGTGATCTTATCAATTGAACTTGATTTGGAATCATTTCGTATGTTCACGGAAAAATTCCAATCAAATCCTTCAAATGATAAGCACATGACCAGTGTGTTTGTGTACCGGCTGAAGAAAATTCGTTAAATGAGTTTCGAGAAAAATCAGTGAAAAACTTGAACACTTGCCTGCAATGTGCAAACAACAATTACCTTCATCTAAAAATCATTTAAAATTTGGATTGAGAATAGCTATTTTCATAATAAGGTAGTAAATGGGATTGTTTTGCGCACTAGATGTGAGACTGCCGATACGAGCGAAGCGAGTTCGGCAACACATCGTGTGCGCAAAACCCCCATTTACTACCGTGTTAGGAACAAGGTTTTATCTCCTGTAATGTCATAATCACCATAAAAAATAAGTTTAAAAATCAAACTGAAACATAAACACGCCATGATGCCGTCACTCATTCATATTCCCCGCAAATAAAACACACATCTAGTACACTGTCAAGAATTTGTCAATTTTCAGTGAATAAATGAGAAATTATCGAAGTTTTCCGTGAATAAATGTGAAATTATCGAAGTTAGCCGTGCACAAATGACCATTTATCGAAATTTTCAGTTAATAAACGTACGTTCTGTGAATGACGTGTTTAAATATAGCCCATTTTGATTCTAAAAGTGACACTCAAATTGTGAATATTATGACATTACAGGAGATAAAGCTACTTTATGCTTTCGGCTGTCTTTCGTTTCGTTTTGAGTTATCTACGAAATTTCGGAGAGTTGCGGGAAACAAAAGTGTAAATATTGGAAATGTGAAACAAATTAAATGTTTTAAATTAAAATTTTGTTTCTTTTTGAAAAAGTTGACTAGCGGAAATTTCTTGAACTAACGAAAATTTGTATAGAAAAAATTACAATTTTGTGTAACGTTTTTCTTTACAATTTTTGAATGCAAATCAATATTTATGTTATCATCACATACTTATTTCTTTACAAAATTGCTTCAAGAACACATTTTAATTTGCTTGAGTCAAGTATTCCAACAAAAAAGTGAGTTTTTTACCTTTAGTCTTAATGGACACTTCGAAACCCATAAATTTTTCGATAAATTTGTTTGCTCACTTAATCTTCAACCGACTGATTCATAAAAATAAAAAAAAAACATTTCATAGGAGTCAAAAAGTGTAAGAATTTTTACACAAAATTGCAATTTTTTCCATACACATTTTCATTATTTCAAGAAATTTCCGCTTGGTATCTCTTTAGTATGTATAGACCCTGTTAAATAAAATTGATTAACGTTTCCCGCAACTTTCCGAAATATCTGTTTTTCTGTTGCAAGTTTAATCCGAATTTTGCGTTTTAATCGAATACCACACGTTTAGTTAGCAAATGTATTTGAACTAAGAAACATTTGTTTGTTATGTAAATTACATTCTGATCGATAAAGAAAACTATTGACTGACGACGCAACTACAATAAAATTTCTGTTTTTTACGTTTCAAATAATTTCGCTTCCGTTTAATGCTATTCCGTTTCCGGAAACAATTATGGCAATTGTAAATTTCTACAACACAATCATTTTCTTTGCCGCGGTGTATTTATTCCATTGCAATCGAGTGAACGGAATGGAATGTGGAAGCGTGAACGTAGCTCGAGAGCTTATACTAGGTGGAAATAGAACACTTCGAACTGAATGGCCATTCATTGTAGCCGTGTATGAAACAAGGCCCACAAAATACATTTGCGGTGGGACATTGATCTCTGTGAGACATGTTCTTACAGGTAAAACATCAATTAAATTAAATTCATGGGAGCTGCGGGAAACGATCCGCATCGATGTAAAATTTACTTTAATTCAATATTTGAGCAAACCAAATTGGGAATGCAAATGAATTCCCCAGCTCTTTCACTAAAGATTGTTGCTGATAAACGTGGTTTCTTCTAGCTGCCCATTGCATACACAGACGACACTCCCCAGTGAGATTGACACCTGAGAACATTGAAGTGCGTCTGGGAGCGTACAATCTGACAACAGAAAACGAAGAAGGAGCTGTACAGAGAAAAGTTACTGCAATTCATGTGCACCTGGATTGGAAACCGTACGACGATAAATATGATGCGGACATTGCGATTCTCGTTCTCAGCGACAATGTCACTTATTCGCATTTCATTCAACCGATTTGTGTGCCGGCCGATGTGGACGTCATAGATGGTGCCATTATCAATGTCACCGGTACGGTTGTTGGATGGGGCATCGGTGAAAGTGAAGTGAACGAGGAAATTCCAAAGAAATTGGTGGCCAGAGCCATCAATAATTCGCTATGCTACAGAACGGAACCGAGCCTCATACAGTACGCTTCGTTGCGTTCGTTTTGTGCAAAAGGTGTGGACGGAACTCCCAACAAAGGAGATTCGGGTGGTGGATTTTTTGTTTCCGATTCGACCTGGCTGCAGTACGGAATAATTTCAGCGATAAATACAAACGATGCCGGCCAAGCGGTGGCGAATTCGTTTGCTATCTACACGAACGTCAAATCGTTCAAGCAATGGATCGTGGAAACGGTTACACAGACCGGTGGCGAGGTCGGTGAATGGACTACAAAAGTGTCTTTGGCCTGTAGTTACGGCTATGCCTCGATTAACGGTAATCATTACGGATACACGTGCGTGTTGGACGATTTGGAAATACGAACGGAACGTAATAAAATTGCTTCGGTGTCTGGGTCCCATCATGTCATGGTGGACGACCACCGAAAGGACAACAATGATGTCGATTCGATCATTTTCCACAGCGGATCGATGTTCACCCTACCAGATGGACTGGGTAATTTTTTCAAGAAACTACGACTTCTGCAAATCGGAAACTCCAATTTAACGACTATCGGCCTGAATCACATCTGGCGATCAAGTTTGAAAGATTTGGAAAATCTGGAAGTGTTCAATATTGTGGGGAATGACATTGAAAAACTGGACGCGGACTGTTTTTGGGATCTGAGAAAATTGCGAATCGTCAATTTGTTCCACAACAAGCTCAAAGCGATCGATGAGCAAACGTTCGTTACAAATGAAAAGCTGCGACATGTGTATCTCAGTGAAAATCGTTTGGAAACCTTGCCCACAAATCTTTTCAGACAGAACGTTCTGCTGGAAAGCATACATTTGAATTCCAATTCGATTCGGACGATTGATGGCAACATTTTCACATTCAACACGAATCTGGCTTTCGTCAATTTATCAACCAATCAACTGGCGGCAACTCTTCCCCGAAATTTGTTCAAAAACAATTTGTTGCTAGAGTTCGTTAAATTACATGGAAATTCCATAGCGACTGTGGACGAGCGAATGTTCGAAACAAATGTCAGACTGAAGGTAGTGTCACTATCTTCGAATCGGTTGAAATTTGTGCCGCAAGATTTATTTCGAAATAATTTGTTGCTTGAATCCATCTTTCTAGCCGACAATTCATTGCTGACAATCGACGAGCGGATTTTCGAAAGAAATGAAAAGCTCACCACAATCGATCTATCGTCAAATCGATTGGAATCGATGCCCAGGAATTTATTCGAAAATAGTTTCGAATTGAGACGTCTGAATCTGCACAACAATTCCTTGGAAACGATGGATGAGCAGATTTTCAGAACAAATATCCAACTTATTTCCATTGACCTGTCGTCAAATCGGTTCGAATTTTTTCCGATAAATTTATTCCGCAATAATCTGCTTCTGCAATCGGCGTATTTTCAACACAATTCCTTACATGCGATAGACGAGCCAATTTTTGAAAAAAATGAAAAACTCACTTCCATTGACCTGTCGTCAAATCAATTGAAAATTCTCCCCCAAAACATTTTCCGGAATAATTTGTTGCTGATTAAATTGAATTTGTTCAACAATTCCTTAACGGCCTTGCACGAGCAAATTTTCGAAATGAACATCGAACTGGTGAAAGTGAATGTCAGCAACAATTCCCTGACGTCAATCAGTCCGGAATTATTCAAAACAAATTTAAATCTGAAGATAGTCTTACTGTCCTCGAATCGACTGGAATCAGTGCCCAGACATTTATTCACCAATAATTCATTGTTGGTGTTACTTGGTCTAGACAGCAATTTATTGACGATAATAGACGGCGACATTTTCGAAACAAACGTTAACCTGGAGGCGATCAGTTTGGAACGGAATCGATTGCAAACATTGCCTCGGAACTTATTCAAAAATAATCCATCGTTGATCTTCATCAGTTTGGGATTCAATTTATTGACGACAATAGATGAAAACATTTTCGAAACAAACGTCAAAGTTCGAAGAATCTTTCTGGCGGGAAATCGATTGGAATATTTGCCTAGAAATTTGTTCAAAAATAATCCACTGCTGGAATTAGTGATTTTTCGGGGCAATCGTTTAGTTGCAATCGAAATCGATTTTACAAAATTCAAAAATGTCAACTACATTTCGTTAAGTGAAAATATTTGTATAAACGATGCCATTTACGATAAACAGTCGGACAGCAATGACAAATTTAGAAATTTAACAGAATTTCAGAGCCTCGTAAGCAAAAATTGTACATTGTAAAGTTTACTGCTGACAATTGCGGTACATAACCCAACTTTCGATTTCGATTTCACTAAAATAAAAAAATAAAAACAAAATTTCGAAATTGCAATGCGATGCGTCGTAGTGTGTCAACAAACAAAATAATAAATGTTTTTCATTATGTTATATTATATGTCTTTTAGAGTTGAAATTTTGCACCAGAAGGAAGTAATAGTACATTTCGTACCTAGGACTAAAAGTCTTTTTTAGCGTGTGAGAAGTTTCCAGAGAGAGCCGAAGGAGAGGTCTGGAATCGAATACGCTAAAAAAGACTTTTAGTCCGTGGTTACGAATAGTATTTTTCATATTGGACGGAGAAAAAGTGCGTCGAAGTCGCACTTTCCGGGTCCTAGGTATGAAAACATTTTTTTGCGTCCCTGTCCCAATGAAAAAATGGCAGACTGCGTAACGTGATCATACAAAACCTTTCACGGTGCGTTTGAATATGATCTAAATAATAAAGTGGATGCACACGAAATGTTTTTAATCGGTAAGTAGATGACGAATATGTTTGATTGTTTTGTAAACAAGTGCTTAGAAGAAAATTCTGATTTAATTTAGTTTTATGAAGCCTGAATAAGGGCCTAAACAAAACAATGACCGAAATACAACGAAGACAGAACAGAGTTTTATTCATTTAGAAACGTCGCTACAGTCAAAGGCAGTCAATTTTCAGCATAAATTAACTTCAGCTGTTTTTCAGCTGATCCATACAAACAATCACAACCGTTTATACGTCTTTATACGGTTTTACCACTATCATGCGCGTGCATGTAGCAGCTTCGACCGGATGAACAATTGGTATTGGTAAACAAGGAAAACCAGTTTTGATTGTATGTGTGAATCAGCTGAAAAACAGCTGAAGCAAATTTACGCTGAAAATTGACTGCCTTCGACTGTAGAATCCAACAAAAATACCCTGCAATTAATGAAAAGCATGATGGAGCCACTTGAGAAATGATGAATCAAAAAGTTTTATGTTAAATCGTAGCTATGAAAATGAGTAGATGTCGCCGCTTCAGAAATTTGAGGGAAATATTTGTCCAAACGCAAACTATTAGAGTCGAGTAAATACCATGAATAGAATAGAGACGCAATAATTGAACGCTTTAGTATGATTTATTGGAAATTCGGTTTCTTGGTGGATGATTTAATAAGAATAATATCTTTTGAGGACATTTAAAATTCAACATTTTCGTTCTTCAGATCGGTGTTGTGGTTTGTAATGCAATTTTTCCCATTTCCTGCATCTGTCACCGTAACCGCGAAGGGCTACTACAGTTCTGCCGTAGCACGTTTTGAAATTCCATCAGATTCCTAAGACTTTCAGTGTGTAAGTACGGCATGTCAAATGTTCGCTTGATGCAAACATTGTTCTGAAAGCTAATTAGTCGAATGTGATTCAGTTTCGTAAAGTCAAATTCAATTGACACCAACGAATTGTCAGAGAAATCAACGATTTTCAGCAATAAATTTTTGCTGAACAATTTGCTGGATAGAGACTCCAACCGATTGTTGTTCAGAAATATCCGTTCGAGCCTTAAATTCGTTTCGAAAATTTCTACGTCCAGTGTTGCCAATGAATTTCGACCTAATTCGATGGTCGACAGCAGCAAATTATATAACATAACATAACATAATATAAATATTTTCCCGGGTAGAGATTGCAATTGGTTTGACGATAGCGCGATCATTTCCAGTTGTGAATTGGTCGCGAAAATTTGCTCGTCCAAATGCTTAATGGAATTATGACTGACATCTATCCTCGTCAGCAGTAAATTCCTTTCGAATAATTGTGAGGGCAGATTTTCAAGCATATTTGTCGATAAATTGATGTGCAGCAGTTGTACATTGTTTTCGAAAATCGGTGCTGCTATCGTTCGAATGGAATTTTCACTAACATCGACCAATTCCAATCGTGAATTATTTACAAACAAATTGAGCGGCAGATCGGTGAGCAAAGCCGACGCAAGCAAAACTATGTGCAGCTGAGCGTTATGTTCGAACAAATTCTCAGCGATAGACCGCCAACGGTTGTCACTCAATAGGATGGTCTCCAAAAACAAGTTGTTTTTAAATAGATTGCCGGGCAAAAATTGCAACCTGTTTGAGTGTAGATAAACGTTCGTTAGTTTGGTGCAGGTTTCGAAAATCGTATCGTCTAATGTTTGCAAAAAATTTCCGCCTACATCCACAAACTCCAGATGTACATTGTTTTTGAACAAATCTTTGGGCAAATGTTCCAGCATATTTAACGCTAAATCGACCATTTTGAGTTTGCTAATAGTTTCGAACATTTGCTCTGGTATTGCCCGTAAATTGTTTCGAGGCAACGTAACTTCCTCCAGTAGCAAATTGTTCTGGAACAGGATTTCGGGTAAGACTTCTAGCCGTAGATTCAATTTCAACACAATGTACTTGAGTTTCTCATTTTTCTCAAACGTACTGCCATGCAATTCCGTTATCTTGTTGCCCTCCAAATGGAATACTTCCAAATTCGGCAGATCCCAGAAAAGGTCTGCGTCGAGCGTTTCGATGTCGTTTTCGAAAATGTCCAGCTCACCCAAATTCTTCATATTTCGAAAATGGGATCGCCTGATCACCCTTGCACCGAGCTTCGGCGCAATTTTCAATGTGTTCAGGTTGCGGAAAATCCGCCCAATTCCATTCGGCACATATGTCATCGATCCACTGTCCAACTGGAGATACTCAATATCGTCGTTCGATTTACCATGAAAATGCGAGCCACCGATTCCATTCACGAAAACATTTTCTCGTCTGACATCCAAATCCTTCAACCAACATTCGTAATGCGACTCTTCGTTGAATCCAAACGTACAATTCAATTTGATTGTCATCATTGATTCACCTACCTCACCGTCCGTTTGCTGAACCGTTTCGACAATCCACGGTTTGAAGGCTTTCACATTCGAGTAGACTGCCATCGAATTTCGAATGACAAACCCGGTGCGATTCGTGCGCATCGCTGACACGATACCGTACTGCACCCAAACGTTGTCGGACAGAACATAAAATCCTGTACCCGAATCGCCAAACTGTGGACTGCCATCACCGAAACCGCCACAAAACGTGCGATTCGATGAATAACTGGCCATTGCGGGGTCGGATTGATAGCAAAATGAGTCGTTTAAAGCTTGAACGGAAGCTTGGCGTGGAACGTCTGCTTGCGTTCCGTTATCGGTCAAACCCCAACCGACCACTGTTCCTTCCGTGTCCATGACACCGCTCTCCGTGTGAAGAACAGAATCGCCAGGAATGCACACAGGTCGAATGAAGTTTGTGAAGGTAATGTTGTGACTGAGCACCAAAATGGCTAAGTCAGCGTCGAATTTGATGGCCTCCGGGTCCCAATCGGGATGAACATGTACACTCGTAATGTTTGCGTGGACGACGTTTTCATCGGCTTCATTCTATGCGGTGAGATTGTGCATCCCTAGATGCGCAACCAAATCTTGTGGTGCAACTTCTGTCCATGTCTGCTTCGCTTGGATGCAATGTGCAGCTGTGTGATGTGAATATTTTTCATATTTAAACTGACAGTAGTAAGAACGACAACTCACACTCATTGATCGCTTTTACCAACCTGTGAGGACATGTTTGTTCGAAATCAAAGTTCCGCCACACAAAATTTTGTTTTTGTTTCTCTGCTGCAGTACTACGGCAAAGGGCCAGGCTCCTCTGATTGCTTCATTGCCACCTCGTACCAGATCGCCGATTACGTGCACCGTTCCACACTCCATTCCATTCACGTCATTGATTTCACATAGAGTCACAGCTAAGGCCAGCACACCAATACAACTGACTAAATTGACTGTTCGGAAGTTTATTCCGTTGAGGCGAGACCGTATTTTTGTCATTTTCATCACAAGTTTCTCAGAACTCTGTGTGAATTGACTTAAAATGAATCGAAACATTTCTCTTTTGTTAGACAGTGACGCCGAGTTCCTATGTAACTAAAATCTATCTCTAAAATACTCTATGCGAGATGTGGAAAAATGTTGATATTACAAACCGAACTGAATCATTGATATTTGATTACAAACCGACGAAAAGGTATCAAAACAGCGAGACTCATGTTTTCACATCGGTACCGGCTCTGCGAATTGAGAAATGTCTGAAAAGTTAAAGTTTAAAAATTTGAATTAACAAGTTCATAAATCTATGCTCATCTCTATTTCCATTGTCAATTCGGCGCCTCTGTACAGAGACGAAAAATATTGTAACCGATAACTGATGACCTCTAATCATGGCGCCACCTCCACGTTAGTTAAGACACCGTGTCGCAAGTCCGTTTCTGAGTAAAAATCGAGAAAAGAAATTTTCCGGAGGCTAAGACGCTTTCATACTTTCATTTGTAATGGGTTTTCCCCTTTTTTGTTGAATGTAATTTTTTTGCATTTTGCGTCACATCTAGCGATACCAGTTGTTTTGTAAGTAAAAGTAGGAGAACTTGCGTCACACTAGCAATGTAAGGGTTTTTGGACCGATTATATTTCCAGCTTTATAGATTCGATTCGTCGTAAAAGAGACAGTTATGATAGTAACTGTATATTGAAATAGTAAACAGGTCCGTGCTGTGGAACGAAAAAAGGTTTAATAAACCCGCGGAATTTCCGTCATTTCTTTATAACCAATCTAGCAAAACAAAACAAGAACAAACAACGAAAACATTTATTTGCTTGTTATGTTGCTATTGTAAAACCGTTTGTTCGATTCTTTACGCATTGGCATTGCATGTATATCCAGTGGAGCACAATTGGAGGCTAGTATCGAACAGAGTGCTACAACGAGCCGTTGCTCTCAAAACAATTTACGTATCTAAACTCGATAAAAAACATAGCTAACGCCGACCCGTACGAAACAAATATTCGTATCAAAAGCCTTTACTGTGAAACCCTTCATTTCTTTTACTTCATTATCTACTGAAAAGCTATTCGCCCTTTAAAATCACTTACATTATCTTTCTTTGCCTTGTTATCATATACAAATAAATTGCCGGAGGCAATATAGACAGCCCCGTACGAAGTCAACTTTCATAAATTCCTATTTAAACAGCTATATACCGCTATATTTACCTATATTTTCCTATAAATAAACTTTTCACAGATGAATATGCTATTATATAGTTGTATATGCCTGTATATAGCTCAATATAGGTGAATATATATATATAGATGTCCATATATGGAATGCCAGAAACACTCCACACACATAACAAATTATTTCCATGTTAACAGAAACTCTATAAGTACCATTTTTCCCAAGATATATCACTTTTATTAAAATCCAATATGGCTGCAGGCAGCCATTTTGTTAGGAGACCGGAAATTTTACCGACGCTTTACATTCGTTAATACCTTTCAAACAAAAAAAAATTCATGAAATTCGGTCAAAATTTACTCGAGATATTGACAAAATACTCCACGTTCACTGTACGGCCGAGTAGCCAGATAAGAGCTCACTCCAAGAGACCTAGCTCACGCTCCGGAGAATATAATTTCAAAAACGTTTTTTTTTCTTGATTAATACGGTCAATACCTATCTAATAAAGCTAAAACAGACGAAATATGTTCAAATGTGGCCGACCTACAAGCTAAAACTGCTTGCCGCCCTGTGCCTGTTTCACACCAAGGGCTCTAACTCACGAGTCGGTCATTCGATTTCCATAAACTTTTTTTTGTCTATCGGTATTCTAAATACCTTTTATTTGACGTATCACTTACAAGTGTAACGTTTAAATGTCCGGAGATATCTTCGAAAAACCGTAAAGCACTTATTGGGCCACAGCTTGCATATCAGGCGGACTAAATCAAAATTTGATGAATTTGAATTATTTTAATGATGGTTTGAAGTGTGACCCAATCGTTCGATATTAATTTTAGTGTCGTCTTATGTTCGATTTCAAATTTCCTGTGCAAAAAAGATGTAAATTTCTCAGATAAATACATTCAATTGACTCAATTTCCTCAAAGTTCTTTGAAAATTGCGGAGGTGCGGGAATCGTGGTTTTACAGAAAATGAAAAGCATTTCTCTAAAACAATATATAATTGAGATAAAAAATGTCTTGCAGATTGTTCACATATTTCGAAACATGGTTTCTATTCGAACGAAAACATAACACCACTGCACTCACGAAACTTTATTCAAAAATGATCACATCAACGTTGATTTTTTAATACAAATCCTAGAAGTTGAAATCATGTGTGCATTGACTTTTCATACACACGAAATTATTCTGTGAGATCTTTTATTGTAAGTTGCCAACATTGCTTCGAAAAAGTGAAACAAAACAAAACAAAACAAATCAAAACAAAACAAAACAAAACATGTTTCGGCCACTTGGCAACAAATTACAAGATCTGTTTTAAGGATTAATATTTGGATTTCGTTAATTATTCTTTTATGGTAGCTTAATTATGATTGGACTTAGAGGTAAACAAAGTGAAACATAAAAATATTGTAAGTATTAGGTCGCGAAACAGCACAAATTAAATTTGTTTTCCGTAGATTTCCCACGGAAAAACAATTTGTTTTTAGCTGTTTCGAAGCAATTTAAATTAAAAAATTTAAAATTTTACTTTGTTTACCTCTAAGTTCAATCTCAATGATGCTACCTGGAAAGAGTGATAATCGAAATCCATGTATTAATCTTTAAAACAGATCTTGTAATTTGTTGCCAAGTGGCCGAAACATGATTTGTTTTGTTTTGTTTTGATTTGTTTCGTTTTGATTTGTTTTGTTTTATTTTGATTTGTTTCGTTTTGTTTCATTTTTTGAAACAAGCATGGTTTACAAAAAAGTCATAGAACAATTCCATGTAATGTTTGCACAGTGTACTCTTGCGAACTTAAATGAAAATAAATCAATGTGATTATTTTTGAATGAATAATTGGTATGGTAAGTGCAATATAGTGTACGTTTTTGATTCAAATAGAAATTCTTCTTCGAAAAGATTAATCGAATTGCGAAGACTTTTTTATCTCAAATTATTTTGTTACACAGAAATACGTTTCATTTCGCTATCAAACCATGATTACCGCACCTCCCTGGTTTGTTGGAGAAAAATAACATTTACAATCCAATTTTCTTTGTTATATTCCACATGCACTATACTACCAATGTTAGAACGTATACATTAACGTGGATGTGCAATGAATAAAGAGAAACAAAATTGCGTTAGAAGTGGCAGATGTTGACTACTGTTGGGAATACAGAAACTTTACACAACTGTAAAACACTACAAAAAAACCATTTCATACAAAATAGCAATGGCCGATTCTACAAAATCTGTTGATTTATCTTGAACGCTTTTTGTCAAAATAACAGGAAGATGGGTGCGTTAGAATCCGTTTTTAAAATCGTTATTTCCTCCGAGGTGACATTAGACCATACCTGGGTGGTCTCTATTCATTGCAAAATAGTAGATTATTCACCTCTGTCCACATGTTTATTTAGACACTTGGGGAGTTATTGCATGAGCCGAAGTCTTTTTCACTGCTATTATTTCACCTAGGTAGATAATAGTACGAGGGATTCTTTTGAAAAACAGCCTACCGAAATCGGGCGTGTTTTCTAGTGGAACTTTTTATAGGTACCTAGAAAGGACTTCGACCCTAGAAGCCAAAACCACTCTCAAAAAAATTCTTCGAAGCTTTTATGGCTGGTGAAAGGTGATCGAAAGCCGAAAATTTGCACTTTTCTTACCAAAATTTCTCCAGGTACGGCTTACAGGGTCTTGTGGGGTGTCATTAGAAAGGTAATCACATGTACTATTGAGCCAAATAGAGACTCATTGGTTATAAAATTAATCCACACTGAAATATGTGCAGTTGAAGTTTTCAACAGAAAACTTGCACTTTTCTTACCAATATTTCTCTAGTTACACGAGCCGTACATTTGAAAGGTAATTTTATGTGCTTTTGGGCCAAATAGGGTCTTATGGGGTTTGGATGCATATGCGATGAAATATGGGCACTTAAACATTTCAACTTCTCATATTTCATCGCTCGCATATGCATCCAAACCCCATACGACCCTATTTGGCCCAAAAGCACATAAAATTACCTTTCAAATGATACCCCTCACCACCATATACAGCTCGTGTAATTGGACAAATATTGGTAAGAAAAGTGCAAGTTTTCGGTTGAAAACTTCAACTGCACATATTTCAGTGTGGATTAATTTTATAACCAATGAGTCTCTATTCGGCTCAATAGTACATGTGATTACCTTTCTAATGACACCCCACAAGACCATGTACGGCTCGTGTACCCGGAGAAATTTTAGTAAGAAAAGTGCAAGTTTTCGGTTTTTGATCACCTTTAACCAGTCACAAAAGCTTCGAATTTGAAAGTGGTTTTGGGTTCTAGGGTCGAAGTCCTTTCTAGGCACATATAAAAAAGTCCACTGGAAAATGCGTCCGATTTCGGTAAGCTGTTTTTCAAAAGAATCCCTCTACTTTATTTGCAAACCATCTACTATGATCACTTTGCGTTGATGAAAGATTAAAGAGAAAAAATTTTCATTTAGAAAAAAAAAGTTGATACGATTTTACAATGGACTCAATCAGAATAAGTTTATTTACATTTTAAGAAGTACCTAAGATCTACAACTGTCCACAACCGATACGTAAATAACTATTACAAAACCAGCAACAAAAAGTTGAGAAGTCCAGTTTTCATATAAGTTTTGTTGTCCGAGGCGAAACCGAAGTCGTTAAGCACATGCAAACTTGACTTTTCCCGTTTATACCGAGTTTTGTAATGAAATGAACGATTATTGACCCGACTAGAACTCGCGAAATTGCCTAATTGCCCTCTATTGTCCACAACTTTTCATGTCGAGGGTATAAATTACGACAAAATGAATATTGAAGACTCTGAAGATTGTGGTAGTTACATTCCCAACGCATGCTAAATGGCTTTTTTTGGCGAAAGACAGCTTCCCAGCACGAGCCGGATGTGAGTTCTGATGGAATCGAATTAACTAAGAAATCCTTTCAGCATAAGTGAGAAACAACATTTCTCCTAAACGATGCTATATTTCAATGGGATATTTCTGAACATCATAATGTGTGAATACTGCGCACTTTAAATACCTTCGTTGTGAAAAATGTTTCATGCAACTCGGTGCAAATTGCTGGCCAAACGCGTTGTGCTGGCACATAATGTCTGTTGTAACACTCGGCCTGTCCTCTTGTATAATAAAGCATTTTATCCTCGGTAACCGAGGTTTGGTTGAGTAAACTACTGTATCATCAGCTCCAAAAAATCAAGTCCTAGTGGCAGATTATTATTGATTAAAAGACTATCGATGACCTATACAATACTCACCAAATGAAGCCAAAGATGACATCTTTCTCTGCGAGGAGGACATAAGAATTCAACTAAAGAGAACGAAACTAGATACCTTAGCCGGCCCCGACAGAATTCTAACAAAAACGATACGCCAATTGAACGTTTCAAAAACAATTTTATCGATTGGCAATGTAATGCTGAAGATTTCATACGTTCCGCTTGGATTCCGAAAGGGACGAGTGATTCTGTCTGACAAAGACGGTGACGTGAACCTGCTAACGAACTGGAGGCCAATTTCAATCTATTCAATCCTCAGACGAATAATCGAACGAGCACTTGATTCTGTCCTCCGATCCCAGGCTAGCATCAATTGTAACCAGCGAGGATTCGTCATCGGTATTCCAGGCTGCCATGTGAATACAAAACTGATCAACGCTTGCCTATTACATGCAAAGAAAAACAAAAAGAACTGCGTGGTGGTGTTTCTCGACGTCTCGAAAGCCTTTGACCGGATCGGCCACTCCCTCTCACTAAATCTTCACAACCTGATTATGAACCTACTCACGGATAATAGCGTCGAAATTGCAATTGGTTAGGAAACTACAAGGCCGATCACGATCAAATGCGGCGTTCCCCAGGGCGCACCATTATCTCCGATGCTGTTCAACATTGCAATTGACTTCATTTACCAGGAAATATGCGACTCACAATTCGCCGATAACAACGGTTACAAACTGTCCAACGAATACGATTCATTATGCTTGTCCGGCTTTGCAGATGATCAGGCAATAACATCAGAATCAACCGAGTCAGCCATTCGGTCAATCGACCTTGTCCAAATGCTGTTTGCAAAAATTGGGTTGAGTGTGAACCCGGCGAAAAGTCAGGCTATAACCATAAAGGATGGCATGACAGTCGTGGAGGAAATGGAGTTATCAGATGGAAGCGTGATTCGAAGCATCAATGCTGACGACCGGATAAATATCTTGGCTGTTCATTTAACTCTGAGCTCTGGTATCTTTAATACCACCACCATTGAAGAGCTGTATACAGTGCCGGCCTGGCTCAAAAAAGCCCTTCGGGCGTTGTATGAAGAAATTGTTCAAAAGGCCCTTCGTTGCCCATTATCCATACAAAAATGAAAAAGCCATTCGGGAATCGCCCGAACTCCCATAGGGCCAGTTCCGGCACTGGCTGTATAAGAATCTGGAAAAGCTGTCGGTATCGCCACTGCTGAAACCAGATCAAAAACTCAATGTGATAAACCAATACGTTTTCCCGACGCTTATTTATCCTCTGCAAACGGCGCCCATCAAGAAAGTCCCTGGATACTTGACGAAAGGTCTAGACGTTATGATCCGCCGCTCAGTGAAGGAAATTATCGGGATACCTCAACTTTCCAACGACAATCTCTTCTATGCACCAAGGAAGGTGAGAGGTCTCGGTGGTTGCTAGAAATCTCGCACCGCGTCATTCACAATGATTCACATTTTGTCACATTCTCTACAAACTAACATTAGATCAAAACCGACCGGGTCGTTTCATTTCGGGGTAAAATTTTCTGAAAAAGTCATGATTTTGAAATTTTCTTAGAGTCGCCCCGAGCCGGAGAGGTCGTTTAAAAAAAAACACTTCTTCAACGAAATGATCACCTTGAAATTCCCTATCGATACATAACATGAGGCGACATAACTACACGGTCAATATCGTCAGTAACGATACTATCGTTTTCTAGACGATAGTATCGTCTAAAAATCGGTAGTATCGTTTTTTGGACGATAATATAGTTTTTTTGGACGATAGTATCGTCTAAAAAACGATAATGTTCCTGACGATATTGACGGTGTGGAAATGTCCCGCCACCGCACCATAAACGCCCGGAAACAAAAATGGTGTGTCCGATTAAAAAAAAAATTCACCTATAGTACACTCTTGTGTTGTGATATTTTTAGTGTTGTCAGGAAAGTGAGCAGTTTTGTGAAAATTTTAGCTCAAAACAGAGGTACTTTAATTTCATTATTTTATAACATTTTTTTATTAATTTCTGGAAAATGTAAGACCGCAATTCCAACGACGAAAGTCCAAATTACCTTTCTGAAGCATATTCGAATCATTTTATATGATTTCCTAAGAGATACATCGACAGTTTTCGAGTCGTTTTTTCGGGTTTTGTGGTATGAAAAAGTACCGATGCCTCTTAACTGTGATAAACTGAAGGACATTTCTGAAACGATTCTAATCAAAACTATTTCCATTATTAATAATCATATTTACAATTGACTTTAAAAAATCTGATTAATCTAAAATCAAACAAAACGACGCAATTTTAGCATGAAGAATGTCTTGTGATAGATCGGTACGCTGTGTAACAAAGCATCCTTCAATATGATGGCAGCAGCTTTTTTTTTTTTTGTTAAATAAATGATTTCTCCTTATTAACTAGACACAGACACGAGAGTTAAAGAGTGAGTTTGTTGGTAATTGGAAAAGCCTTTACATAAGGCTCTGTAACAATATTAGTTAACGTTACTTGGAAGCCGTCTTAAATGTCATCTAGCTCCATGCTTTGTGCTGATTCTGCTACGTAATCGGAACACTTATAAATTTGTAACCTTTCAATAGCAGCATGACTCCGAAAGCTATTCTAACAGCATAAAATTGACAAAAATCCCACAACTCTTCAAACGTTTCGTCGTTACGTGCTATTCATCTTTAACAAAACAGCTGAGCCATGTATAATTCCGTAAATAAAAAAAACGAAGAATTCCACAAATCAAGAAAAAGGTGGGCCGACGTTTGACCCTCTCTAAACGGGTATAAATAGCATACCAAGCACACACACGCACACCATCCCAACACACTCTAAATGAATAAATCATTAATTTTATACGTTGACCGATTAAATTTCGAATGTTAAAATGTTGTTATGATTTTGTTACTCATCACAGCGGCGATGGTTCATTAATTACAATTTTACAAGTATTTCACTTAACAAAGAAAATGAATAAAAAAAAGAAAGAAGGAAATAGCACCCACCACACCATTTACAACAGAACTGACGACGACGATCTTTTTTTATTGATTATTTTCTCGTTCGGATATAAAATACAAATTTTATGTGCATAACTTCAATAAGCTTTATACTACACACATCTTATCAGAGAGGTATTTTTTATGATAATTATTAATACGACTGTGCGCTTGTGTGGTAAAATTTTTTGATCCGAGAAAGAAGTTAATCGATGTCAACACTTTTTATCAATAAATTATCCGCCACGAAGTGCGTGCGACTTTGGTAATATGATACGAAGTTAATTTATGATTTTGATTCTGCTGTGTTCAATAAAGTTAATTAAAGAATAATTTTCAGCAATGCCACACATTTCCTTCGATAATTTCATTTTTTCCATAAAATGATTTTTTTTATTTACTTGGACTTGTATACAATAAAATGAATGAAATTATATATCGACAGGTCGCACTTTCAATATGAACAAATTATTTTCAGAAGCAGTCCGGATTTAAAATTTTTATCAGAATGCATACCTAAACTGTCGCCTGAAAGATTGAAATACAATACAGTTTGAAGGATGATAAGTTTAAGAATAGTGGTTTGTTGGGTTTGTTCATCAAGGCAGGAAAAATGGAAAATTGTTTTACTTTACTAGTGAGGTAATGTGGCTATTCCCTCACTAGTAAAAACCTTTTCCCTCACTCGTAAAGTAAAACGTTATACTTTACACGTGAAATAATTTGATATCTCGTATCACGATGAGTAAAAGTACCTCGTGCTGAAGCCCTCGGATACTTTTACTCATCTGGATACGATATATCAAATTACTTCACTGGTATAGTAATGTACTATTACCTCCTATGTGCTGCGAAAATTGATTTTTCGCAAGGGGCCCGCAAAAGAAAAATTCACTTTCGCCGCACTTAAGAGGTAAAATAAACTACATAATTGTGCGGAAATCGTTGTTTTGACTCGTGTGGTTGTATACTTCGACTTCGGCTCAGCATACAAACTCCACACTCTTCAAAACAACGATTTTTCGCACAAGTATGTAATCTACACTATTACGAGGGTAGTGAGTCACCCGAAAAAACGCAACTTTCACTTTTATCTCCGAGGTAAACACGGAGTTTTCACAACAAAGGCACCCGATTGATTATTCAATCTGCTACTTCTTTTGTTCAGATCATGTTCTGAAGTTATACCACTTTACAGAAAAGATATGTGTATCTCGGCCATCTCATATAGTAGAAAATCCAAATTGGTGCCAAAATGAAGGTATTGGTGTCAAATGGCGAATGAAATTTTAAAATTAAATTTTTATTGAAAGGCCTCTCGTGAAAGTTGAAATTTCGAAAATTTGATTTGTCTGGAACGACAGGTCTTTAACTAAAAAATTTATTTTAAAATTTCATTCGCCATTTGGCACCAATACCTTCATTTTGGTACCAATTTGGATTTTCTACTATATGAGATGACCGAGATACACACTAGGTCTACCCTCGTTAGGGCCCTCCTAGGACCCAAATCTAAAAGTCGTAGAACAAATGTTTTTCGTATTGTGTAATATACTAAATATGGGTATCGCTGTAAAGCTGAGGTCCTCCACATTCATAATAAGTAATAATTTAATCAAATAATTGCATTTCACCGAGGTTACTTTGATTTCGAGAAATTTTCCGGAAGTCATATTTTCGTCCGATAATCAGCAAATTTTATGAAGTTAATATTTGCCCCAGGAGTACTTGACCTCAGCTTTCCAACGAACCCACACACGCCCGTGTCCTCGTCACCTTTCGGAAATGAAATCCGGACTACGGAACCCCATTTTTCGACTTTTGGCCACTTACAACCAACCAGGTAAGGAAGATCAAAAATATCTGAGACTGGTTTTGGGGCCTAGGCACCAAGGCCTAACTAGGCATATATAAAAAAGTCGTGGAAAAAATAGCGCCGATTTCGGTCAGTCGAAATTCAAAAGAATCCCTCAGAACCATAGAGCTGTATACAAGAGAGTTGGCAAAATGGCGTTTTGTCGTCTTATCATCTACAATTGTGGCCTGTATATGGATAGCCCTATCTTCCTAATATTTAGCAACGAGGGTCTAAATAAAAATTGGGAACTGTTATCATCCCAAATATTTTTTATTCATGAGGACATTTTACCAACGGTTGTGTCGGCAGAAATTCAGAAAGTAGATGGCGCTTTAGAGTAACACCTAATCAATTCAACAATTTCCAATTCAACTCGGCTTCTTTCTATATCAGATTTATACGTTGCCGTTTATATATTAACGTTACGATAGTGAAAATCAATTACTTTTGATGCTCAATATTACAAATATATAACTAAAATGCTCGAACAGCGTGCGAAAATGTAATAAATAAAAATCAAAATCAACATGAAATGTGGGCATATTATTACAAGTTAAATAAGGAGAGTAAATTTATGAAAAACATAATGTAAAGAGATGAAGAGATGATAGCTTGACAATCTACACGATAATCTCTTTGGTCAAACAACTCAGTTTATGAATTGGATAAGACAGTTTTCATTCTTGGAAAGATAATTTTTTCTGAAAAGTGTTTATATTATGTGTAATATCGAACTGACAGTATCTATAGGTAGGTATATATACCTTCATTCAGTGCATTAGAGTGCACATATTATTTTACCGAGTTGATGGTTGATTCCCAGCATATATCTCTCGCCTATCACAAAAAATGAATGCAAAAATGTTTCTTTTTTCTGTGTTTTATTAATGAAGCTTTGTGCAAGAATTAGATGTCTGTTGCACGCGCACTAATGACTATGTTTTGCGAAATATCGTGTTTTCCATTAATCATTAAACGAAACTTCTCGCTTTTGACCATCGTGTTTTCATTTCAATCAAATTAATGAGAACGATGAATTGTGCATTTCCATTTATTTTATAGTTCACCGCGATATCAGTAAGGTAAGAACTAAAAATGTACATACAGTTGACGTCTGTGTTATTAAAATGAAAGAAATGTGTTCGGCAGGCATTAGTTACACAATTCCAGCCCAGCATTCAAATGTGCTTGTATTTTCCTTTTCAAATAAAAAATATTCACACAACAGCACCTTCAATCTTCGAAGATCAATACGCTATAAGACAAAGTGTTCAACACGCTGTGTAATACTCGAATCTATTACTTCATTTAATTTAAGAACATGTAGAACATGTAGTAAGCACATCTAGCAATTTCTGGTGTTCTTTCAGCTGGTGTGGTCTACGTCACTATGCGATCTACATTTGCCCCGTTTGTTACAAACGTAGTTTAATTAAATGTAAACATTTTGTTTGTACCTTTGTTAACACAATAACTTCACTAAATCACAACCGATTTTCAAAAACCCTTTTTGCATTCGATGAAAGATTGAAATCTAGAGGTCAAATTCGAAAATGGGTAATTCTCGACCGATTAAAAAAAAGTTGCTTGATGAAAAATGGAACGATACTTTGGTCTAACAAACGATTTTGCTGCTGACGAATTTTTGAATCTATTTCAATAGTATTTTTCTTGTTATGTGACTTTGCCTTGTTAACGTAAGCGAATGAAAAGAAAGAAAGTTAAGGGGTTTGAGAGCGAAGCGAGGGCCGTAGTCCACACGATTTAAGCTACAACTTCGATTGAAGCCAAGCCGACAACTTCGATTGAAGCCAAGCAGCTGTCACTTCTTTTTTGCGTTAATGTCACAACGAAGAATTCAACATACTTGAAACACAACACACCAGCGACCATTTATTTTTGATTTAGTGTCACCACGAAAAAAGGCTGTTGGCGCAACCTCCTAATAATATACAACCTTGGCAACCACAGCGGATCATACTGAATACTGATACACAGAGTGTGAGCTGTGTGGAATGTGGGGAATTCATTGAAAACGTGGAAATCATAAGATATGAGATATTTGAGATATTGTTGACTGTAAAGTAAGTAAGTAAGATTCGGAGGAGAACAATTTCCAGATCTTCTTTTACAATGACTTGGGTTCCGGTCATTATCAGGGCTTTGCGCTGCGTACCATTCTTTTCCGATGAAGACTCTTTGTGAGACTAAAATTGTCAAGCTTGAGCTTGAAATATTAGGTTGATTCTGAATATCAAGTTTAAGTTTAAGTTTTAAGTTTAAGTTTGATAAATAGTCTTTCTGGCAACATGTAAACATCGGAAACAACTCATAACAACTCACAACCATGTCATTTACATCCCTCAACGAGCATAGAAAAGACAATTGAATGTATTTTCTTAGACCTAAAATTTCCTGGCCATACATGCCAATGTTGTTAGGAAACTGACTGGTTGACAGTTGACGGTTGAATGCGCAACAAGTGGAAACGAGTTGGAGTGTTAAACTGTGAAAAAATTGTTGTTTTGCGAACGAATTGGACAGTGAAAATTGAATCGGATAGTAGCTTGACGGTCGGTGAACGCCGGAAACGTGGAGTTTTGTCGAAACGAAAGGTTTTTGGGCTAAATTTATCGTTTGAAAAGTGAAAAGTTTTTGGAGGTTAAAGGAAGAAAAAATTTTGGTGACAGCGCACTGACGTATTACAGTGTTGTCAGACAAGTTTTGAGAACGGTGTTGCAAATTCGGCTGAACTGTTACCGCGCGTGTGTCTTAAAGTCGTATTTTTTCGCGTTTCGGTAAAAGTTTTGTTCCGAGAAGTCGAATTAACGGTTTTGGTCGTGCGAAATTACTCCCTTTTCAACGGAAATGGAGGAAACGGTCCGCGTCGGAAATAATGCTGCTTCGGGAATGGAATTTGTTGAGACCGACTCAAGGCATGCGACAGACGGGGACGGAATTTCTAGCGGTAAAGATGAGGATGTGTTGGAAACGTTCTGCGACGACGACTTAGAAAAGGACGAGCCACAGGACAATACGACCGTCATCATCGGTAAGATCGCTTGGCCGCCAAGTCAGGAGCGTACCAAAGACATACCGACCGACTCGGACTCTGCGAAAAAGGCAGAAAATGCCACGGCTGGGAACGATCGGTCTAGTCTGAGGCCACGTAAAAAGAGAAAGAACTTGTGTGGAGCCGAAAAGAAACGGAGACGCAAGGCCAAAGAGGCTACAGAGGCCTTAGCAAATCCAGATCCGGTTCCGCAAAATGTTCGATCTACGGACCAGAATTTGAGAAAGAGAGATAGAAGTCTGAACGGAGAAGACGGTGTAACTCCGCCTTCAAAACGAATTCTGAACCAGACGCCCCCATCGAACCAGGCTACCGCTACCTTTAAATCGGTGGTCCTAGATTCAATGATTTATTATGTGGTGGGAGCGAACACGACCCTGAACCACACGCAAGTGGAAGCTGTCAGGGGCAACATAATCTGGGAGCTTGAACAATTTTTCGGTTCGGGCACGATGGCACCCAGTTTTCGAGACTTTGAAGAAGGCGAGTCGGGACTGGGGCTTAAATGTGCTGACATAAGGACGGTCGATTGGCTCCGTTCGATAGTACCGAAGCTCAAGCCCTGGAGAAAAGCGTCGTTGAAGGTAGTCACGGAGGCTGAATGGGAAGCCATGCGTGAACCCATTCGGCTGCTTCGAATGACTGTTGTTGTTCCTTGGCCGACGACGGCGTCATATTTTATGGACGTGCTTCGTTCACACAACCCGTTTCTGAGAACGCGGCATTGGGAAATAAAACATTTTCAGAACAGAGGCAACAGCACGAAATTCTACCTTAAGGTAGACGAAACTTCCGTTGAACTGCTTCGGGCTAGAGGCTTCAAAGCTTTCTGGCTGCTGAACGAAATCGAGTTCAAATTGGACAAATCGAATGATGGAGCTGGCGTCAGAAGCCAATTGACGGCTGGACCATCGACGACAGACAAAAACGATACAAACCCTGCACCAATGGCCTCGAATGTAGTGGCTGCACCTTCCGGTTCGGTGTTGACAGAGGCTTTTAAGTCACTCAAAACCACTGAATCGACTGAAGTTGTGGCTCCTACAACTGAGGCCACATCAGCGGTTTTGTCTTCGACTGAAATCTCAATAGGACCGACCCAAGTTACGGACCTCAGAGGCAAGAATCCGTTCTCCGGAAAGGCTGATACTCCAGTCCTAAGTCGCAAGGCTAAGGCTGGTAAATCGGCTACTCCGAGAAATCGGACACACACTCCAGCACGATCCAACTTGGAACTGACAGGGGCTAGTCGAAAGACTGGAACCGTTAGGCCTACAGTTGGTGAAGGCATGGTGACACGGAGAGTGGACCCCTCTACCGAGAGGAACGCTACCTGTCCTGAAAAGGAGACTTCATAAAAAGGACTACCGTCTTTTTAACCCTACCTCAGTCTCCAAATGGATACTAGAGAGATAAAATTTGCACAGATCAACTTGCACCACTGCAAAGCTGCCACAGTGAATGTTTGCCGTGACATAGCAGTGGGGCATACAAATGTAGCAATGATCCAGGAACCCTGGGTAAATAACTCTAAAATAATGGGCTTCGGTCTATATAGGAATAGAGTCTTTAGCGCTGGCAACGGTGGCAGGACCAGAGCGGCTATCTATGTGGCCCCTATCCTCGAAGCGATGCTCATGCGACAATTTTCGGATGAAGATACCACTGTGGTAAGAATCACTCGTGAAATCGCTTACGGTGGAGACTTTCTAGTGGGATCTTGTTACATGCCCGATACGGCCGAAACGCCGTACACTGAGCTTTTGACTAGAGCAATTGAATTCTCAAAAGAGAAAGGGGTCCCTATTGTTCTGGGCTGTGATGCGAATTCACATCATACGGTCTGGGGAAGTACGGACATCAATCGAAGAGGAACTCTCTTGCTCCAGTTCATAGCAGATACGAATCTTAGTATCATGAACAGAG